>NC_137464.1:116509150-116988963 GCF_964235325.1 Thermobia domestica
CAGGAACCCGTTCAAGTTTCCTCCTCCACCATCTCTGACACACGGGGCAGTGTGTAAAGAACTGTCTACCATTTCTCTAGAAACAATTGACGTATCATATGCGCTGCAATTCCGCGACGAATTCAAGCTGTACTATAGGCTAAAAGTTAATTATAGTTTGCGAACCTTAGCAGTACAATATATGCTGACATGTTCAAAGACAAGAACATTTGCTGTATTAAGTTACTAGGATGTATATTTCATGTATTTTCCCTTAGAAGTTACATTCGATATACGCTAAATGACAGTCATCTTCATTATAATAGGTACCTGTAATTGTATGGATGTCAAAGTGTTATTTTATTTGTGATATACACAGAGTTACAATGACTACATTTAATTAAGAGTGTAGAGAATAGTGAGCTGAGTACCTTTGGAGTTAATTTGATCACTAGGAACCTGTTTTCATTGTTAATTCAAGAGGTTTCATTATTAATTTTTGTGTGTAAGGAAAATCTTACCACTGTCACCCTAAATTATCTAAACAAAATATGCTGACTTTCGCTTTTCTTTCAGTTTGGTCTAAAACAGAAAGTAAAGAAAAAATGTGAAGAGTCTTTAAAGAAGAAAGGACTAACAAGTGATTTAAAAATTCATGACCTCACATACAGTACATCCAAAGGAGATAGTTCAGAACGTAGAAGTTCTAGTCGTTTAAGATTTGCCTTCGAAAATAATGAAGCGTCGCGATCTCAGGAAGAAATTGAGGCTAAGGATAGTGATAGCGATAGTGAGAAGAGTAGTGATAAAAGTGAAAGAGATAAGGCGGAAGAAGTTGATGGGGAGAAGAGGAGTGATCCTGAAGATGATGAATATGAGGAAGAAGCGAATGTGGAAGAAGACATTAATGAAGAAAAAGATGATGATAATAAAGACGACGATGAAGAGGAGACAGATGAGAGAACGTGTGAAGATGATGAAAATTAAAACAATTACGTAAGTACATGGTACTTCATAGGTATTTTAATCTATGGTTAGATTGAAATGTTAATTTTTCTGTCTTCTTGAGTCCACTTTGCAAGTATACAACTTATTTTATTTTGTGCATATTCTTTACAAATATATATATATATATATATATTTGAAAGCATTAGAGTTCAGCAGTGGGTGACGGGCTGTAATGCTTATTTGCGTTGACTGCAAGAGTGGTAATAAACTGTCAGTAGATTAAAAGTAGTAGTTTAGAATGCAATTTATTAATTTTGTATCATATGTAAATTACTAGATTATATCTATATTTTGTAACTATCCATTATTACATTTTTTGTTTTTATTGATTTTATATTTTGTTTGATTTCATTTATTGTGTATTTTGATTTTATATAATTTTAAACCTTTTCTATACATGAATCAGACCTTTTGTTCATATCTAGTGGTTCAGATTCCGTAGATTCAGAGCTGTTGTCTTAATTAATAAGAGTAATTTTTGTGAAGTATACGAACTTATTAAATGTTTCTCGATGAACATGTTGTCTGCCTTGAGACTAGCAAAGAAGTATATAATGAAAACAAGCAAGTAATGTAATATTCCAAACACGAAAGTTGGAAGTAAACTATCAATTTGCAATTCTGAATGTTGGATATTCGGCAAACTATAATTATTATCTCGAATACGAAATGTTACCGCATTAATCAGTACGTGCATGCATTAATACAATCTTGAAGGAAATTATGTTTCTTACTGAGAAGAAAGTTTCTGATTATTTAAATCATTTGTAGGTGCTTGTAAGTTATTGCAAAATATACACTTATTTTATGTCATACATGAAACCAAAGTCTTAGACTATATGGTTCATGTTCGCTTTGGTTTAGTAATTCAAAGCAGAAATAATACACAGTCTCTGAGCAAAGCACAATGTTTTTATTAAAATATCGATGTGTAACAGTTCGTCAACCAATTAAACCTTTGGCTTTATCAGACACATTATCAAGATCACAAGATAATCTTATCAAGCCAACGGTTTAGTTAGTTAGGGAAACTTACACATCAATAGTTTAACTGTGCATCGATTGTGCTTTGCTCAGAGACTGTGCTATTTCTGTTTTGAAAGTCTAAGAGTTCAAGGTAATTATTTTTTTCTTTTTTACTCCGCCATGCCAAATTTCATTGATGTATATGTACCGCTTTGAAAGATGAGGGCTTATCTTCTATTTATTTATTTATTTATTTATTTATTTATTTATTTTAGTTCAAGCACAACACAACAGGCTCTAGGCCCAATTATTGTGTTGTCTTTGACAACGAAATACATATTAGTACAAAACAGTGAGATATACAAATAATTTAATGAAATACACATTACGAAATAGACAATTTAAAAATACACATTCATATTGTCTTTAGCATATGTGCTCTTTATATGCAGTTTCCAAAACATGCCTGTTTAATTGTTCTTTTGTACACACTTTCCGACATGCTAAATATATCAATATTGAAGTCTTTTTCGACCTCATTGTGGAAAGTGCTTATCCTCCATATAGGAGATTTCCAAAGGATATTTGTTCTTGCCTTTCTTTGATAAAACGTAGATGTGTTTCCTATCCTCGTTCTGGTTGATGGGATTTGGAAACAAAGCAACGAACGCAGCTCAATAGAGTCAATCTTATCATGTATTAATTTATATAAAAATATTAGATCATTATATCTTCTTCTTTCGTATAAAGTGGGTAGTTGATAATTTTCCAGTAACTCTCTGTAAGATTCATATTTCGGGTAAAGCCCAGTTTTCATGTACATTCATGTCCAAAATGATTGTCGCATATCTTTAACTGTCTTCTTGTAAGAATATAATTTGATAATGATTTTGCAGGGTACTTTTAATACTGATACTATGTGTATAATCGGGAAATGTGTGTTTGTGGTAAATTTCATAGGAAAAGAATTATAAATACGAAAATTAGAATAAGTAAAACAAAATGTTGCAAAATAGACAAGAAAATTTTATTTTCGTTTTATTGTTCTTATTTACTGCTCTTTTGACATGAAATTTGGCACATACATGTCTTTGTCGACTATACACGTACTAACATTATAAAAAATACAGGGCGAATTCGTTATCAAATTATATTTCTACAACAACATATTTATAGACGTGCGACAATAATTTTGGACATGAGTGTACGTTAGAAGTCTTAGGAATTTTTTTCTGTATCCCTCAATCATATCACAGTATTTTTTGCATATTTGGTGTCCACACAACAGTAGCATATTCTAATTTTTACCGAACGTAAGTGAAGTACAATTTCATTAAAGTTAAATCATTACGAAACTCTTTACCTAGCTCATGATAAAACCAAGGTTTCTATGAGCCTCGCTCGTTACTGTTTCCATATGATGCTTAAATGTTAAATTTTGATCAAAGAAAACTCCAAGATCTTTGATATACTTGGGAGAGCTTAATTTTGTTCCATCAATCGAATAAGTATAGTCTTTACGTGTAAAACGTAGGAAGTTACATTTATTTACATTCATTTTAAATTTATTTTTATTACACCATTCCATAATGTTAGTTAAGTCTTGTACTTTCTCGCAATCATCAATTTAATCTACCTTAATATATATTTTGAGGTCGTCTGCAAATAGAAGATAGCTAGCATGTTTAATTCTAGACGGCAAATTATTCACTGCTAAGAGAAGCAAAAGCGGTCTGAGATTTGAGCCCTGGGGAACTCCTGACAAAGCATTGAACTTTTCAGAGATGCACCCTTTATAAACAACTGATTGCCTACGGTTACTTAAGTAGGAAGATATTAACTGTTTGTACTCTTGAGAAAAGTGGAAAGAGTTTAGTTTGGCTAGTAAAATGTCATGATCCACTAGGTCGAAGGCTTTAGAAAAGTCAGTATAGATTACATCCACCTGATTACCTTTATCAGTCTCGGTTGAGATGTAGTTAGTAATAATGGCCAGGTTCGTGGATGTTGATCTATCTTGTACAAAGCCGTGTTGATAGATCGATAGCACGGGTTTCACATGATTTAGAACACGTTGATAAATAATCTGTTCAAATACCTTTGAAAATGGTGACAATACTAATATGGGTCTAAATTTATCTATATCTCTAGTTCCGTTGGCCTTCGGTATCAGACAGATTATGGTTTCTTTCCACTTTTCTGGAAAAATTCTTGTATTTACTGAGATATTCGCTATAATATGTATGGGATATTTAAGAATGTCCATACAACCTTTTAGTATATAAGGTGGTATGCCATCTGAATCACAAGACGTTTTTGGCTTCAATTTTCTTATCGCTTCTTCTACTTCTTCCATTTTTATTTCATTGAGTACTAACAGATCTAATGTATCACATACAGGTTTGTCAGGAGTGTAATTTTGTATATTATATTTAGCACCGACATCTGAGTATACTGACCGAAAATAATTAGCAAACGCATTAGCAATATCATTGTTGTTTTTTAATTCCTGACCATTAAAGGCAAGAAACCCAGTTGAGATATGTTTAGTTTTACTTTTAATGTAGTTCCAGAAATAACAAGGGCCCGTGCCTATTTTATTTTCCGTTTCTAATATGAACGTTTTAAGAGCTTGCGGTATTTCTAGTTTTATTTCCCTGCGCATTTTGCGAAATTCCTCTCTGTGAAATGAAATATTCCCCTTTCCACTTTTCCATTTTTCGTGATGGTATGATTTTGCTTTAAGTTTTTTTAATGATACTAGCCGTAAACCAGCACGGATAATTTTGGTTAGTGAGTTTCTTAGGAGGAACACTTGCACCTAAAACGTTATGGAGTATTTCGTATAAATTTATCTACTACAACATCAACATCATTTGAAAGCTTAAGACAGTCCCAATTCACATTTGATAAATCATTATACATTTTTAAGAAGTTAGCTCTTCTAAAGTTGTAACCCTGGAAGTTATTTTGGGATTTCATTTTTGGTGGTCGTTTATATGACCATAAGATTACCAGTGCTGGATGATGGCGATCTTCAGATACCAATGACATTTCCGCTCTTTCAACTTCCACTCCTTCTATGTTAGATATTACTAAATCTAATGTACGATTATTTTCGTTTCCAACATTGTTATATGTACTTAGATCAAACAAGCTCATGCAATTATACAAACTTTTAGAAGTACCAGTTGAATGCTCAAAAGAAAATGCCACTCCTGTTATTTCTGGAATATTAAAATCTCCAATACACAAAACAGCACTTCCCACAGAAATGTTGCCCTCAATGAACTGAAAAAAGTTTTCGTGAGATATATATTAGTTATGGAAAAAAAAAAAAAATCGGCTTGTAGAAAACCGAAACAAGTGTTTGAAACCTTTCAAAAAAACTGTTCGGTTTTCTATTAATAATTTTCGCTTCTATGTTAACTTTTTTGGAAATGAGTATTGCTTGAATCACATGCAATGGCGATACTATAAAGTGTTTATTGTACCGTTCTGCAATTCCCGGTTCGATTACTGGTGGAACAGTCATATTACTAAACTTGTCTTTACATTTTCTGCCACATCAGCTGAAAATACAAGCAGAGTTGTCTTTCAGAAAATCCTTTTTGGGAGGGTATTAAAAAAAAAAAAAAAAAAAAAAGTCGCAGTATAGAATAAAATCTTACGAAAACCTTTAGGCTACAATGAAGTTTGCAGGCCATCTTGAAATCTCATTCATATCAAGAATATTACAGAAGTTTCTTGCATTCAAGTAGTCTGCTCCCATCCACTGTAATCTGCCTTTCTAAGTTATAAATACAGACAATGTGCAGTACATGTTTACAATTCCTCTCCATAGAACGGTCTGAATGGAAACGATTTTATAACACGTTTAAATGTTTTCCTTCATCCTTTGTACCCATTTGCCGGGAAGATCTCTTTTCATGTTTTAAATGTAGGCAATATACAGTGCATGTTTACTTCTCTTCATAAGAGATTCAAAAGACCTTTTCCTCTTTGAGAACATGCCATAAACCGCTCCTGTAAATGTCATACTCTAACCACTGTACCCATTTGCTGCGAGCATGCTTTTACATGTCAATACATGCAATGTACAGTGCATGGCGAGAAGTGATTACACCTGAAGAAATGAAAAACATACGTAGTTCAGCGCACGTTTTGAAAATCCCACATTTGTGTGTTCAACATGACATGTACACGTATACATGTCAGGTGATGAACAGGCAATGTACAGTCCACCTCTGTAGACTGCTCATTGAAAAAGGAAACAGGAAAAAGGAAAGATATCTACAATCTGTGAAACTTTCAACATTTTTCGACCACCCCCACCAAAATTTTAAAAAATATTCAATTTTGAGCATGTATGATACGATAATTCGGTAAGGGAAGGGGGTAGTTTTTTTTTTTTTTTTTTTTTTTTTTTTTTTTAGGTAAGTTCAACATTCCTACTAAAATATTTTAGTCTTTAGAAAGTTACAGATATTTTTAAACAATACTAACTGTAAGATTTCCACATAATTACGACAGGAAACTTAATTCTAGATGTAAAACAAACATATTTCCACGAATGCAACATATACACAATTCAAAAAAGTGTTAATTTCCTATTCAGAAGAAATATCGTCCCTCAACGATTTTAACATATTCAGTATAAGTAGGTACTGAAGCTACAACATAATTAATTTAACTAATAGTGCAGTCAAATTACCAAAAAGTAAGGAACAAATTAGTTACAAGCTGAAACTTGGTACAGATGTTGGGAATGATGTTCTAAACATCATACTAAAAGGTCCTCTGAAATCCCGCGTGACCTTCGCCGTCATATTGGAAAATGGCCACCGGAAGTGTCAAATGAACAATACCCAGATAAAAATAGCAGTATTTTCACTTCGGTTGAACATAAAGGGATAAACTTGCTGTCGTTTTATAGAAAATAGATAATACAATATTTTTTATAAAGAAACAATTTTTCATAAAACGCATACTTTTAGAAATATTTAGCTCTAAATTCTAAAATTCCGAAATTTACCGTCAAACTGATTTACAATTTTATTGAACTTAGAAAGTAATTATTAAGAAGTTAAAATTTGACATAGATGTTGGTAAAAATTACTTAAATGACACTAAAATCCCACAACTTCTTCGTTCGCCATATTGGAAAATGTCCAAATGTCCGAAGTAATTGAAAGATAATATTTTGTTAAGTGAAATACAAAATCTGGACCGGGCTAAATATTTGAGAAACTGTCAATGCAGTCGATCCGAAGTCAATTGCGATCAATGCTGGTGGGAGGGGGAAACATTATGATGTGTTTAAGGTTGTCATCCGTCATCTTGGTGGCCACTACCTTGGAATTAACTTATTTTAAAAAGCAACATGGTCGAGTGACATATTAAAGAGAAACTCAACGATAAGGTTATTGTTCCAAAACCTGCAACAGTTTTAAAGTTGTGAATAGATTTAGGATATGTTATGTGTGAAATGTGCTGTGTGAAGTTTCGAAATAAAGGATAAAGTAAAAAACAAACTTTGTAACATCTCACATTACGTATTGTTTAATAACCAAGAAAAGAGAGAGCTAACACACGTAAGACAATTACAATCACAATTACAATCTTGAAATTCCGTCTCGTTTCGGTTCAAAAAGTAGAATAGTTTCCCATATAAATCAATGTGCAACATTTTAAAAATGGCGGCGATATTCAGTCCTCTTAATGACGAGAGTTGTGGATTTGTTGTTCACACATTACCTCAAAGGCATGAGTGCTTCAAACCGGCTGGTAAACCCTGCGGCTCCTAAGGGGTGTTTCGCAAAGAGTTTAGATATAATTGTTATGTACTAATACTTGTACAGTTACTTTATCCTGTATGCACCATTCCTCCATGCAGAGTTTAATAACATAAGTAACATTTTTTGCTGTATGTCGCTTTTCTAATTCAGTTGTCTTAAGAACAAAATCTATAGAGAAGTACTTATACATAACATTACGTGTAATGTGGGAATCTGTTGCTTGAGACGTCCATAAATCTGTTGTTACAGCGACTGCTTCTGCTTCTTGTAGCTTCTGTTGTACTTATTTGCTTAAGAATGAAAGAGCTGCAAACGTCTCCAGTGTCCGCCGAGATGGTACAACAAAGGCTACTAATTCGCGAAATCCTTTCCCTTCAACAAGTTATAGTAGAAGATGTGTTGCTCATAATCTGTTTTTCATGTTCAGGTGTGCACTGTCGACTGCGTTTACGATAATGTACTGTAAATTATCTATGTCGTACTCCTGAAACACCTCTTTCAGTTTTTCAAATAAAGTCTGGGCTTCACCATTATGAACACTGTACCGCATAGATTAGCAGAACATAAGAAAATTTTACCATCCATTGGAGACACTGTTGTAGCAAACACAGCTAACTTGTTTGAAATGGTTATGTCAGTAGTTTCGTCTGCTGTCAGTCCAATATGTGGAGACCCCTTCAGTTCTTGTCTTACATCTCTTTCAGAACGGAGCATAAAGCAAGCTGTAAATGAAGAAAAAAATATATATATAGAAAACGTTTTAGCAATATTTTAACAGCATATTTTACACAGTTTTTTTTCTGGTTAGTACCGTATCACTTTGTCGGTACTTTGTTAGTACCGTATCACTTTGTACCATGTAGGAATACTGTTTACCCTCGGATATTAGGTCCCTCGACACTTCTGCGCATGACAGAGATAGAAGAGTCCATTACAAAAAATGGGTATGTGTATGTACGGACAACAAGTGTTCGTTTTCTCCTCTGGGAACGTGAGAAAGAAGGTTGGAAGTTTAAACATAGTTGCCAGCCCACATAAATTGGTTCCAGGTCAGCAGTACTTTCTGGTCAGGCGATGATGTCACGCAGTGCACAGAGCGCGCGCATTTTAAATGCAGCCTAGCATTGTGTTTTTAGGGGCTTTAATATTGGGTTGATTGCGCCAACAACTTGCGAGAGGGCATAAGTTATTGTCTTTCTCTACAGTAGACATACGTTTGTGCCTGTGCAGTTTACTGTATTTTTCTAGTTCTTTTTCTTATCTATTTCGTATTTATGCTAGCGTGAGCGCGCGTGCTTGTGTGTATATGTACGTGCGTCGTTTTTTGTATATGTTATGATGATGGAGCCAATACCTTCAACCAGTGATCAGTGGCGGCTTTAGCGGGTAGACAGGCCTACCCACAAATTTTGAAAGATATATAAATTCTAAAAGATACAATAAAGAGTAAATATATTTTCCACTATTTATATTAATGGTAGATAATTATTTAACAAATAGCATCAACCACTTCTGTAAAAGTAATTCCCTACTGTCATTATCAATCAAATTTGTATATGTATCCATAAGCGAGGGAGCGGGCCTACCCAAAATTAAAATCCTTAAGCTGCCCCTGCCAGTGATAGTAAAATCTTAGGCAAAATATTATGCTTATCCCCTCCTCCAAAATTTGGATTTTTTTTTTTTTTGTTTATCTCGCACCGTAGATCCCCAGTCATGCCCTACGGACAATAATCACCGATTATCGTGTTTTCAGTGATGTAGGCTCACTTTGATTTCATTATTATTTATTAAGATCTATAACTCTATCTCATCAGGTATAGATTTACTGTCGGGTTGGTAACACTGTTCAAACAATACCTTTACCGTCGACGCGAACAACCAACATCTTCCTTTCTCTTCTTTTTTTATACTTCTCTCCTTTCATTAAGATAGACTGTCCTTGGCACACTGCCAACTAGAGGTCTCAGCCGAATGGGCGAACAGTAATACTACAATTAGTTTGCTGAAATGAAGGATAAAATGGGTGGAGGAGTGGCAAATAACAACCGAAGGTAGAAGGGACTAGTATAGGAGCAAGTCACACAATCCTCTGCACAATTGACTTTATATATGAAGGGTAAGGGGAAAAAAGAAGGAATGTCACAAAACTGCATTTTCGAGAAGACTGCGATTTAATATTGAAAACCGCGTAAGAAAAATAGGGTTAGTTACATCTTTTGCCCCTTTTTACGTGGACATTTTTACATCTACGTATGCATGGCATATACAGTCAAATAGTACCAAGAGTCACTAACAGATAGGACAAAGCACCCGAAAAAGCACATACATGGACATTCTTTGTTTTTTCCCTTACCCTTCATATATTTTTCTTTTCTAAAATTATACCTATGGTGTTAAGATCAAGATCATTAATACCTATGGTTCTTCCCTACTTGTAAGTAGTTTGGGCCACAGTAACTACTTTATTTACAGCAAATCAAACCAAACTTAGAACATTATCGTACCTCAACATTATTTAGTTCATTACCCATGCAAAAGTTTAAGTCATTATTTCCATTGTTACAGCCATTCATTGTTGAAAACACGGGACACGATATCTGTCAGTAATTCACCAATGAATGTCAAATCACGCAGACGTATGTACTAGTACAATATGTAGTGCATTACCTGTGCAAAATTTTGATTGTTTCATTTATTTCCATTGTTGTGAGCATTCCATTGTTGAAAACGCTGGCTACGCTATTCCAGTCAGTAATTCACCAATGGATGTCAAATCACGCAGATGTATGTATTAGTACAATATCTAGTGAATTACCTGTGCAAAATTTTGATTGTTTCATTTATTTCCATTGTTGAAAACGCTGGCCACGCTATCAGTCAGTAATTCACCAATGGATGTCAAGTCACGCAGTCGTATGTACTAGTACAATATCTAGTGCATTATTAATACGAAATTTTGATTTCCTCATCATTTCCATTGTTGTGAGCATTCCATTGTTGAAAACGATGGCCACGATATCTCAGTCAGTAATTCACCAATGCATGACAAATTACACAAACGTATGTATTAGTACAATGTCTAGTGCATTACCCATACGAAATTTTGATTTCCTCATCATTTCCATTGTTGTGAGCATTCCATTGTTGAAAACGATGGCCACGATATCTGTCAGTAATTCACCAATGGAAGTCAAATCACCCAAACGTATGTACTAGTACAATATCTAGTGCATTATTCATACGAAATTTTTATTTCCTCATTATTTCCATTGTTGTGAGCATTCCATTGTTGAAAACGATGGCCACGATATCTCAGTCAGTTATTCACCAATGGATGTCAGATCAAGCAGATGTATGTACTAGTACAATATCTAGTGCATTACCCATAAAAAATTTTGATCTCCGCATTATTTCCATTGCTGTTTTCATTTCATTGTTAAATAAGATTCACGATATCTCCGTTTTAAATTCATCAGTTTGTGTCAATTCACGCAGACTCGTGTGTTAGTACAATATTTATTGCATGACATACGAAAAAAGTGTCATTTCGTAATTTTTTCCATTGTTGTGAGGCTCCCATTGTTGAAAAGGCGGGCTACGATATCAAATGATACCATACTATACACGTCCATAGACTGCTATAATATCTAGTGCACGGTTCATACGAAATTGCGATTACTTAATTATTACCATTGTTAGAAGCTTCTATCGTTGAAAATTGAACCATAATATTTTCGTTGACAATTTATCAAAAGTTATTGTATATACGCGCTTATCCTACTACAATATCTAGTGCATTATTGATGCGAAATGGTGAAGTTCTTTTTGTAGGCACTTCATTGTTGAAAACAAAAACCGCGATATCTCTACCATAAATTTACCAAATGATGCCGTGGCGAAATTTGTGTTACATACTATGTGATACTTAAGTTACTTTTCGACATAGTCGCCGTGTAAATTTAAACACTTGTCATACCGTGGTACAAGTTTTTCTATGCCTTCGGCATACACAGTTGCCGCCAAACTGTTGAACCAATCATTAACAGCTTCCTTAAGTTCATCATCACTGCCGTAAGAATTCGTGCAGCCCATCAATAGTGAATCGCCTATCCTCTTGAATTTTCCGCTCAATTCTTCCTTTGAGTTCATCAGTCACAACAGAAGGCCGGCCTGAGCGTTCCTCATCGTGCACATTCGTCCGTCCGTCATTAAACATAATGCACCACTTACGAACTGATGCTTCATTCATTACATTTCCATACACCTCAGTGATTTGTCTATAAATTTCTATCGGACGCACTTTTCTTGCATTCAAAAATCTTATCACACCACGAACCTCACACTTGGCGGGATCAGTAATTGTATCGCACATTTTACAGTCGCACAGCGAAGCAATAACGGACCGTAGCGGATCGCAGCTGGTGCCAGACTGAGGCTAAAGCATGCCCAGGTCAATAACCCAGCGGCAGCGGGGGTGGGGGAACACGCGCACGCGCTAGCGCAAAACGTTCTTTACTTTCCATATATATATATATATATATATATATATATATATATATATATATATATATATAAAATTGTATATATTTGTATTTATATTTTCGTGTCTACTGTTTTCTCGGATGTTCGCTTTCTCGAGACCAAGGTGCGCTGGAGTACATCGTCAGTTTAACCAGCTATCGATCTATGTGGCCTGCACAGAAGAATAGCTCACAACCAGAGATATACTCAATCGCTGCATAGTCATGGGAGAAAGAACCGGAACTCAGAAGACCTGCCCTACAAGTGTAATATCTAAGTGAAACTCTCGCGCAACGGAAGATGATTTTGGAAAATTTTGGAAAAGTAAAATAAATAAATATATATATATATATATGTAACTCGTGTTATTCACTGATGGGTTCCCCAAAACGTTTCCTTCATATCATTTCCCTTCGGTGATTCGTTTATCAGATTGATAGGAAGACGCATTATTTTGATCTTGACCAAAATCATATTGTACTATCCAGGAATAAAATATATATATATATATATATTCTACTCTACTGTATCCTTTCGATATGAAATAAAACATAATTGTCAACCAGAAGCTTTTACTTGTTGCACCGAAGCTCTTCGTTATGAAAAAAAAAAAAAAAAAAAAAAAAAAACCTGTTTACATTTACTGTATGGGCGTCGGTACTTTATGAGTAATCTAGCCAACTGCTGCTGATGTTCGGGTTGAAGATCTGTACGCTTTGAAATGTATGCCTGAATATCATCCACTGTAACCGAAGGTGTGATGAGAGTTTCTTCTAGATGTTCTTTTGAAGTATCAACAATTGCGACAAGACAATGATTAGGTTGCTCTAAATTCAACGTTACCACTTCCGATGAATCTGTTTCCAAAGAAGCTTTCCGCAATTTACAATCCAGGAGAATTTTTATCTAATGAAGAAAGGATAACCTAAAATACAATCTGGTTTTAATTTGGCTACTACGTATAGTGGCACTTCGAAAATATGACCTTGAATGGCTAAATTCAAAACTTGAAAACCTTTAACATGATGAACTTCATCTCCAGCAAATCCTTTTAACGTTAAGTTAGTGTTCGGACGTAACTTAGCAGATGGATACACTGATTGAATCTTTTTCCACGCATCCATAGACAGAAGTGATATATCCGCTCCAGGATACAGATGATAGATAAACCACCAATCGAACATTGCAATGTCGGTGACGGGTATGTGAGAATGACCCCTCGGTCACCATCACTCTCGCATTCCCGTTCATCGATCACGAAGCAAATCGAAAACACAGGAGCAATTGTGGGATGTTCCAAAGTTTCTATATCTTCCGAAACGTTTAACTTTGAATTGACTAACGGTTTACTATCCAAAACGAGATTATCCGCCAAACATGAATTTTGATAGGTCGAAACTTTACACGAAGTGACGTTACCTTCTTCTTCTTCTTCTTGGAGAGTCAGGGAATCCATCTCGCAGTTCGCAATCTCCCCTACTGAGAACTGCGATGTGCATTTCCCGTCCAGTTTTCATTCGTTTGATTTCCGACTGACGTTGGTGCGAACGTCGGGTAAGATTGGCACGATCCCGCCACAGCCGCCATGCTCACCCCTGGGGAAGGCGTTGTATGGGGTACACTGCCCCCTCCAGATGGTGGTACACCCGATGCGTATGGCGGACTCGCACGCATCCCACCAGAAGTTCCATTTCCATTTGGGAAAACCTGGGATCCACTTGGGTAATTCCCATATTCTCCACTATTTCCATAGCCATAGGCTACTCCTGGGCCCCCTCGGTATGGGTCATACCGCGGTCTTCCCTGGCCACGACCTCTCATATTTCGGTTGTAGGAATTTCCATTCCTCTTCCTCCATCGATTCCGGCAAGGATATCGTGATTTCCACTCTTCCGTCCTGGAGGAATCTCGCGAATTACTCATCGGAGTTTTCTCCTTAGTCTCTTCCGTTTGTGAGAACGACTCCTTGGTTTGTTTCCCTCCTTTTCCAGACTTCTTTTGGACTTTTACTTGTCGTACAAAAGGTTTCCTCCATTTCTTCTCCGTCACGGCTCCAGTATGTTCCGGATAACCCTCTAATTCGGTTAATTTTAAAATTAACTGTTGTGCGGACTTGGGCTCCACAGCTCTTAATAGCTTAGACTCATTCGGAGGCAAACAGTCAAGCAGAATTTCGATCAGTTCCCCTTCATCCGGGTGATGCACCACCGCATAGTACTCCGCTATCACTTTCCAGGCGAAGTCTCTGAAACGAGGGTATTTCGACCGGTCATATCGCATGTTTTGCACGAATTTCTTCTGTAGGCGCTCCATCCATAAGGAGAGAAAACTGTCCCTGAATAATCGAACAAAATCATCGTAGGTTCGTATCTGTTCTTCGATCGTTTTATACCAAGCTCTAGCCCCCTCTGCCAAACGACGTGGCAATAATAACATTTTTTCTCGGTCAGAAGCCTCTAGTAATTGGAAAGTCTGTTCCAAGTTTTCGAGAAATGAACTAGCTTGTCCGAATTCCCCCTAAACATGGGTAAATTCCGAATTTCTGACAATCGGATACTGATATGTTTATTGCAGTTTGCTGTGTCCGCACATCCATTGGTGTTCTGAGGAGTGTCACACTCTAATACGGGACCCTTTCCGTCGGTGAATTTTGTCCAAAACTTACAATATTATTTAAATTTTGACCTAATGAAGGTTTCTCGGAGATGGTAGTCCCCGTACGATTGTGCCCCTCCTCCAGAACTCCAACGCTCGTACGCACCCCACTCGGAATAGCTTGAACTGACATTAGTGGAACATGCGTGAGTTGGCAACACTGATGTGGCAGACAGGTCGAACTTGTCAAAGGAACGTGGCTAATTACTCCTTCGTTTCTCTTTCCATCAATTCTTTCATCCATCCGTCTCATCACTTCATTTGGCATATGCATGTGACTGGAAGGTTGGGTGACATTTTCACAGATTATATCCCTGGCCGTTGACAGGCACCCCGACACTGTCACTGTAGTGATGGCTCCAGTTTCCCTAACCGAAGATACTGGAACCTCCACTAAAGCATCAGAATCCGAGCCGTCTGAATCAACGGATCCAGTATACAAACGTTTCCTACTACCCTTAGGTACTCTATTCATGACGCGGTTCGTGAGAGTCTGTACTTTGACCTCAAGTCGCCGATAGTCGTCTTTTTGTTGTGATTCGAGACGTGAAATTTCCTTAGCTAGAGAGTCACATCTACGATTCACGGTGTCTTCCGACAGACGCAACTCCTTTTCCACACCCGTTACGCGCTCATCCATTGTTTCGCGGTAACTTGTGAAAGTGGACTGAAGGTCCTGGACGTCTTGACGTACCTCCTCCACGTCTTTACTCGCACGATCAAACTTCTCCGTGATTATGGTATTTGTCTCTAGCTTGAACTGTTCAAACCGATTATTGAGATCCTGAATACTATCAGTCACTTTAGAAAATCTGTCATTTATCTGCCCTAACGCAAAGTTTACATTTTCAAATCTAGTATTCACATTAGCATTAACCTGCTCTAACTGATTATTCATGTTAACATTAACTTGTTCTAACTGAGTACTGACATGAGCATTCGTATTAGCATTCACCTGTTCTAATTGTGTATTGACATTGGCAAACTTTTGATCAAATTTTTGACTTAATGTTTGTACAAATTGCTGTAAAAGTTCAGCTGGGTTAAACGTGGACTGTGACTCTACCAATTACTGCACTACAGTATCATTTCCTGCCTCGGTCACCTGCGGAAGAAGTACAAGTGAATCCCTCTCCGTGTCATTTTCTCCATTGGACGCCGGCAAGTCTACCTCTGCCGCGCGTTTTACAGTGCAATATTTACAATACTACGGTTCCGTACTTTGTTGCAGTTCGGTGACTTCCGTTTCCGATAATCCCTGGCATTGGGAATGAATCCACTGCCAATCGTCACAAAACACGCTTACTCCTTCTATTAGTTCGTCACAACTATACTTGTCCACAGACCGATTGGTCTCACTTGACTTTCTACACGACATATTTTCTCTTCCCTTTTTCAAACTTTCATAAAATTCCCCGGATCTACCAATTACTCAGACAATATGCAACTATTCCCGCTCATCTAGAAAGATTTACCACTTTCTTCAACTCGTTTTTTTTTTTTTTTTTTTTTTTTTTTGTGACCATCCTTCCTTGAGAATGATATAATCGAAACATTACAAGTTCCATCGCCGAATATCATCCAATTTTGTAAGATTTAATATATATATATATATATATATATATATAATTGTATATATTTGTATGTATATTTTCATGTCTACTGTTTTCTCGGATGTTCGCTTTCTCCAGACCAAGGTGCACTGGAGTACATCGCCAGTTTAACCAGCTATCGATCTATGTGGCCTGCACAGAAGAATAGCTCGCAACCAGAGATATACTCAATCGCTCCATAGTCATGGGAGAAAGAACCGGAACTCAGAAGACCTGCCCTACAAGTGTAATATCTAAGTGAAACTCTCGCGCAACAGAAGAAGAATAGACTAACACAAAAAATATATATATATATAAATAAAGAATCTCGAAAATTTTGGAAAAGTAAAATAAAATAAAATAAAAAAATATATATATAACTCGTGATATTCACTAATGGGTTCCCCATAACGTTTCCTTCATATCATTTCCCTTCGGTGATTCGTTTATCAGATTGATAGGAAGACGCATTATTTTGACCTTGACCAAAATCATATTGTACTATCCAGGAATAAAAAAAATATATATATTCTACTCTACTGTATCCTTTCGATATGAAATAAAACATAATTGTCAACCAGAAGCTTTTACTTGTTTCACCGAAGCTCTTCGTTATACAAAAAAAAACTGTTTACATTCACTTTATGGGCACAACGGTACATTGCATTATGCTTTAGATAGCTACATTACCTTGCATGTCACAATTTGTGACCAGACATTTTGAAATATTACACGCACACACTCTCATAACATTCATTTAAATTTATTACATATTCCCGACATTCAATATTTTATTAATATTCACTTGTTTTCAATTATATCGATGAATATGCCTCTTATTCTTGCATTCTTATCTTCCATTTAAAACATAAATCATACGTTTATGGCTGTTCACGGCAGCTACTATTATTAGGCACTTTCTTTTATATATTTATTTATATCTTGTTTAACTTAACCTATACATACTATTATAAGAAAATACACATGAAATTTCTAAAACCTTAACCTACACTAACCTAGAACACATTCACACTACACACTCACACCAACAAATTTGTTTATATGTCGTAAAAACTTTTTGGTTGGCAGTCCAGGCCAATTCTTTAATGGGAATCGAATTTGTTACTTCGTGCCTCTGCACCTTTAAAATGAATACTCGCACGGTGTCAAAAACCAGTTGCCCCTATCGAAAACTTGTGAAAACGACTCATCGTGCTTCTTTTAATCAAAGTACAGCTTCGGTTCATTTTCCAATACTCTATGGATACGTTATAGGTAAAAAAAAAAAAAAAAAAAAAAAAAAAAAAAAATATATATATATATATATATATATATATATATATATATATATATATCGTATATATGTTCGATGCCAGAGAACGTCATTCCTATCCCATTTGTCTAGCTTTGTTAGAATAGGTATCCAAACGATGCATAGCCAAATAAAAAAAAAAAAAAAATCACAATAATAAAGAATACTGCATACAACGTTACACAAGATTTAGGCTTTCTTTGAATTTCGAAGATTTAGATGGTCACTCTAAACGAAAATCTTATGCTCACATGTATATGTCAGTAGTTTGTTCTACCTTTTATTTTTTTCCCCCTTTTCTAGATAAGCTTAAGCCGTCACATATTGTCTTAGTAATTGTATAGATCCTACGGGAAAAGGGAGTAAGAATGCATGGTTTTACTATTATGATTCACTGAAAACATCATATTGGAACTATATGACTTGGTGTAATTTCGAGGTTAAAAAAAATTTCCAAATCCAGATTACCAAGTTATTTCGATTGAGCCACTTCAGAAATAAATCAAGACATTACTTACAGTTGGGTGAGTTTATATGAGCAAACAATCCAATAGTTGTCCTTATGAGTACCAGTTCCTATTGATGAAAATGGAGCTTTCTTGTTGAATATTTCATTTTCCAGTAGAAATAAATATCACACACACACTTCTAATCAAATGTAGTTAGAGTTGAACCGGTTAATATCCATTAACCATATCGGTTCTTCAAAAATTCAGAGCTCTACACATGTAGTAATCAGCTTCCGTCGACATGTCACATGCAGACGATAATCAACATTGGGCTGCTTCACTAATTCTTCTCGCTGCTTGCTCCGTTCCGTCCAAATAGATAACACAAAATCGCAAATTTTGCAACTGAACTCTTTTACATCTTTTAGTGTAAAAATTTGTTATGGAGCAGCTTTCTTTACCACTTTATTCTTACAATATCTGACGGGCAGTAACTGGGTACTGCTCTCTTGAGACTGACGCCATTAAAGTACAACAACAATGTGACGTAATAGTACGAAGATTGATGATGAGCTAATATCAGAGACTTCAAAGGAAAGCGACCAATTATAGATAATTCTGTAAATCTGTGCTACTGACGTCACACAAGCCAAAATTGAAGATGATGCACTAAAACTGAATGAATTTTGACGATTTTCTATCAAGATGGCTAAAAATCTAAAGAATTCTATGAAGGATATTTTTAGAATAAAATTTTAAAGAAATTTCTGGGAGAGTTTTCAGAATGTTTGGAGATAGGAAAGGCGTTCTACAGATGAAAAAATAAAAGAAAGAAGCAAAATCTTTAAGAAATATAGGAAATTAAGATAGAAATGAACAAAACATAGATATTAAATACGAAATAAAATCCTAAACCTATTTTAAACACTTCCTAACTTAATCCTACCTTCTAATATTACGAGCAAAATTAAATGACCACATAACATCCTTATATATCCTATGTCATATATTATTCTCCACTATTATACAGGGCGTTCGAAATTTCTAACATGATAACTCCATGTTGGGAGGTATCACCTTGATATTTGTTTTGTTGACATATTTTAGATGTTTGTAATTTTTGTGCTTTGTGAAATCGATTCTTCGTCTCAAGAGAAGATAAAATTTCATTCGTATCTCCCTACTAAAACTGGAAATAGTAAAATATTACCAATTTCTTCCGTTTTCATTATCGACCAAAGAGCAAAACTTGTTACGACGGCCAATGGCAAGCAGTTTGTTTTTGTCTTTGGTTCAGTATCCCAGCAGTAGGTATCATTTTCTCCATTAATCCTCTGCTCAAATTGTAAATGGTAAAAAATTAACCTTCTCCGGCTTCAATATTGGTTACCATAGAGCAAAAACGGAAAGAGATGGCGAGAAGCAGTTTTTTTGGACTGTACTCATTGTCGCAAGAATAGATTCCATTTTCTCCGTTAAACTCTATTCAACCAGAAGTTTTAGAAATTGCCATTTACGGTTCCACATTTCATCGTCAGAGAACAGAAATGGTAATTTAGCTAAATGCACTGTTTGAGAACCGATTCCACGTCCTAATAGTTTATTCTACTTTCACGCATATTCTTGTACTGAAACCGGAAGTGCGAGATAGCGGGTAAGTAATTGCAATTTGATACGGATGCAGCATCGGAGGAACAGGTTCTGTCTTTGATCTTATCACTCTGGTTACTTCCTGTTTGGCAGAATTTTTTCATCATTGTACAGTGTTGCCAAGTTTACCCATTCCCGTTCTGCAGGAGTGTCCTAGCAAATAAATGTCGACGAGTAATTCATCTCAATTTCCTCCTTTTACGCAGAACCGCATGAAGAGTTTTGGTAGCACCTCAATATTAGAAATCTTTGGTGAAAGGAAAACAAATCGAATATAAATCTAAGAAAGAGGTGCGGCTTGTAATAGAGCTTGTCCTTGTCCGTCATCAATGAGCAAAAAAATTTTCCCTCATGATGTTTATTTCTATGGAATCAATTTCTAAACAAGGGATCAATTTCTCAACATGTACTACAAGTATTGGCGTTTCTCAGTGTATAATAATATCGAAATACTTCAGGTGTAGTACAGATTTTCCAAAAACCTACATCTCTCTGCGAAACGGGAATATACACTCATTGCGTATTTTCTGTTCTTCGAAACATGGCAACGCTGAGCGTGAAAAACTAGTTAGAATCCCTATCTGCGAAACAGGATTCTGCCAAACGGGAACACACGATCACTGTATTGGAAACAAAGGTTATAGATATACTACTTCCAGTTTTATTATTGAATTACCATGGTTTGGAAGCTACTTATTGTAGTTTTTTCACTTTTAAGGAAACTCTCTTGTTTCCCAAAGGAAAATATTGTTCAAAAGTCTTATCACTTTATAGTACTTCTTACGTTTCCATATGTGGTATTCAAATATCCAATGAAATATTTTTTAAAAGCTTTTCTTTTCTTTTCTTTTCTTTCTTTTCTTTTCTTTCTTTCTTTCTTTCTTTCTTTTTCTTTTTTTTTTTTTTTTTTTGAAAAATATAAACTGTTTCGTGATGGATATTTTAGATATAACTTTTTAAAAATTGTAAAGTTTTATATTGTTTATATTTAATCTTTTTAAATCTTATTTGAGGCAGACGGGTATACTGTAATTTGTATTTTATAAAAATGCACAGCTGAATACATGAGTTTCCCAAAGCTACATGGTATTTCGGACTCATACAACGTTTCCTTCTAAGAGTTGAGATTGTCCCTCCAATCACGAAATTGTTTCTTCTGACTTGTTCTTACTCGAGGATCCACTAACTTCGGTAAAATACAACACATAAAATGTTTGTAATTTTGGAAACACTTTATTCAAAAAAATTCTCCGAATACATTCAAGGGATAGTTCCTTTTTTTTGTCCAAACGGCAAAGTCACACCACTGTCTACCTGTCACTTGTAACTGTCCTTGAATTTGAAAGTTATAATTATGGTTAGTTTTCAGTTTCAGCTCCTTGGTGAGAGAGTCTATGTGTAAGAAAAAATTCTTCAATTTTGTATCCGCTTCTGTTGGAGTATAATCACAAGCTGAACTTGGACATTTCACTTCCAATTCATCTTCGTTTATAAGCCCATCAGGACTGGCAGCTAACCAAAGACAGCGATTGTGAACTACAAGTGCACACCGCGTGACGTTGAAGGATGGATTCATTTTACTATACTCCTCTATCGCTAACGGCTCATGTATGATTCTATAGATCATACTGTCCGTTTGAGAAGTCTTTCTGTAAAGCAAGTTATGCACAAGATTGTGACAATTTGTGCGCTCTCTCTACCCTTTTGGCCACCAATCCAAATGAAATAGCTGTCAGCTTTTTCGTCGTTCGTGATGCCATAGCTCACTACTGGACTGCAGACATGTTTCAGTACTCAGTTTCTGAATGCCTTGCTAAGATAATTGAAAAGACTTCAACAGTTCTTCGCATTCAGATCTCAATTGTTCGAGTTTCAAATCTGGTTTTTGTAAACTTTTACCGTAACTTTCATCTTCCCCAGATGTTAGCAGACTGGAAACCCCAAACTCTAATGTCTTTTGTTTCTGTTGAGATCTACTCATACATGCAGTAGTCCTAACGCTGGCATTTTCTAGTTTTCTTTTTCTGAATGCTTCATATTTCTTGGTTACTGTATTCGGACTTCTGTGAGTGATGTTCCTTTTCACGGAATCTTGCCAACCAGGCCCCATGGAGTAATTTAAGGCTGCTGCTGTACACCTATAGTGATATGATGATTTATATGAGCGATTAAACTGTTTGCCACCTACAAGTTTTGTTACAAGGTGCATGTATGTCTCTGCAGCATTAGTAGTAGCATCTTCCAAGACGCGATCAGCTTTCCTCAACAATATGTTACCATAACTAATGATCCTGTTTTTCATGTTTCTTGAGACAACATCTTCCGAAGTAAGAAAGGAATCTGAACGACATTGTCCGGCTTTGTCACAGCTCTCAGTACACGTTTGGTGGTTTCCAAAGCAATGATTAAATACGAACTTGATCTGTTCTCGTAATTCTTCTGTATTACCTTTGGATTTTTTATTTTTGAAATTGTCTTGCGAAGGCATCTTGATACGTGGTTGATTTTGGCCTTAGATACAACTTTCTTAAAACCAGATTCGGATGATAATTTAAACAATACCTTTATGACGTTTTCTACTGCATGGTTGGCGCATTCAAATTTTTGAACTTCTGGTTCATAGTCATGGACTTCTTCATAAATAGCACTCTCCACACTAGAATCTCCATCACCCACATACTCTTTCTAAATAAGTCCATGCATTTTCTGACTTCTGTTAAGTCCCTCAACAATTATGTCACTCTCCATTGCACCTCAACTTCCACTCCAATTTCTGGCGCATGCATGATCAGCAGCTTCTGTCCCAGAATACATTGCTCTTGAGCACACATAGCAATATTTATTTCGTAATCCTACATATAATAGGTTTTTGTTTAATAACCTACTATTACCGCACAGCCAGACATAGCAGAATAACGGTGTTCATAGGATCTCTGTGACCAACCACCATCAACAATGACACGTGTGTAAGGAATACCATGGAATAATCTACCTTATGATATTGCTAATTGTTTTTCTTCTTCATCATTCTTCTTGAGTTGATTCTTCAGAAGGCCGTGTAGATTCTTCGGTCCAGTAATGTTCAGCTCCAGCAAGATCTTCTATATTAACAGTTGAGAATATAGGATGTCCGTATAATATTAGTGGTCTAATTGTCATTAGACACAGATATCTTCTGTTTGTTTCCACAAAGTGACCATTTCTAGGTAAGAGTTAGAGGGCCACAGTGGCAGCAATAGCTTTCTTCCGTAGTTGCTTTTATGTGCTTGGAGAGACAGTTTGTTGTCTAGTGTGACACCTAAGTATTGAGTCTTGGGCTTTGGATGTATATGTTGAATGCCAATCTTGATTATTTTTTGAAGGACACTCTGAATACCCCTATGATTCGAAGGTGGGTAAAAGAGGAGAATTTGTGTTTTGGAAGGTTTAAGCTCTAGTTTTCAGTTGTCGCACCACTGTTTAAAATACACAATTTGAGTCTGGATGTATTTTAGAATATATGAGACTGCTTTGCCAGTAGTCCAATATGCAGTATCGTCAGCAAAAAGACCGCGTTTTGTGTTAAGATGGTGTTGAACAGGGGTGTCATTGAAATAGATTATATATAAAATGAGCGCTATTGTTGATCCTTGTAGTACTCCTCTTTCTACATTGGTGCTGTCTGACAGTTGGTTGTTGATTTTGATTTGTGTGGTTCTTTTAGAAAGGAAATTACTGATCCATCTGATTATCGTAGTTGGCAAATTGGGATCGGTAAGTTTAATTAGCAGTCCTTTGTGCCACACAGCGTCGAAGGCGACGGTAATATCAAGAAATGCTGCTCCCCCTCTCAACCTTTTGTTGAGGGCTATTTCCGTGTCATTATATATCCTGAGTATTTGATCTATGGTGGAGTGATTTGGGCGAAATCCTGCTTGATTAGGAGTTAACTAGTTACTGGTTTCAAAATATTGGTGAAATCTATTTACCAGGATTTTTCCCATCATTTTGAAGATGGTGGAAGTGAGAGAAATTGGTCAGTAATTTTCTTGAGTTTTGGCTTTTCAGGTTCAGGTATAATTATAGTTTTACATTTCTTCCAAGATGAAAGTATGTACCCAGATTTTAAGCTTGCTGTGAAAAGTGAGGCAAGTTTACTGTATAGTATAGGGGGAGCTTGTTTCAGGTGTTTATTATTATTTTGTGTGGTCCTGGGGCGGTATTCTTTTTCTTTAAGGCGTTTGTGACTTCCTGAACTTCATCATTAAGTAAAATTTCTACGTTGCTAGGGTGATTGTCCTGTAAGTCTGCTTGGATTAGGTTAGTATGATGGTTGATGATATTTCGAATTAGAATCGCTCCAGCTTGAATTTGTTCCTGTTCTGCATTTTCGGGTGGGCTGTACCGGAATTTTTCTTTCATGATATTTGCAAAGAAATGAATCTGTTCAGTTGGAGAGAATTTTCTGTCCATCAATATTGTTGGCAAATTTCCGCAAGATTTATTATTGAATTTTTGAACTTCTTTCCAAAATAGGCGAAGGTTTTTATTTCTGGACTCATTAAGCTTGGTGCAGAGGATGATGAAGTTTTCCTCATTGTGATCGATGATATTTCTTTTAATTTCTCTAATTTCTGGGTTCCGGTAATTATAATAGATTCTTCTTAGCCAGCGTTTGTATTCAATCTTCTCAATTATATGTTTGGGGAGTCTTTTTTTTTTTTTCCTCTTGTGTTGATGGTTTTTGTAGGTATATAGTTTTTGTCTGCTTCTTCTTCTAAGATTCTGTGAGCCTATTGTTGAAGTTTTCTGTGCTTGTTGGAGTAATTTCTACACCAAGGGAAGATACTTGTGCTTCAATGTATTGTTTACATTGGTTCCAATCTGTCTCTTGGTAAAAAATTTTATTGTTTTTTGTGTAGGCGTTTCTGCTGTAATGAAGATCGTCAGTTGTATAGGAATTCCAAGGTGGCCTGATTGTAGTTCTGGCGTGATTTCTGTTTCGATTTTCATACTTGAGAGATTACCGTTGACAAGGATTTTGTCCGGTTTTATGTCCTGTTCTTTCTTGGTGTTGTGTGATGCGAGTGAGCCCATCCACTTTGATTTGGAGAAGTGAGCTGTCAATCAAGTATTCGAATAATTTCGTGCCGTTTCTGTTAACAACTGGGTCTCCCAACAGTGCGCTCTGGCAGTCGATATCACCGACTAAGAAAAGGTTTGGAAGGGTTTCTAAATAAGTGAGGAAGGGGGAGGAATTTTCAATTTTTTCATCAGGTGGGTTTTAAAGAGTTGCTATGGTGATGAGTGGTATGGAGTTTATACTTATTGTTATAGGGGAGGTCATGACATTATGTAGAGGTTGAGGGAGAGGTAGAAAGGAATGAGGGATGTGATTTTTTTAAATCATAGCCGTTCCTCCTGTTGGAGTATTTGTCATTGCGTATGGTGGGGTATCCAGGAAAATAAATTTTGCCAGTTTAGTTTCATTTAGAATTATACGCGTATCATCAGTATTACGTAGTTTAATGTATTCTTGGAGTTCGATTTTCTTTTTTCTCAAACCTTGGATGTTGGTGAGTAGTATGTTGAAGAAGTCTTGTTGTATGATGTTTGAGTGCATTATTCTGACTGTATCTTCTTTGTTTGTTCTTCCATTTGCTGTGTACAGTTTGGGGAGTAGAGAGGCGTCAAACGATGTCATCAGAAAGAGGTTCTTTTCGAACTGTGATGTGACCTTGATTTGGACAAAGAATATTTATTCTAGATTGAAAAATGGCTTCTGTCGCTTTTTTTATTTTTATTTATTTTCTTTATTGGATCTGTGAGTTCTCTCTTCTGGGGAATGGCAATTCACCCATTTCATAATTTTAGTAGTTGCTTCTTCCAGTGCTTGTTGCATAGCTGTGAGGAGTGAAGCTAGTGTGTTTTCGTTGGTGAAAGATTGACTGGGGATGTTTTCTTCTGATGAGCTTCTTCTTTCTTTCGCATTTGATGGGTTGAGTGTTTCTGTAGGTTTGTTGTCTGGTTCTATAAATATCTTGTTTTGTTGGATTTTTGAGTTTCGCCAGGGACGTTTAGGGCAAGTACTAGCTCCAGTTTTGTGGTTATCATTTTTGCATGTTACACAGAAAATTTTATCTTTGTTCGGACAGGAATGTTCAGATTTTTTTGCTATTGCATCTGTAGCAGAGTTGAGTTAAATTACATTGTTGATTAGTATGTTCACATTTAAAACATCTAGAACAGGGAGTGGGGCATCCTAGATTTTTTGATTCTTCAACAGGATGCTTACAGTATTCAATTTTAATTCCGTATAATGAGTGAATTAATTTGGGGTTCGTAGAAAAGATTCGGATAAGCGGGAGGTCTCCTTTTTCATTTTTAAATCTAGTTACGTTTGTGAAATCTGTTTTTTGTTCTGTGAGATTTTTTTTTTAATATCTCCTATCTTTTAATTAATGTTGACATCTTTTACAACGCATATGTATGTTGGCTTATTATTTTGCCTGAAGTATGCTCTGGGTTTGTGGTCAGTACAGTCCTAGGTAGCTGTCCTGCCAAAATGTTCAGCTGTATTTTTTTTTTTTTTAATTTATCTTTATCTTCTTCTGTCTCGAAAACAAGTTTATATCCATTAGTTTTCTTGTGGTTATAGATTACAAGCTTTATATAAGGAAGTTTAGTTCGTATGATATTTGCTATCTTTGTGTCAGTTAGATCGCTTCTCATGTTACTTATAAGAATTGTAGGTGAGTAGCGTCGTTGACTAATGGGGTTTCTGTTTGTTGAGTGTGTTTTGTTTGTCTGCACAGCCGAATCTGAAGAGTAAGTGTGTGTGATTCGTGATTCGGAAGAATGGTTGTTTTGTTCCGTGTGACTTGTTGTTGGCCTCTGGTTTACCGTTTGGTCATCTTGTCCACTTTCTTCTATTGTTTTCCTCTGAATAGTTTTTTTTTTTTTTTAATACAGGTTATTCTGAAGAGTTTTTTTAAATATATATACGGGGTTCTTGATCTGCTACTTTGAACATGCTGTACTTTTTCTTTTTCTATTGGGCTTCTTGAGGTAGTGTGTTAGCATAATTTTCCGAACATTCGTGATCCTCGGTTTGTGTGATTTCTGGCTAAGAGTAGGGTATTTTTGATAAATTTTTCCTCCCGTTGAACTCTGGATTAGGGCTGTGGAATTCCAGATACTGTCCACTTGTTGAGTTGACGAGTTTATATAACTGATTGTATTGATATAATCTTCTGCAGTTTCTAACAGCCACTACTACTTTCCTGTGGTGAAAGGTATAAATAACTCTTCGGAAGTTCCTCGCTCTTTGTGTAACTGGTGTTTATCATTTCACTGCGAGAGTTTGATCTTGAACAAATTGGTAATGATGTGGTTGTGGTGAGGGATCTATTTGGAGTAGCCTTTGACGGGTAATCCTTTTCAAACTGTGGTGAATGTCTATACTCTGACGAGCCACTAGTATTGTTATTCCAGGGATTCTGATTTTCATTTTTTTTTTTTGTTGTTGTTGTTGTTGTTTGTGTGCATTTGTTTGTGCACAGATTGCTTCTTCTTCTCTCCTTTGATTTATTGATTGGATTTTTCTGTGTGCTAGTTCTTGTGTTAAATTCTAGACAACTTTGTACGCCAACTTTACTGGGGGTCAGTGGATTTCTTACGTTTCCCTCTTGACGTTTCTTCTGCGGCATGTTGTTTATGATGATGATGATGATGTCTGGTGGTGGTAGGGGACGTGGGTGAATTTTGTGTGTGTTATGTGTAAATGTGGGTTGTGTTTTGAACCTTTACAGGTCCGCTTTTGTTGTGTGTATTGGTATCGAGTTATAGTAAATTTGGGTATGCCTTGTAAGAGCCGGACTTTTTTTATGCGTGGTTAGTGCTGTGGCTGGTGGGTACAAGTAAAATGGAGGGTTGTTCGGTGAAGGGTGACGTTTCTTTATCCGTGTATAATTTTTCGACCAATTGAGTCCAGTTTTCCAGATATGATTTTAACCAGTCATCCGCGTAAGCCATAGGGTTTATTTTCTCAGTTACCATATTATGGGGTACTAAATCAAAAGCCTTTGACAAGTCCAGAAAAATACCGAAACATTTCCCATTATCCAATGCTTCCCGTACTTGTTCAATATAATTGTACATTCCTGTGGTTCTTGATTTGTTCTTTTGAAATCCATGTTGCGACGTAGAAATAACATTGTGCTTGGAGAGAAAAGCAACAATTTTGGTGAGTATTGCAGATTCAAATATCTTTGAGAAAGGAGAAAGAATTAAGATTGGTCTAAAATTATCTGCATTTGTTTTTGCGCGTTTCTTGTGTAGATGTTTAATTTTTGCATGTTTTAATCTGTCGGGAAATTTACCAAGTTGAAATGACAAATTTATTAAGTAATGTAACGGTCTTGCTACATGAATACTACTTCTTTTAACTATGGACATTGGTATTTCATCTAAATCCGTGGACCATTTATTTTTAGATTGTTTAATAATTGTTAATATTTCATTTTCCGACACTGGGCGGAGAAACATTTGAGTTTTTTTATTTTGTTAAACAATAACTGCTCTGAAGGTTGAATGTTTGGGCCCATAGTTTTCTGAATATTCGTAAAGTGATTGTTGAAAAGATTGGCAATAATAAATTGATTACTAGTAAGTTTGCTGTTTGATTCGATTTCTATGTTTTCTTCAATTAAACTTTCTTTAGTATTCGTTTCATCATTTACTATACTCCTCCATAATGTGGCGGTTTTATTTCCAGATTTTATTATGCGTATTGAGTAATATCGTGCTTTTGCCAATTTAAAGATATTTTTGTAAGTCTTTTTATACATTTTATAGCACTCTATTATGTTGCTTGTTAGCTTGCCTCTCTTATATGCTAAATTTAAAGATCTTAACTTCTTACTAGAAACTTTAATCGCAGGTGATATCCAAAATTTATTTATTTTTGTTCTAAGAAATGCCTCATTGAAGTAACGAGTATATGTGTCATGTTCGAAGCTTCATTTATCGATTTTTTGGAGTGTATTTCCTCCCAGGTGTTACAACTATGATAATTCTTTGTGTTGGATGCTGCATTATATACTTTATCATGTCGTTCACTTATAACGTTAGGCTTACTAGTTAGGCCTAACGACATATAAATTTTGCTATATATATAACCTCTTACCAAAACCAATTAGCCCAAAATGTGAATACGAATATGTACTTTAATATAATCTATAGTTTCAAGTAAAAGATGACATAAACAAAAACATATTTATAAAATATAAAACCATGAAAATACTCAATATATTTCAGCAAAATCTATATATTCTGAATCTAAACATTCCACACAGTATACTATTCTTTTTGTCTTCTTTTAAACATCTTTTCACTTTTGCTATGTGTAGGTACCTATTACAGCTCTTATATCCCAACACCAGGTTTCATTACTTAGTATAAAATTGAAATGGGTGATATTTGTTTCATTAAAGATCCTTGTGTATGCAGATTTGACTTTCATGTATCTGTTTTGATTAGTTTTTGTACAATGGGAACATTTAGATGAAATAATTGAGCTCCATGATCCGAGAAGCCAATATTTACGACTGTGACTGTGCCGTTTATATATTTTTGTTACAAAGTAATTGATCGAGCATGATATATGACTATGATATATTATTCTTGTAGGTACATTGTCCATTGGTGTTAAGGTATACGTGTTTAGGAATAGCGTGAGTTGATCATCGATATCAGTTACAAAGATGTATACATTCAGATCACCTATTATAACAGCATGTTTATTAGACTGAGCAAAATAGTCCATAATTATTTCAAGGTTTTGGATAAAAATATTCAGATCGCTGTTAGGAGTTCTATAAACACATATTACAACCAGATTATGAGCTAATAATTCAATTGTACAAGATCCAAAATGTTTATCTGTATTTAAATAATCGAATTTTGTTACTATTTTGGTTTCAATACCTTTTCTGCAATAAACACTAGCCCCGCCCCTTAGCATATTTGATTTACAATATGCAGTTTCTAATGTAAACTCAGAAATACCTGTTACCGTAATCTCGTGTTGTTTCATCCAATGTTCAGTTATGCATAGAACGCTAACCTCGTTTGAAAAACTCAGAAAATAAAACGTCCAGCATATTTATTTTGTCTGTAGTTAAAGTTTGAACTTTTTGATGAAATATGCATATCTCTTGAGTTACATTAACTATAAAAAATTTCATCTCTATTTACTGTTCTTTTTCTTACCGAATGTCGATTGCCTACGTTTGGTGTCTGGATGATTGTTGAATTCACATCAACAACCGGATCAATATTTTCTTTCAATATAGAAGTTACAATGTTCCCAGATCCCGAATACCTGAGTGTCTTCTTCTTGCCATTTACACTGGAACTTAAGTGCTTGTTAGAATTAACAGGCGTAACATTAAGGCAGTTGTTCGCTTCAAGCGCTTCATCATCATCAGCTTTATTTACAAGAAATGAATTAGGCAGTGGGGTGGGAGAGGTAGTACGGTTTGAATTGATTGCCATTATGGTCTCAACAAGTTTAGAACAGACATATCGCTTACCCGACGTGTCTAAGTGAAGCCCGTGGCGAGTATGATATTTCTTAGGGAGACTAGGTATGTTTAACATACGAACATTCCGGAAATGTTTACACAAACATGCAAATTTAACATTCGTTTCTTCTACTTTATTTATGCGTGAGAAGCTTGGTTAGATCGTGTCGATGTGTCAAATTAATTACAATAACATTCGTGTGTACAAGGTTACCTGGTGTCGTTCGTAGAGACTTAAGATCGCTATTTGCATTGCTTTTTGAAACATCATTCGTTCCACCAATTAATATGACTAAATCTTTCTCCGTAAAAGATTCACTGTTTCAAGATGTTACTATCTGTCCTATATCAACACCGGGCTTAATAAAATCAGTTACTAATATATCGAACACAAGGTCACTCAAGATTTTCGGAATATCACGACCATGGCTGTCGCCCGCAATAAATATTTTGCCTTGCACTTTCTCATTAGTTTGACCATTTCTTTGCATTGTTTGAAGTGTTTTACCACTATTTGATATAGGCCTATTAACAAAAGCCTGATGCTACGAGCACCTTGGGACATACATTGGATTACACTTGATTTAAATTGCACATTTGTTTAAAGGGTAAATTTATACGTTGTAAATTTAATTCACTATCTACCCTTGCTCATTTCACTGCAGACAATAATGTACACTGGATTTCAAATTACCAGTCTATCAGTCACCATGGTTTCAGTCTATCAGTCTCTTCAATATCCTCATCATTTTCAAACAGACTTTATCTGTTTCTTACCTCTAAAACGGGTTTTGGCACCTGGGACTGACTATTGTACTGTTTACCCTCGGACATTAGGTCCCTCGACACTTCTGCGCATGACAGAAATAGAAGAGTCCATTACGAAAAATGGGTATGTGTATGTACGGACAACATGTGTTCATTTTCTCCTCTGCGAGCGTGAGAAAGAAGGTTGGAAGTTTAAACATAGTTGCCAGCCTACGTTAATTAGTCTCAAGTCAGCAATACATTCTGGTCAGGTGATGATGTCAAGCAGTGAACAGAGCGCGCGCATTTTAAATGCAGTCTAGCATTGTGTTTTCGGGACTTCGACATTCGGTTGATCGCGCCAACAACCCGCGGGAGAACTTCAGTTATTGTCTTTCTCTACAGTACACATACGCTTGTGCGTGTGCAGTTTACTGTATTTTTATAGTTATTTTTCTTACCTGTTTCGTGGTTATGCTTGCGTGAGCGTGTGTGTGTGTACGTGCGTCGTTTTGTTATTTTATTATGATGGAGCCAATACCGTCAACCAGTGAAGGCAAAGTGTTGTGCTTATCCCCTCCTCCAAATTTTGGATTTCTCTATTTTTTTGTTCATCTCGCACCGTAGATCTCCAGTCATGCCCTACGGACAATAATAATCGGTTATCATGCTTTCAGTGCCGTAGGCCCACATTGATTTCATTCTCATATTATTATTTATAAAATCTTATCAGGTATAGATTTACTGCGCCGAGTTGGTAACACTGCAAACAATACCTTTACCGCCGACCCGAATAACCAACGCCTTCCTTCCATTTCTTTTTCTTTTACAGACCATTCCCTTAATTAAGATAGATTCTCCTTGGCACTTTGCCAACTAGAGGCCTCAGCCGAATGGGTAAACAGTATCTTCCACCCTTTACAACTCTTGACCATATAGAGTACCTTCCACTTTGTCACAAGTAGGCCTATGATTTGTTGCAGTTCACCTACTTTGATTTTTTAAACACCATATCACTCACAAGAATGTTTATTATTTCACGAAGCTACGAAATTTCCTGTTTTGATTCACAGCAAATTGTTAAAAGATCAGAATCGTTCAGCATATTGTAGCCTTGGTGTATGAAATGCCTTGATATGTGCAATAGTGAACTGAAATCCACACTAAGGTGAAACACACACTATTTCTACTGCACTACAATATCTAAGATTATAAATGTTTAAAATGCACAAAGGTAACAAATGTTCAAGAGGGCACTAAATTGCTCTGATGAGCCTGATAGAAATTGTTCCTCGTGTTGATGCTTCAACATTCACTTACTACTGTTTTTCACTGTTGACAGATTCATCACTACTGTTTAACACTGTTGCCAGTTCAATGTAAAAATATTAACAGGAAATTCTAAGTATCACCAACACTTGCATTGCTTAATAACGCTGTCTATATATCCAGTGTTGGCACCTTTAAAATAAACGTACACTAACTCTTGTGCTGTGATTGAATTTCTACCTGAATAAACACATAAACACAAGTGCATAGATTCACAAACCATATCCGAAACGAATATTTTCACAATTAAACAGATGTAACCTTCCTTAGAAATACAATCCGTTGTCAAAATTTACTTGGAGGTCGTTCATTTGCGTAGTCAACAGAATTTTGTATTAACCACAAAACAAAAAAGAAAGTTTACAAGTAAAGTTCACAACACACTGCTTCCTATGAATTCCTGTTAATCGTTTTCAAAATAAACTCGCTCTCTTTCCTTATTTTTCGGAAGCCCTTCGTGGTAACAGTAATAACGCCGCGATAGGATATGCCACTGTGTGTATTGGTAAAGGATTTAGCTCTTTTCTTTACAGTGGAATATGCTATTTCTTTTAACACAGCTGTGTATATTGAAGCGCCGCGTGTTTTTTAAGGTACAGGTAGAAGCAGAAAACGTGCTCCGTTTGTTATGTGCGCATACCTCAGGTAGAGGAATTGTGTAGATATACTGTTTGGAGTGGGCAAAGTGGGCTATGAATGGCTGGGGAATTGTTCAATCAGTTGTGAGCATGAAAACTGGGTGTGGTTGGTCAGTGGCTGTGACTAGTTGCTGGTTGATGCTTTCTGATTAGGAAAGTCCAGGTGCTGCAGAGTAGATAGCCAACATCTTTGTTTGGATTGCTGTCTTCTTCCAAAATCGCCATGACTTCATTTTATTTTCTTATCCTAATATCCTGTGCTTCTGGAAAGTATAGTGGTTTTGGAAAATGAGATGACATTCCCTTCCTTTAGACTATGTTCTTCCAGTCGCGATTTGTCTGCGTGGAGGTTTTTTATATAGTTTACATGTTCCTTGCAGCGAACTTCAATAGCGCGTCGACTTTGTTTAATGTAAGCTTTCCAACAATTACGCTTAGGATGGGAAACTCCTGGTGTTCTAAATCCTAAGTTATCTTTCACTGGAGATGAAAGCGCTTTGCGTTTGCTCAGAGGAGGATGTAAAAGCGAAGGAAATTGCTCTGTGGCATTACAATTAAGAGAGGTATCCTTCATTCCTACTATGAAATCTAGTAGTTGTAAAGTCAGTGTTTCTAACTGAATCACAACAGCAAGAAAGTGGAGTTGGAAACGACTATTTCGAAACCTTGTGAAGTACAGTCATAGTTAGAGATATTACATGAAATCAGGGTGGAATGATTTAAATCAGCCTGATTTAAATCAAGATTTAAATCACTTGATTTTTTAAATAAAAATCGTTGATTTAAATCAAATTCTGCAATGAATTAATTTAAAGTAAAATAAGTGAAATCCCGTTTCTGTACTGTTATTTTGTTGATGGAAGATATTAAATTATGATATCATAAGAAACAAAGATAAAATAGCAGCAAACACAATTTTGCGTTTTGTAATATTGTAGCACACCACAGACATAAAACAAGTTAGTTCATATTCTACTTTTGTTCTACTTTTGATTCGGTGTTGGAACTTAATGCTTTGTTCATTTGTTTAAACAAAAAGACCAACTTTGATGTCTTTTCTGTGCCTAAACGATTTCGCACTTTTGAATGGATCATTCCAAAAGTGGAAAAAATTCGTTCTATTCCTGCTGATGAAGCGGAGGCTGTAAGAAGCTGAAGAATTGTCTGTAACACGTTATTATTGATAAAGTTCTTTTGTGAATTCCACCATTCAGCTGCAGACATACTTTGTAATACTTCATTCGAAAACAAGACACTTGAAAATGGTTTGGCTTTAGCTTGAAATTTAATTAATGTAGGCAAGAACGAAGTGCCACTGTATGACTGTTCAGCAAACTGCACTGCATGGAATCACTCTCTTCTGCAGTGAGATCGTGCTTCTTAAGACATGGATCTAATATGTAAGCCTAGAAGTGGGCTGGAGTTAGAGCTTGTTTGTATCTGCTTTCATATTTCTTCTTTTATCTCCTTATTTTGAAGCAGGTCGTGCAACTCTTCTTTAATGTTCTTCCAAATGTGTACTGCATCTGCTATTGTTGCATCGTTTCTCTGTACGTGGTCTAAAGCAACAGATATCGGTTTTAAAAGGTTAAGCATATCCTCAGCCGGTCTCTTTACATTTAAATTGCTTACTTTCTGTTGTATACTTCGATCGTTTTGTGAGCGATGTTCTTCACAGATTTTCATTAAAACGGCCCAGTTTTTAACATATGATACCAAACAGTCAACGAAAGTGTTCCACCGCACTTCAGATGGAATGGTTAAAGACTGTCCCCCTTCTTCGTGATATTTACTAGATGGAAAATTGTTATTTCTAAAATATTTTACAACAGAAAACACATGCTCCTTCACACTTTCAACTATCAGATCTTTTGTTAACAAATGTAGTACATGAACTGAACAGCCGTATGTAATAACATCTAGATTTTCTGATTCTTTTAACACTTTTCTCATTTTGGCCATATTTGCTGCATTATCTGTTACGAAACTACGAACATAGCACTTAAATTCTTGTTCACAACTTTTGATAGCACTTACAGCAACATCATGTAAATATTCTGAAGTGTGTGGTTTACCAGACGTATCGATCGTATCATATAAGTACACATCACCACCTTCCTTTATAAGTACGACGCACAGGAGAGGCTCGTTGTGTACATTAGACCAACCGTCAACACTCATACACAGAATCTGTCCTTCTAATGTTTCGAAACAATTTCTCCTCTCTTTTACGTACACTTTGTCTAGAAGATCACACGCCACATTATTTTTAGATGGTGGTAAATATCCCGGACATAGCATTCGTATTAACTCTTTAAATTCAGGATGTTCTACAATTCTGAAACTTGAGTTGGTTGCGTATATGAATCATGCGATTTGTTCGTCGAATTCCTGTTTTTGTTTTTGGGTCATTCTAATCACAAAATTCAACATCTTTGGTTGTGGTTGTTTCTTCAGTTTCCATTTCTTTTCATTTGTTTCCACATTACACTGTCTCTTTCCTGTTGTAATGAAACTGTCTTTTTCAGTAGTGCTTGTTGATGACGCCTGAGAAGTACTAGGCATTGACTCTGAAAAAAAGAACAAAATTTATAAGATTTCTTCAAGAAATATTTGATATGATTAATATCGGAAAATACACAAGTACGATTTTTTTCACCATATTTTATAGCTTTTATTCGTTACCAGCTAAAGTTCCCGCTGTTGCATGGGATCATAATTATTAATGTAATTAATCTGCTTCCGAAGATACTACAATTAGTATGGTGTCATGCACAGTACAAGCGAGCGATACCTTATGTAATTCGCTAGTAGTGCTGGGAACCTTCAGTTATCTTCTGTTATCTTCCTGTAAGTTCATTACGTCCAGGAAGTTAAACAGAATCCAATAATTTTTGTTTGAGGTCTTTCGGACTGTTAGATCCAGAGATAAATGCATTCCTACCGGACGCGAAATACATAGCTACGACCCTATGTATATCGTAATAAATAGTCATTACACGATAACAAGCGCGCTACGATTAATAGTTTGCCAGACGTTAACGCAGAAACATTTTTCAAGATGGCGGACCTCAGGTAACCCTTATTGGTTTTCATAGGGGGCTTTTTTTTAAAAAAAATTCTCTATCAGTTTGTGGTTTTGCCCTCCATATCCCCGAAAATCAATATCTCAGTGCTTTTAAATATGTAATCATCACCATAAATAAAAGTTAAAAATTAATTTAATTGCATTAATTTAAATAAGATGCATTAAAAAGTACTTTTAGGGGTGGGGACTCGGCTCCCCACACTCCAAGACATATATATTATTTACCGGAAATACCCATTAAGCACATTAACCCTAGATTACTAGACTTATTTTTTTGTCTTCTAATACTAGACTGGGTGAAAATTCACCCACATATTTTTTAATTGTTTTTCCTCTATGTGTGATTTATTTGATTTGAAGCTTACAATTATATTTTAAAGTAGATACACTTATGCTTCTCTTGGACAATGTTTCGGTAAATAATATCAAAGGAAACCTGTGTAAAACTTAAATGAACTAGAATCCCACTTTCACCAATAAAATATTAGTCAGCATTTGTTTAATCACTAATAATTAAACTTTTATGCTTTACCCAAAATGTTTACAAAATTTAAACAAACATTTCCATAAGTTTTCATTGTGTGTATTTTATTTCTTTCGGCATATATTAAAATACACTTTTTTGGACAATACGAGAAAAGGTGCGTATCAGACAATTGTGAGAGATTATACATTCAATAGTAGACTGGGTGAAAATTCACCCATTTCTTTTTTTTTTCTTTCTTTTTTTTTCTTTCTTTTTTTTTTTTAAAGGTAAAGTGCGTATTAAGGAAATGTTTATTACTGAAAGTCTACTGTTCTTAGAGCACACGATTTGACTCAAATAGTGCTCTCAAAACTTCGCTACATTTTCATTCCACAAGTCCTTTAAGTGAACTTCATAGAGGAACCCTTACTGACAAGCTTTACAGAAAGTGCCTCTGTGCTCATTACACACAAAAGAAGCACATTTGGGGCATTTCACAGCGTACTTTCTGTCTACACGAGAAGGACACAAGCGACATCGTCCTTGACGGGCATCTTTCGTACGAAGTGCTGACACAGAATCTGAGTATGAATTTCCTTCATCATTTTTTATTTTCAGAATACTCTTAATTTTTGATCTCACAGACAACGGCAATGTTGGAGACTGTAGTCTTGTCATCATATGCGTTTGTGCTAATTTCAGTCCAAGATTAAGGTTAAATTCTTGGCGGTTAAATCCTTTTAATCCACTTGATGCCATGTTGAATTTGTGAATGATGTTTGCATTAATGGCACTTGCATTAAGAAAACCGTAGAAAACTGCCTGGGGCCATCTCCGTGTTTTTCTGCTGCACGAGTACTGTTTGCACAGCTTGTCAAAAACATCTACTCCACCTTTTGTTCTATTATAATATTCTATGACCTCCGGCTTGTTACTTTCTTCTGATATGGTGGCTAAATTGTGCATGGAAGAAGCAACCAGCACAACGTTGTTTTTCTTTGGGCTAAATGACACAAGTTGCAATTGATTATGGGTATCAAAAACGAAAATAGAAGTTTCCGGCTCACGATTCTTCGTACATAACAACTCTGGTGGTATTTCTGGTTTGTTTGATCTCACAGTTCCTACCATAGTCAAATTGTGTTCCTTGAGCATCTTTGTCATCAAGGGGAAGCTGGTAAACCAATTATCTGTTATTATGTTACTAAATAAGATGACAGGGAACTATATTTCCTTTTTCACAAGTCATGAGTAAAAAATGTTTACAATGTACTTTTAGGAAGTTTCATTGTTCATCCATCCACTGTCTGAACGTCCAGTGCCCCATCCCTTCATTTTCACTGTTTCGTCTATTGTAGCAGATATTCGGGTGTACCTAAAAAAGACACAAATCAGACCATTAAATGAATATGTCTGATTAATCATGACAGAGAAGGAAAGGTGAATGGTACAGAAAAGTGCAAAAATATGAGGAAGAAAAAGGAAAATTATTTGCAAATATTGCAGATATTCTAACATTGGCGATGGCTTCGGTTTGGATATAGTTTTCTGGACTAGGATTTTGGTTTCAAAAAAGGACTGAGTATAAATCTTTACACTAAAATAGGGTTAATAATAATAAGAAAATAATTAATAATAAATACGTTTTCTAAATCATCAGTTTGTTAAAAAAAAAAAAAAAGAAAGAAAAGGAAGATTTCCTTAAGTTATCAATGAGATCAAACGGACACATTCTATGCACATTCTTCATTAATAACAAGTAACAGTGACTAGCTGTGTTAGGGTTTTTACCAGTTCTTCTCCATTACCTCAAACATATTACGTACAAACAGGCCCAGCATAATTAAATTACCATGCTTCTCTCAGAAAGCATTGCTCCTATCTTACCTTTAATTAAACAATGTCTTTCCCCTCCTCTTCCTCCTACAACCTAAGATTAAAGCAGAATTCTAATCTTAATTTATCGAAACTAAGGTTGTAGGATTTACTTTGAGATCTTGAAATCAAATATAAAATTGATAAAATTTATATCATTTTATTTAAATAAAAGGAAAGAAAAAAACTAATTAAAATAGACGTTCTATAAATTAATTTCTTCTAACCGTAACTAAATAGTGTCAGCACTTTTGGATTAAGCTCTTTCATTTCGGGGCTTAAATGTTTCAATTATTGTATGCATCACTCAGCACCACAGATTCCTAAATTCCTCTAATCGGAATCCCGCTGTCCGTCATTTTGAACCAGCTTCGACCGATGCCTACTTCTGTCAGAAAAGCCTGACTCCAACTTTTCGTCAGTTAAAAAATTATTAATCTTTTCTCTATGACGTAGAACGTAGATGGCCATTTGTGAACGTAGAAGGTTATTACTTTTTTAAAAAAAGAACACCATCATTCAGGCCTCCTCAGCCTAAAAAGATTATCTAGTAATTCTGTATATAAATAAATAAATAAATAAATAAATAAAATCAACACTTTTGGGGGAGACCATCACTCAGGGCTTCCCTACAACTAAATTCATCCTCTACCTTTTCATTATCAACATGAAGAGGCAGAGCTAGTTCGAAAGGGTTCTTCGCTTGCGGTCTGCACGAAGCATAGATCGATCTCTGTGTCGGAAGTGGCTTTTTGAAAAGTGTATTCATATATATATATATATATATATATATATATATATATATATATATATATATATATATATATATATATATATATATATATATATATATATATATATAAAACTAACGATTCTCCAATTCTTCCTAAATTTCTTTCTCAAAGTTCGTACAGAATAAATAAATAAATAAATAATCTCCCTCTCGGCTATTTTTTCCTCTTCGATAAAGGAAGTTTTATTTAAGGGTACTTTTTTCATTCTCTACTAATTTCTGGTGTTCTCATAAAATTTTCTTTCTGCTCAGAAAGGTGTTCACTGAAGTGCGGCGGTTTCATTTGGTTGGTATTTACTTTTACAACCTTGCCTGTAAATATGTTCTTAGCCAAAAATGTATTCATGGCTAACTTTTTCTCTAATAAATAGGGACCTAAATATTTTGGTAACATCACAGCAGATATAATTTTGGGTGCACAAGACAGACGCACTGCTCTGACTTAGGCCTTTTGTCCTGTTTTGAAATGATGATTTTCGACCCTTGTAAAATTTCTTGGAGGCTTCATGCTTCTTCTGTTGCGTTAAATTAGCACAGTTCCAGGCCGACTTCAATTTATTTTTAAGCTCTTCCACGGATTTTAAGTAATCGTGGTGAATCATGTACTCCTTCACTGGTCTCTGATATATTGTAAAGAAATTGAACCTGGCTGGCGAATATGGCGGTATCATCTGCATATGTTGCAGTAACTGTGTTCGTGGTATGTAGATCAGCCATATAGATATTATAAAATAAGAGGGCGAAATGCAGGAACCTTGCGGAACTTCATCCGCTATGTACTTTGTACCCTTCAGGTATTCAGCATGATTGACTTGGAAGGTACTATTCTGTAGGTAGCTTTGGGTGGTTTGGATCTGATAGCTTGGAAAGTTACTTAGATGTAGTTTGTGCAGGAGGCCTGAGTGCTATAATTTATCAAACTCCATTCCCACATCAAGGAAGCCTCAAGAGTAGGACCACCACCATTAAATTGGTAGCTAATGTTATCAGTGACGTGAACAAGCTGTAGCGTAGTACTGTGTCCGTCCCTGAATCCAAACTGATGATCTGAGATGATGCTATTGTCTTGTACGTGTTTCAAGAGTTTGCACTGAAGAACATATTTCACTATTTTACTGATGTAGGACAGCAGGCTTTTTGTTTCCGTCCTTTTCGCACCTGGTTTGGGGATGAGTATAATTCGAGCCTCTTTCCATGTTGTTGGATAATACCCTGTGCGTAGTATGGCATTAGTGGTTTTGCTGATATAAACCTTAACCTTCTGTAGGATGTCCTTCAGTGCTAGATGTGTAATTCTGTCCGGCCGTGCGTCGTGGATAGTCTTCTGATAATGCGTTGCATTTCTCGGGGATTGGACAGGTCTGCTGCCGGGAGTGTTGGTTGCAGCTAGTGGATGATTTGTAGGCTGCGATTCACTGCTTCTTGGGTGTTTGTGTCTATTGGTGTCAGGTTTTCTGTAAAGGTTCCGTGGAGGTGATTTGCGTAAACACTGGCCTGTTCCTCCGGGAAGTAAACCGGGTCTTGTGGTCCTAGGATTGGTTGTATGCGTGGGGTTGACTCTGTGCACGTCAGGTTGCGGAGTAGACGCCAGTAGTCTTTTTACGGTAGGTCCATAGCTTGGTGTCATTCATTCTATTTCTTCAGTTGGATGCAAAAAGACGTTTCTTGACCGTCGTGATTAGAGCATTCCAGTGTCTTGTATCTAGGATGGCGGGTAGTTTGTCGTTTTCTTCTTGCCCAGAGTTTCAGATATATCAATTTAGAAGTTTGGGTGCCCTTAGGTGATTGCTGTTATGGTGATTTACCACCGTAGAGAGGCCCATGGCGGACTGCAGGGCTGCAGTAAAGGATTCAACTGCTGATTCGATCTTGGTTGGGGTGTTGAGTGGAATTTTTGGATCGACCATTTCTTCAAGGGTGACAGAGTAGGTGTTCCAGTACGTTTCTTTGATGAGCAGTAGTTGCGTCGTCGGCATGTTGGTGCGTACAGCAGCAGTAAACGTCATTGATATGTAATCTGAGTTCAGGACCATTATTGCATGCAGGCCATCTAGTATAGCAACATTGACGTCATACGTGTCCAGAATATCCGGGATTTCTCTATTTGTAGGTGAGATCCGGTGGTTCGCTGGCAAGAAAGTCTGTATGACGGAGATTTTGTTGCAGCTGCCTTCCTTTCTGGTTGGAAACCTGGAGTTCCGAGCGGGATTCTTGCAGTTTAAGTCTCCACCCAGTATGATGTGATGTCGTAGTCGCTGCAGCAGTTGTAGATTTTGTAGCAGCAGTGAAATGTTCGGCTTTTTTGTACAGTGGGACTATGTGTAGCGGACCATTTGGTGAGTGAATCGTAATCCCTGTGCCTTCAATGGATGCGACTACTGGTAAGTGCAGCCTGTCGTGTGCAGTATCACGTATAGTGAGTATCACACCTGAAGTCTAGGCGATCCGTTCTGTATGCAGTGTAGTTACGCACTTTGAAGATGTTCGGTTTTAGATGGGTTTCATTGAGCAGAGCCACGTCAATACTCTTCCTGGTTAGGAAGTCTGTGAGTTCTGTTTTTATTATTATTATTATTTATTTATTTATTTGTGATTCCGTTGGGGTTGAAACACACTACTTGTAGTTGTCTAGTTACTTAAAATCTAGGACGCGCCATCATCGAGGAGACTTGTGACTATTTCAGGTATTGTGGTCATTTAGTTACTGGATCTGTGATAGTTTGTATTTTCCGTAGTCCAGATTTCAAGGTTTCCAAGAACTTACGGAGATTTAGTCCCAGGAGGAGTTCCATAATTTATGTGAGTGGAGGCCAGTGATGTTTCTGACGTGGCTGTTTTGCTTATTCTTGTTTATTTCCTTCTTTCTCGTTTGTGTCTGTTGTTCGATGTTGACCGGTACGTGTTTGATTTGGAGTCTGGCTGATAGTTGCTGCCGCTGGTTGATGGCGTGGACTCCTTCGGGGTTCCCTTAGTGTCTACTGAAGAGTCTCCTGGATCCGTGGTGGTTACTGTTGCAAAAGATGTGGACGCTTGGTCGTTTGTCTTGACTGCGGGTTCATTTCGGTATTGTTTTTGCTGAGTTGTGCTGCAGAAAGTCGTCAGATGCATCTTTTCGTTTTCGCCGCCTTCAGGTATTTACAGACCCGATAATTAGCTGGATGGCTACCATTGCAGTTTGCGCAGGTAGCCAGTGTGTCTCTCGACTTCTTTGGATACATTTTTGTGTGATGGGAGTCGCCGCATTTGACACACCTAGTGGTGGTGGCGTGACATGTAGTTTGGACGTATCCGGTTCTCTGACAACGGTAACATTGTATTCTGAGTCTTTGTACAGCTTCACTTCCACCTTACAGCTGAAGAGGTAGTGGTCATAGATTTTGGCATTGTCGTTGGTCTTAGATGTACTTACTAGGAACAAGGGGAAGAGCGGGCAGTTTCCTTTGGCACCTGCGCGGCTTTTAAGTTGTGAAACGGTCACTGCTGAGAAACCGTACATGTTAACTGCTTGTTGGATATCAGAAATGTCCGTGTCGATCAGCAGCTTCCGCAGAACGACCTTCAGTGGGCGGATCGTACGTGGGGTCTCCGAAGAGTAGGAGCTGTGTTTGCGCGCAGTATGTGTCGATTTTCAAATAGTCCTCCGTGGCGCTGCAATGGTAGTCCTTCGTATGGTAAGACATAGGGGGCTTTGCAGTTGGCTTCAAGAGTCTTTATCAGAGTAGCTTTTTTCTTTACATTATACGTATATGGAGAGATTTTGCGCTTGGGTATGTTGGGTAATTGTAGTTCGTCATCTGCTTACCCATACTCCGACTTTAATTCGTCTGCTTCCAGATTTTCCGCTGCTATGGGAACTATGGGTTCGTGGTCCATTCATGTTTCCTCTTCTCTTCTTCCTCTTACTGGGATGGGGCAGTGGAGATGGATTTATTTTTAAACTCTTATCAAGGAATTGATTATACATGCTGAGTTTCTTCCTAAATTTCTGTGGGCGCTGAAGTCGTGGGGGAGAGTTTTCCAGCTCGCCCTCCTGCGTAGTGCCAGAAACTGGTTGTGTTGGTGTCGTCTTGTTAGAAGCTCCGGGTGGTGCACTGTTAGGTCGATTGTAAGTTTGGGCTGTGCCTCCGATATTCCCAGGGTGAGAAATGTCTGAGGTAAGTTTGTTCCTGGTGGCTATTAAGATGCAGTCTTCTGTGACGGCGTTGTATCATTTTTAGGTCTTCAGGATTGAGATCCTCCCATGTAGAGTGGGTTCCACTGTAGTTTCTGCCAGCAATGGGGCCTGGAGGAATAAATTTCATGTTCTTCAAGGACTTGCTGATTTTCTGGATGTCTCTGTACGGGGTTTTCATAATTTCCAGGCTTGAGACATCTTATAGTCCGTCTCTAGTTGGTTTCGCTCACTCTTAGCGTAAACTTTCACTGGCTGTGCTAGTTAAGCTTTGTAGAATTTACTCTTAACGTCCTTAACTGAAAACGTGGCTTGCTTCCTAATGTTCCAATGGCACTGAAGCTCTCAAGGCAACAGTACTCGGCTCTTTAGATGAATTTCCGGAATTCCTTTCAGTATCGTTGCACAGATTTTGAGTCCACGATTAAGTTTTAAAGCTAATCTTGTAACACTGATCAGTATTACTATACCCACAAATAATTTTCATAGCTTCCACGATTTTGGAGAAGTGTTCCGTTCATAGACAATCTTTAAAATTATTAATGTTATTGCTAATTTTCCTAATTTTTAAAAGTAACCTGCCCAGTTCCCTTAATTTCTGGCTAATGTACATATACAGATGAGTGTTACTCGCATGCTTCTGGCAAAGAATTCATATACTAGAATAAGATGATCATTCTTAACAGCAAGAGAAATGCTGTCGCACTTCATCCGTGCAAGAACTTTTCCTGTAAGTCAATTCTTCGTGGACAGCCAACTAACAAGTCTATTGCTAATTTTCCTAATTTTTAAAAGTAACTTGCCCAGTTCCCTTAATTTCTGGCTAATGTACATATACAGATGAGTGTTACTCGCATGCTTCTGGCAAAGAATTCATATAATAGAATAAGATGATCATTCTTAGCAGCAAGAGAAATGCTGTGGCACTTCATCCGTGCAAGAACTTTTCTTGTTAGTCAATCCTTCGTGGACAGCCAACAAGTCTTCCAAAACATCTCTTTTAATATATTTTCTTGTACTTCTGTTTATTTTTTATTTTGTTTTTTTAATTATCCACATATGGAATCATTATCTTGGAAAAAGCCAAGACAATTTTCGCGTGCAACATATGACTAGGAGAACCTGATACCTGAAATAAACTTGGGTTGTTCCGAAAGTTGCTATTTCTAAGTTTTATTAACGCAGTCCTCCTTTCTTCGTAGACAAAATGTCAGTGACTTCCCTTTCATTATAATGTTTTCTAACAAGGAACGTATGCGAACCGTGACAGCTAGATATTTATGAAAATTGGTACCCTGACTAATTGTGGATCGCTAATCATAGTGCTGATAGTCACTCGGTGCGGAAAATCCTTGTTTCCCCGCTACGTATAATACATATACAACGCAATGAGCGGGTGAGGCTGTGCCGAATTATACCCTTTAAAAAATTCCGGTAAAGGCAGAAAGTGAATACTGTGTGCTGATAACCTGATACCTATGGGAAGCGGACACGTGACGAAGAAGACGATAGTAGTGTCACACAAGCAGTGTTGTCACCCCAACACAAACTTACAGTTTTTCGAATAGAATGTATATTATTTTATAGCATTAAAACAATTGGCATTAAACGTGAAAGAAAATAAGCAAAAGGTGGGTTATCAGTGTAGTCAAATAAGGCAGATACGAGACTAAGGTTGAGGAATTAGAGGGCCCGTGCAGAGAGACTAACATATGTACACTAACAGCAAGACTGTGGAAATAACAAATATACAGTAAGGAATAAACCATAGCATGCACAGCATTCAGTGACTAACGGGCTTGATGCTTCATATCGACTGTGCGGCTAGGGCGAGAAATGTATGTATTATGCCATACTATCTATGGTTTTTCTGTTGTGTGTATTGGTGTATTATGTTAAAAAATATTTTGCGCCTGTATAGTACTGTTAACCTCAATGCAGTGTGTCTTGTCTTTATCATTGTCTCGCATGTTAACGTTTCCTATACTCTTGACTGATGCCTATCTCAGTCCCTTAATCTTTGCGAGTCGATTCTGACATACTTTCTTGTCAGAGGTTTATTAATTTGGTGCCACAGCTTTTCTTTGATCTTTCCAGACGCTGCGCCGTCGCTTCGGTGGTTTGGAAGGCATGCAGGATTTTATGCAGTGTTGCAACCCCAAGACAGTTCATTTGATTTTTGGAGTCCCATCGCAACAGAGATAAGCGTTCTATAAATGACCCATCTTGTCTCTCTCAGAAACTGTAAATAAACACAAATGCCATTTGATATAGGGAAATTCTGGAATCCACAGGGAGTGATGATTTCAGAAGATTTTCCCCGGAGGGGATTTTAACACACGGGGAGTGAAGGTAATACAGCGAATATACTAGTCATCCTCCTTGAACATGATCAATAAAATGCCTCAGGGATAAATAAACCACTGTGAAATCATCACTTGCCACAACATATATATATATCAGTATATTTTTGTTGTTTGATAGCTCTCAGGAACGGCTCGAGATATCGATTCCTCACAAACGCCATTGGAATTGCTGCGCTACAGAAAAACTTCCTGTTCACGTTTCCACATTATGTCACATGGGACTTCTTCTTTCTACGGCTACTCTAACATGATTCTGTGCCCTTTTTTGGGTGACTCCTGTATCAAGCCCGTTAGTCACTGGATGCTGTGGTTTACTCCCTACTGTACATTTGTTCTTTCTGCAATTTTGTTGCTGTTGTACATTTGTTCACTTCTCTGCACGACCCCATAATTTCTCAACTTGAGAACCTCGTATCTGCGTTATTTGACAACAGTGATAATCTACCTTTGCTTATTTTCTTTCACGTTTTATAGCAATTGTTTTAATGCTTTAAAATGGTGTACGTTCTATTTGAAAAAACTGTACGTTTGTGTTGGGGTGGCAACACTGCTTGAGTGACACTACTACCGTCCTCTTCGTCATATGTCTCCCTCCCATAGGTATCAGGTTACCAGCACAGATTTCGTTTTCTGCCTTTTACGGAGGTTTTTTTTTTTTTTTTTTTTTTTTAATATAGGGTATAACTCGGCACAGCCTTACCCCGTCATTGCATGGTATAAGTATTATACGTAGCGGGAAAACAAGGTATTTCCTCACCAACTAACTATCAGCACAATGATTGGCGATCCACAATTAGTCAGGGTACAAATTTTCATAAAAATCTAGCTGTCACGATTTGCATACGTCACTTGTAAGTAAGTGTTTTCTTAGCTCTGAAAACATTTTCGAGCAATACAAATTAAAAGCTTTCCTGTCATATATTCTCCTACTTGCCACATTGCAAGATTTACCTACGTATACACGCTGTGGATTTTCTGTCAAAATATATTTAAAAGTTGCCTTTTGTTCTTCAAAGAACCACTATTGAACTGTGACAGAAATCGACAAGTACCGGAAACCGGAGTTCCATCGCAACAGAGATAAGCGTTCTATAAATGACCCATCTTGTCTCTCTCGGAAACTGTAAACAAACACAAATGCCATTTGATATAGGGAAATTCTGGAATCTACAAGGAGTGATGATTTCAGAAGATTTTCCCCGGAGGGGATTTTAACACACGGGGAGTGAAGGTAATACAGCGAATATACTAGTCATCCTCCTTGAACATGATCGGTAAAATGCCTCAGGGATAAATAAACCACTGTGAAATCATCACTTGCCACAACATATATATCAGTATATTTTTTGTTGTTTATTGCAAAATTCTTCTACTGATGCCTTAAAAACTTGTACAAAGTTAGTTTTTCATTTTTAATAGATAACGTTGAAATTCGCAACCACTTGATGACTATAAATTAGGTATATAATTAAAAAAAATTGTCAATTTCAAACTGCAAGTACAGCTTCCTCCCCAGAATTTTAGGCGTCGTACTGTCTCTGATGGTCGCCCGTGGCCTACATTCCAGTTCCTACACTACTTGGTAGTGTTATCGCTGGCGTGGGAGGCTACGTCTATTTACCCTTGCACTTGAAGTCAAGACGCAATAAAAGTATAAAACTCCTAATCATCTTCCCAACCAGGATAAATACCATACTTTGCCAATTGTCACCTAAACTTGGGAGTATTTAGATGATAATTGGTATACAACGTGTTGGGTTGTGTTTAAGCTATCTCAGGGCTCATATAGAGTCACTTTTTAAACTAAAAGTTACGTTTTTTCAAGTTGGTCACTAAAAGTTACTTTTTTTCAAATTTGTTACTAAAAGTTACTTTTTTGGAAGGTAAAGTGACTTTTTCGTGTGATTTGTGTTTTACATTGGCAGTTATCTAAGAAAAATATAAAAATAAATTGAAAAAGACAGAAACTTGTTACTCATTACTCTTCTGAAAGCTTCAGTACTTGCTGCCACATGTGAAACAGTCAGCTTTATTGTCACCTTAGCTTTTATTCTTTCTAAAGCACAGTGGATGATTGGTGGATGCTTAAGCTCTCAAGGTGGGGTTGAGAACTCTTCTGTGTCTATTCTTTCATCATAATAGTCTTTTAGTTTTTCTCGTAATAGTTAACGCTCCGCTCAATGTTGCATGTGTGTGTTTGTGTGGTTCATCATGTTCGTCTTGTGTTATGCTTCTTGTATATTCTTCTTAAGAGTAGGTGATGAATTTGAATATTTCATGGCTTTGAGAACTCACAATGCTAAGTTAAGTATAATGTCTGGGATGAAGAAATTCGGAAATAGGCCAGAACTGGTTCCACTTACTCAGAAGCCTCTTAAATCTGCTAGGTCTGCTTACCGTAACTACAAAGCATACTTACTGCTAGAAGAGAAAAGGAAGCTCAAAAAGAAGAAGAAAAGATGAAACAAAACAACAAACAAAGAGAGAGGTGATGGAGAAATTGACAAAGGAAAAAAGGGCCATGATGAAATTTCGGACATTTTTGGGTGTGCTTTTGGTCACTTTTCAACTATTTACAAGAGACCAGACTACTATAAGCCCTGCTATCTGTATGTAAGAATTAATTTTATTCGCTTGCCTCTTTCCTTTTTACACTCGGTGCGAGGGATAGCTCACTGCTTCTACTAAGTGTCAGAAGCACATACTACAACCTACGTCCTCGCAGTATGAGGGATCTTTAAATTCAGTGCTAAAATAACTACACAAACAACAACTACATTTAAACAATTATATTTTCAGTTCTGGGATTACTTATATTACATCTCACTATAATTAGTGTGGTTTGATAATACTGAATGTATATGGAAAACACAAGACAAACATTAACAATATTTTATAATGCGTGATTATTATACGGCCGTGTAAATTAAATATCAAATATCAACTTTATTATCCTAGCTAATAACTCTCTTTCTTTCTTTTCTATAAAACTGATAAAACAAAATATATGAATCAACCTGTTATGAAAGTGGCTTATGCGAAGATAATTTACATATAACGATTCGTATGTCTTTCTTTCTTCTTCTTTTTTCTAAGTTAACAAATTCGTAATCGGCGTGCTGGCTGAATGTATAAACATCCCTTTAGAGCGACTTTGGAGGAATGCAGTTCTCGAGTAAATAACTCACTGAATTTCTCTGCTGCTGACTTAGAACAAATTTAACACACTACTTGCAACTTCGTCCAGATGGAGATCCGTGGCGTAACATGTCCTTTTAAGCTGTGTAATCAAACGATCCTCCGACGAGTTTCTAAATTTCCAATAATCTCCTTGCACACTAGGGTAACTGGTAAGTGTTCTCTTTTCACCACTACTTAATAGCCAAAAACATTGTTCTTCACTCGACACGACTATAAATACTTTATGAACGAAATAGTTCTTGCCTTCGAATGCAAATGCATTGTGCTGCCATCTATGGAGTTTTTAAAACTATGTGCTTGTGGACGTTTATATGTTTGTGGCAAATCCTTTCCACAGTGAGATCTCGGAAACTACAGGCTCTAGAAAGATGACGTTTCCATTGATCAATTGCAAATTTTGCGTAGATTGTCCAGTTTGAACTCAATATCTAAAAAAAAACATGGCCATTATTTATTTATTACATTTTTACGGGTACACTGGAAGTGTTGAAATTAAAAAAAAAAAAAAAAAGAAAAAAGAAAGCATCATATCCTACCTATTATACATTCCAACACCATACAATTGTATATAGGGGCTGCATGTCTCAGGTGTTTGTTTCATGGCCAAATTATAATGAAAAACGAAGGGTAACCATTTCTCCAGTCTAAGTTGAATCTTTATTGTTTGGAGTGTTTTGCCCAATGAACACCATATATCACTGACATTATAATTGATTGTATGTGTAATGTATTAGCTTATTTTAAAATGTATAAAACGATAACCATGCCTGTTGTTCTGTATAGTTGCGAAATATGGTCTCTTACTCGGAACGAACAACATAAATTGAAAGTATTTGAGAAGACCCTGAGACGAAAATTCGGACCCAAGAGAAACGGGAATAGGGAATGGCGGAATCTTCATAACGAGGATCTACATAATTTATACGGTTTATCGAACATTGTTAGGGTCATCAAATCTAGGAGGCTCAGGTGGGCAAGTCATGTAGTCAGAATAGAAGAAAGTAGGAAGGTTTTCAAAGTATTGACTGGAAGACCAATCGGAAAACGACCACTAGGAAGACCTAGGCGCAGATGGGAGGACAATATTAAGATGGGTATCGCAGAAATAGGAATGCAAAGTAGAAACTGGATCCAATTGGCTATCGACGCACCACCATTAACTACACTGGCCGACTGCTTCATAGCGTTGTGCTGTGCCGAATGGGGTTGAGGGTGATTGTTTACGGCAATTGCTGCTAGGGTGAAGCTCTCTGCAATCAATATACGTTACGTTTCCACAGTACCCTCATGTTTCCACATTTGCACCCTCTCCTCTACTTAGCAAGCATGTAGATAACTGGTTCATCATATGTGTAATATTAAGAATTCTAAAGTACAAAATTCGATGTGTTACAAAATTGCATTCCTGAGATGTTTACTTTATCTACTCCAATCTTGAGCTAGTTACTGAACAGTATTATACGCTCTATAGAACTAGTTTTAAAAAATAATTATCCTTGGCACTTCCATAAGTGCAAGCATATAGCGAGAAAACATGTTATGGAAAGCACGTCATAATAATTCGCAAAATACGCACTCAAGTTGATTCAGAGACGGACATAATAGAAAAATGAAATTAAATATTTGAGTTTTACGTCCCACAATTATGCCGGCTAGGCTAAAGGAGACGATGATGAGAAATGAGTGAAGTGGTAGAATGAAGAAAGCGAGAGAACCCCGAGGAAACCCACGCACACGATGTTTGTCCACCACATACCGGATATAATGGCACGCAGAGGAATAATAGTCGCTTCACACCGAAATGGCAGTTCGTAGCTTTTGTTTTCTTTCACAGTTTATAAAATAAGCTACAGTAGGTTGGGTTAGGTTCGGTTATCTTTTTATGTAATTTTCATAGTTGACAATCAGTTACTGCCAATCCTCCTCGCGGCGGAAACTCATATAGTCCATTTCTTTTTTTCTTTCTTATTCCAATGTTTTGATTTCAAAGCATTAGAATTTGCGTTTTAACATTACCACAAACTTTCTTAACACTATTTTTGTCCCCTGTACATTTTACTTTCTTCGAAGTAGATCAAGTAAACCAGACCAGTAAATCAGTAAGTTGATTTTGTTACAGGATTTAAATTGTGGGCATTACTTCCGAAAGTGTGTTGTATATTTTTACACTCGAATTCCGATGTTTCTCACGTGAATTGCATAAATAAGTCTTCCTTTATCACATGAAAGTGATAATACCCACACTTTTGCACATCCTTGTAATTTTCCAAAACACAAATTACATAAAGAACTCAATCCAAAGTTACCGTGCTCGTGGGTTTTCTCGGGGTTCTCCCGTTTCCTCCCACTTTCTTCATTCCACCATTTCACTCATCTCTCATTATCACCGTCTCCTTTAGCCTAACCGGCATAACCGTGGGACGTAAAACTCAAAGATTTCATTTCATTTTCAATCCAAAGCTTTGGGGGCGCGGTGGCTCAGTGATAGACTCCCGGTGCTTGGGGTCCCTGGTTCGATCCCAGCTCGCGCCGTGTGGATTTTGTGGTGGACAAACACCGTGCTCGTGGGTTTTCTCGGGGTTGTCCCGCTTCCTCCCACTCTTCATTCCACCATTTCACTCATTTCTCATTATCACCGTCTCCTTTAGCCTAACCGGCATAACCGTGGGACGTTAAATTTAAAGATTTCAATCCAAAGTTTTATCGCGACCACAAGATACAGCCAACCAACTATTTCACGTTTCCTTTGCTAAGATGATTTTACTAACGGGACCTACAATTTTTGGTAGACTCCGATTCACTGCGTTCAATTGCATCCTCAGTGGATTTGAACCAGCAATCACGCGTACCGAAGGACAGTGTTCAGGTCCTGCAGCGACTGTCTTAAATTTGCTGTTTCCGAAGAAATTAACTTTACTTAATCTTAAGTATATGTGGTGAACATTTAACATCCTTCTCGAATACAGCATTAAAAAAAAAAAAAAAAAAAGAAAAAGAAAAAAAAAGAAAAGTCACTTCATTCCGACTGTCACTCGTAATATCCGTAGTTTGACTTCCAGCTGGACAGCCATCATGCCTATGTTGGTTTTCATGAAAACTGGGATGAGAATATAAGTATGCAACTGGAGAATAATTTTTACTAAGAGAAAATGTCTTCGAATAAGAAACCTACTTTGAGGAAAAAGGTTTTCAATGTATCGTCTCCTCCCCAAATATAATTGAATTTTAAAAAAAATCGCTCTAGGGTCCAGGGTTGCGAAATAGGTACACAGAAGCTTAGACTCCGAATCCCGAATTTTTAATACTCCCGACCCCTTTTAATTTGTAGGGCTATTTTATACTTCGTTATATTAATTGATAGACGCAGCGTATAATGTGTTTAACCACAGTCAAGGAGAACCACCAAGCTACGTTTAGAACTTTGCTAAGCAATTGTTAAGTTTGCTATTTGATTTTCATATTGGTGCACAAAATGGTTGAAGCTAAAACTAATCATAGCACCTTCTGTCCAGAAATAGTTTAATAAATCGATGCATGATCACCACAATAATCAACGTTGCATCTAAACGATTGGTATGATGCATCTTTTTTTTTTTTTCATTTAAAGTAAGATACAGCACGTAGCAGCGCAAACACTATAGTATGAATAATACATAAAAAAAATCAATAGTTCATCAATTCAAGTCCCGAGTTCCAGTTCATTGCGTTTTCACCTTCCACTTCTATAAATCTTGTTTGTTTTATTTTCTGACAGCCTTTCCTCTTCCTGTCCCAACACTTTCATTTCACTACAATCCACTAAGAGTCCCGTGTCTAATATGTTTGTAAATAGCATTAGTGTGCCCGATGAAGCCAAGTTGTTAGTTGGCGAAACGTTACACCTTTTAGTTTTTAAATAAAGCGCATTTGCTTTGCTCAGCTATTATTTAATTTTATCCTGAACTTATTGATATGTAAAGGTTTGACTTTATTTTCCACTGATATTCCTTAATTCACACACATATAGAAATCCCTGTACAAAATATCAGTCGAACTTTTACACATCAATACATCAAAACGCTAGAAATAAGCTACTTAATAGTAACATGCAACTTGAAATAAATTTTGTAACGGAGAAAATTAAAGATGTAATACATTTTGACCAGACATTTTAATTAAAAGTAGCACAAAACATTAATATCAACAGAACGCTCCCACAACGTTTACACAGAAAATAAAAATGTAGAAGTATAATGTACACCACTAGGCGAAACGCTTAGTATTTAACTGGTACCAATCTCACATACTCGTGCTTGCTTTTTTTTCTTTTTTTGTGCCGGTTACTAGTAGCAGTTCGTTGGTTCTGATTGGGTACACATTGAAACTTAATAGATAATAATACTATTTCTACCACATTTTTCATAACTTCTTCAATATTTCCAAAGATACACTAAAATGTAACATTTGTATTGCAATTTGCAATATACCTGTGTAACATGAATAACACAAAATAAATTAATCAACAAAAAATTTAAACTAAAATTGTTAGATAAAGATTTAATATTAAACACATGGGTCTGTGAAAACAGGAGCCAGTCCTGCCGCGTTAATAGTGTATCATGACTAAATTAAGTTTTATGAATTATGAAGAAAGAGCAAGAAGTTTCCTTTTCTTATATGATGTCGACTTGTCATTTTTTAGTTTTGTGTAATTGTTTAGAAGAACATTGCTCAGAATACCACATACAATACTAAAAATAGACCGAGAATTGGTTCCACAACTTTTACAACTATAATTTAGATCAATATAAAATGTATTGTCTGAAGAGAGTGATTTTAGAGTCAATGCTTGTAAAACACACTTTTGGGAAGTTTGTCGTAGAAACGTTAGTAATTCACTATTAACAATATAATGCAAAATAGCATACATGTGAAACAAAATAAATTTTATTTGATCTGTTGCTACGCAAAGTCCTTCCCTTTGAAGGTAATCAAAATAAGGATTGTCTATATTATTTCCCTTACCAGCCACAACTAAACTTACACATTCCTCACATGTCACTTTTTTTTCTAACACAATGAGCTGCATAACCAGCCACATAGATCCTCGAATCCTCGTCTATGTCGTCACAAGATTCCAAATAGGATGATTTCAATACACATTCTAGATCACTGGTGTCACAGGACTGATCAGAAGTGTAATCCTGTAAATCTTCAGTACTGGGTAGCCTTAATACATGCTGTAACCTAATTTTAGACTCGGATTCTAGTATCTGCGTATACGAAACATTGTAGTTACATCCTGACATGGACTTATAACAACTGAATCGTTTTTCTAAATTATCACTCTGAAATTTGCCAGTAAGCACATACTCAACAGAAAAATTAGAAAAACAGTAGGTTGTTAATTGGATCATTACCGTTGTTGTCTGCATGAGTGCACCGTAAGTGTCCTTGGTGAGTGATACTGTATTAGGATCTTCGTACCATGATTCTAACCAGTCCACAAATTGCTGTAAATATTGAACTCTGGAATCACTGTCACTGGTAATAGGCATTGAATATTCGTCCCTTTTAACATATTTTTGACGTTCATTACCTTCCACCATTTGTTTATTATTTCCAAGAATTTCATTGTTCCTCCATATTCACTGTTGTTCGTAAGGGCTGCAATAGTGGTATCATGAAAAATATTGCACACAAACTTTACGTTTTGCCGTTCCAAATTGTTAGGGTACAAAGACTTATTGTTCAACTTATACGCCTTCCGCAAAATGTTTTCCTCCTCGCTTTTACGAAATTCCCGCAAGTGACTGAAACAAGCTTTTTGCAGCTCACCCTCGTATGGATACACAAATGTTTTTTCACTGCCTTTCAAATTTAACCAACAGTTACGTATATTCTTAAATATATGTACACTATCATACATAAGAAAAATTTTCTCTCCAGGATACTGTGGATTAGTTAAGCTGTAAGATCCACTAGCAAGAAATTTAAATAGACTCTGATTAATTCTATTATTGTCTGTGATTATACACAATACCTTGAAGCCTACCGTCTGAACATAGCTGATTACTTTTTGAACAATTTCAAACAGTTGTTTCCCTGACATTGCATTTGCTGGAACCAATTGGACAACCTCATGAAACCTTCTAAAACACGAACTTAACATGAAAGTTTGAACAGTGGTGGCTTGTTCTGTTGGACTGTTTTCAGCATAACCTGTAATTTTTTGAGCTTTGTAAGTCAAACAACTTTTAATATGAATTTCATCTATTAATAATGCTACAATTCTTTCAAAGCTACTGAGATTTTTAAAAATACACTTGAAATACACTTCATTGATTTACTCAATTTCAGGCAAAATATTTAGTGAGGAAGACAATGCTTGCAAACGCCGGACACTTGGCAAAATTAAGAAGTTTCTCAAAATTTCATATACTTTTACAGAATGACTGTATACATGAAAAGCAAACACTAAAGTGTGTTTAGAATACCTTCTTAGTGGGGTATTTAAAAGCATAAGCTAATCAAGAATTAAATGTACATTAAAATTATCCTCATCTATATATTTGATTGCAGTTTCTATACTGTCACAACCTTTACTTATATAATAACTGGAATCACGAGTAACCCGAGTCACGTTTGCATACCTAGACAATAGGTTTTCAATCTGAGACCAAAGACTGAGTTTCAAGTTACTAGGTAAAATCCAATTAAGATCCCTTGCTGACAACTCATAATTGCAAATCAACACACGAACACTCATGTCATTCTTAACAATTATGCAGTTCATTACAATTACTTCTTCAAACTCTTGGTTACTTCATCTAGTACAATTACTTCATTACAATTACTTCTTCAAACTCTTCAAACTCAGGAAAGTGTGTGTACTAGTTGCCCAATGTGTACAGCTATCGGAACTTCCAGATAAATGAGAAAATATTAAAGACACTACATAACATTCAATTTTTTACTTTTGTCTATAACTATCTGCACGTATCCTTTATCTTTTTGCGAAGTTTTAACCAACAAATCGGAGTTTTGGCAAAATGTTAATCTTTCTGGTTTCTATTAAATATCAGGGGGGCCAGCTTGACCTAATGTACCTCAAGGCGCTGGTTTACTTCTGGCGCACCACATTTTGCAATATTTATAGGTAAAATTCAATACTTTTATGAAAAGACATCTTTATAAAGAGCAAATTTTTACAAGCAATAGAATTAAATATGAAGTAATACACCTGTATTTTCTGTTTACAAGTGCAGGGATACTAGTATATGTGCTTTACTACGGATAAAATGAGTGCATATGGAAGACAACTGTACTAGAAATTATTTTCTACCTGCGGTGTATTTCTGCACAATGTACAGAAGTTTTATGTTCATATGATAAGCGCTATTAAAACTCGTATGACTGCCAAAACTCACTCGTTTTCACTACCCTCGCCCATGCGTATATCCATCTTCGCTGGCGCGCCTGCTTTTTTCGGACGCAACATTGCTGACGCCCGGACACTCAAGTTTCGCCCTGCACTGACTCAGTTAGATAGCATTCGCACTATTTAATGGCCACCTAGTACAGGTTGTTTTTCGTTTTTTGACTGTAGTTTTTATTGATACATCTGGACTTCGTATGTATACGTAAATCGTAGAAGAATTGGGATGATATTTAGTATCTCTCCCAACTCCTTAGTTTGTCTATCTTATGTCGAGAACAGAACCTAACCAAACCCTGCGGCGCTTCTAACCCGTTCCTACTACTACTACTACCCTACGGCTACTCCTACTCTTACTACTTAGATTGGGGGCGATACTAAATATCAGTTAAGAACTATATATTTTCAACAATTTCTTAAGATGGACCCCTTGAATTTTAACTATGCCATGTGATACACTTTCATATCGCCCAGGGCAAATCATTTAGGAAACAATAAGAAGGAAATTAGTGAGCTAATTCTAATTTTTGAACAATTATTTCAAGTGGTGTGCCAAAAGTAAACCTGTACGAACTAAAATAACTTAAGTAAGAAAATAATGGAAACAGTTCTTAAATCTTATAGACCTGTATTGGCTCCCTGATACGGAGTTTTATAAATATTTCTTAATCTGAAATTGCCAACGGGGTATATATTTGGCAAAAATTAACTTTGGGTCGCACAGGGACTTCAGCCTTGTGATTAAGGTACAAAACAGCAAACCCTGCAGAGCTTCAACCTCCTTCGCTAGCTGTCACTTGCTCAGCTATGTTTTGTGAACTATTACACTAGATATCGCACCAAAGAAACAACTCTTCCAGCAGAGATCTTACATGTGCGACCAAAAGTAAAGAGTTGCCCACATTTGTTCAAACCTGCACACGTACATTAATGCTAAACGAGAGATAGTATGGTTAGTTATGGTTTGTTTAGGTTATGTTCGAGAAACCAAAACATTAGAGGCAGTTCCGTAAACTCTACCAACCTAGAGTACAAGGGCAATTTTATTTGAAAAAAATGTAATATTTTCCCCTCGCAATTAATTAATCAGCAACGTAAAATAATGGTGTGATAAAATTATTAGGTTGACGTTTAGTAGAAGACCTGAACAGAAACCCGATATTGTCTCTTATACACACAATTATTAGTATGATTTAATATGTTGTGCTGTTGGTAATATGTTTTGCAGTTGGTATCCTAAATAAAATATTACGTAACAATTGAATATTCTAGAAAAAAATTAATACAGTAAAAATAATGACAAGATTAGATCATTATGTGCGTTTCAAGTAAAGCGTCTCATATTATACGAAACTAGTAACACTAAAATCGCGTGTTATTTGATTGATTATGATGAATATGATTGTTCAGAAAATATGCTATGACTAAATCGGCATGCTACGTTCTAATTTCAACAACAGAAAAACGAAATTTAACTGGAAAATTCAATAAAATAAAAATATACACTATAAAGTAAATGTTTGAAGATTCTACTTACCATATATTTATCAATATTTTCCTTATCAAAAATCAACTTCATAACAACACGCCACACACAACTTTCAATTCAAATGAAGAAATCCAGTTCCAATTATCTTCCTTACGGGAGATTTATATAAAGGAAGTTCCAGCCTTAGAGCCCTATGGACTGTTTTCTAATTTTCGTATAAATATATATATATATATATATTTTTAAATAAGATTATGAATTAAGAGGGTCTAGGATGTTTTGGTGTAGGACGTTTTGGTGTACGGATGTTTGGGTGTACGGACGTTACGGTATTCGGGCGTTTCGGTGTAAGGACGCTTGGCTGTAAAGGACGTTTCGGTGTATAGTACAGTATTTGATTGCATTTGAACTTTCATACTGTAGCTACTCTGCAATAGTGTAAACTGATTAACATTATTATTGAGTCAATTAGAGGATGATAATACAACAAAAATGCATTTGTAACAATAATTTCGATTCAAAGGTGTTTACAGTAGAGATGCAAAAAAGCCGGCTTTTTTGAATCAATGGTTTTTTCACATAAAAAGCCGGCTTTTTTGGGAAAAAAAAAACGAGAATTTTGGAAATTTTGGCTTTTTTCATTTTCATGAATTTTCTATCTAAATAGCTTTCTTATAGTATAGTCTATAGTTAGATAAGAATTCCATGACCTAAATGCCATATTTCGCTCTAAAATTCACTATAAAGATGGATGGAGCACATGTTTTACTAATTAAAGCTAACATGAAGAATGTAGTATTTGAGGGCAATTTTAGAGGCTATTTAACTTTATTTTAACTTTGAGTTATCGACATTTTTTTTTCTCGGGATCATTTCAGTTTGTCATCCGTGTTTCATTTCTAAGAGCTTAGTTTTACATTTAGAGTAATGACGGAATTTTCCCGATGGCTAAAGCGGGAGTTTCCCAATTTAAGAGATTTACTGACCGGACTTCTTTAAGCTTATGTGACCTCTTCCAGCATAACCCCGTTGTTGCATAATAACACCAAGGCGAAACAAACTTATTTCTGTCAATATGTAATATAAATACATAAAGCAAAATATCTAAACCAAAAAAACCTGGTTTAAACAAAAAAAAAACATGGTTTAAACAAAAAAAACCTGGTTTTAACAAAAAACTTAGTTTAAACCAAAAAAAACCTGGTTTAAAACAAAAAACCTAGTTTAAACTCTCCCCCCCAAAAAAACGGGTTTTTGGCATTTTCAAAAACAACCATGGTTCTTACCAACCCTGCTTACTTTTGTATGTAGGAGGTTAAAAAACTGTTATTATATACATTAGTGAATCCTTTGGAATTCATAATGTAAATATGTTGAGAAGTAAAACTCTTTGCATTATCTTTTCGAAATTCATGGTTTATTTTTTAGGTTTTATATTATTATCGGCATCAACCACTAATTAAATGACTTTTTGTGTTATAAGGAAGCGAAACAAAATCTGGTTTATCAATTTAAAGCAGAATTTTGAAAAAAGCCCAAAATTTCCCAAGCAAAAAACCGAAGCAGAAAAATCCGAATTTTTTTTCCAAAAAAGCCGGTTTTTCTCCGAGCCCTTGCATCACTAGTTTACAGGCGACTTTTATAGAACAATAATAATCCAATCTAATTCAAAACTCAAATTTAATTCTAATTTACTGCAAAACCTTCAACATCATTTCTGAATACAAATAAATATATTGCACAAAGTTCCTGAGACATAGTAATAATTTTTACAAACTACATAATACTTGAAAGGAATTTTGTTGAAGAAATTAAAACTACATAGAATCAGTTTACATAGAATCACTTAACTCAGAATCTAAAATTGTATGCAATTCCTTTTAAAAATGTAATTACATCATCAGATTTGTAATTTTCACAAACGTTGCTCAGTCTCTTCGTAACGTCGGCGTATCTTTTGTTTATTCTGACTTCATGTCCACCAGTTATTTGTTCCATTCGAACAGCACTAAGAGATTCCTCTCTTTGCAAAGCATCTAGGAACTTCCATAACGAAGGGTGTGCAGCTGCTAGATTCGATTCGAATCCCCGATGCCAAGCTTCTATGCTGTTGTTCGTTCTAGATTCTTCCATCACAGCTGCAAAATGTTGATTCCACATGTGTATGAGATATCTGAAAATACATTCATATAATATTACTAAACATGCCCATTGTAGGAACTTACTATACATATAAATAGGAAAATAATATTCCGTTGCATATTCAAAGACATACTTTAGTGTACTTTTTCAAGCAGTATATACTGATTGTGCGATATTAATTTACCTAGGTATATTTTATATTTTTTTCTGTTCATCTCAGTCTTTCAATCTATCTGTAAAAGCCTACAATACTCACTGAAAATACATAACTAACTAACTCTATGGCCTATGGAACCCGGAGGTTCAGTGCCGCGTTCACAAAAGCTCTCCACTGACTTCTATCCTTAGCTAATTGCATCCAGTTTCTACTTTGTATTCCTATCTCTGCGAGATCCATCTTAATATTATCCTCCCATCTGCGCCTAGGTCTTCCTACTGGTCATTTTCCTATGGGTCTACCAGTCAAGACTTTGAAAGCGTTTCTGCTTTCTTCCATTCTAGCTACATGACCTGCCCACCTAAGCCTCCTAGACTTGACGACCCTAACAATGTTGGGTAAACCGTCTAAACTATGTAGTTCCTCGTTATGAAGCTTCCGCCATTCCCCATTCTCGTTCCTCTTGGGTCCGAATATTCTTCTCAGGATCCTGTTCTCAAATACTTTCAGTCTATGTTCTTCCTTCAGAGTAAGCGACCATGTTTCGCAACCATACAGAACAACAGGCATGATTATCGTTTTATATATTTTAAGCTTCAAATTCCTCGACAGAATTCGCGACGACAAGAGATTTTGAACCGAGTAGTAACACGAATTCCCTGCTTTTAGTCGACATTTAATTTCTTCGTTAATATTGATCCTAAATATTTGAAAGTATCCACTTTATCAAAAGCATTATTTAATATTTTAACGCCTCCACAATTTGCCGTATTACGGTCCCGACGCACTTCCATGTATTTAGTTTTCTCTGCATTTACTTCTAAACCCATGTCCCTGCAAGCGTTTAATAAGATCTCTGCATTTATTTCTACTGTTCTCCTATCATCCCCTATTAAATTTACATCATCAGCATATGCCATAACCTGGTGAATGCCGTTCAACTCTAGGCCCTGGTTGCTATCTTTGATTTTCCTTATGGCGTATTCCAGCACAAAGTTAAATAATAATGGCGACAACGCATCTCCTTGTTTCAGGCCATTTTCGACGTGAAAGCTCGTGGACAAAAATTTTCCTACCCGGACTTTACTTTGGGATTCACTTAAACATATCTTAATTAATCTAATTAGCTTTCTCGGTATTCCAAGTTCTGTAAGAACGTTGTATAATGTTTCTCTTCTAACCGAGTCGTAAGCCTTTCTAAAATCAATAAATAGTTGATGTACCGGGGTATTGTATTCCCACTTCTTTTCGAGTATTTGGCGAATGGTAAATATTTGGTCGATAGTTGATCGATTTCGTCTAAATCCGCACTGATAATCTCCAATAATTTCATCTGCGTATGGGGTCAATCTTGCTAACAGAATATTTGAAAGGATTTTATAGGATGTTGACAGAAGAGTAATGCCTCGATAATTATTGCAGTCAGTTTTGTCGCCTTTCTTGTGAATTGGAACAATGATTGACTCTTTCCACTCTTGTGGCAATTCTTCCTTGTTCCAGATAAGGAGAATGAGTTTGTGTATCTTGTTCCACAATTTTTCGCCTCCAGCTAAAATTAACTCAGCCGGAATTTCATCTACACCCGGAGATTTGTGTTTCTTTAATTTCTTTATAGCGGCTTCCACTTCTATTCGATTGGGTTCTGGAATATACGGTTCTGCGGTGTGTATCTCCTTTTCTCCACGCACATTAATTTTTGGCTGCGTGTTCAGCAAATCGTCAAAGAAATCTTTCCATCTATTTAAGAGGCTATCCGTATCAGTGAGAACTGTTCCGTCAGATTTCTTAAATATATAAGCACGAGGTTGATAGCCTTTCTTAAATTCGCTGATCCCCTTATACATATCCCGAATATTTTTATTTTTACTATTATCTTCAAGTTCCTTAATTTTAGCTTTCAAAAAATCCCGTTTCTTTGTTATAAAAGTTTTGGAAGTTTCCCGCCTGATATCTGCGAAATTTTGTGTAGTTATTTCATTCGGATTTTGTAGCCACCGTAATTTTGCCTGTTTTATCTTCTCTGCTAGTTTAATGCATTCTTGGTCGAACCATGGTTTGTTCCTACGTATTTCCGCGTGTCCCAATTTTTCTATTGCTGAACTTTTAATGCTATCTCTAATTTCATTCCAAGCATCCTCAACACTAGTGCACTCCGAGTCTTCTAAGACCGAGAATCTATTCGAAACTTCAATCTGGTATTCCTCTCTTACCTGGCTCTCTTCTAATTTCTTTAAATTAAATCTCTCCGTTTTCGGACATTGAATATTACCTTTATTCAACGATAATCTCTCTCGTATTATCGCTACTACCAGGTAGTGATCAGTGTCACAATCAGCCCCTCTAAACGACCAGACATCAATTATGCTAGATTGTCTTCTTCTATTTACTAAAACGTGATCAATTTGATTATGTGTTTTTCCGTCTGGTGATGTCCAAGTGTATTTATGAACGTCGCGATGTGGGAATTTTGTACTCTTCACGATTAGGTTTTTGGATGTTGCAAAGTTCACGAGTCTAACACCGTTGTCATTACTTTCCTTATGCAAACTTTCGTTCCCTATAATCAGTTTGAAAATATCCTCTCGTCCTACCTTCGCATTGAAATCCCCTAATAGAATCTTCATATGGTATCACGGGTGTTGGTCAAATATCCGTTCCACTTCTTCGTAAAACCTATCTTTTATATCGTCACCCTTATCTTCAGTTGGAGCATGTACATTTAAAACAATAATATCACACCACCGTCCCTTAAAAGTAACAAAAGAAAGTCTGTCAGTAACCTGAAAAAAATACAGTAACCTGTAATAGTAACCTGAAAAAAATACAGTCTGTCAGTAACCTGAAAAATACATACAGCTTTAATTAATGTATTTACAGTATAATACCTTACGCTTTTTTGTTTTATTTAATTTAATAACATATAAGGGCATCTAACTAACTTTTGTCGTTGATTTTAGGTGACAAAATTGCATTTTAGTCCTTCAGTGAAAGAAGAAATCGAACAAAAATGTGACAATTAATTTATGTAGACTACACTTACACATTCACTTACCTTGAGTTTCGTCGTCCTCCCCTCCCAAGCGGTCGTCCAATATAATAATCTTCAAAGTAGTCCAGTATGGGCTGCAACGTGTTTTCTAAATTTGCAGATAAAACTTCAAAAGCAGTAGAAACGTCCTCTTCTGGCACGAATGCAAGGGCAGGCATCATTCTGCACTGTATGGCGAATTCTGCGTTACTACTGTATAATCCCTGGAAACCTTCAGCCTGAATCTTCCTCCACACATTTTGCGTAAGGTGAAAAAAGCAGGTATGAATTTCGCACTGAAATGTTTTCTGGAAAGCAGCTATGGCAGCCATCTCCATATCAAGCATAATGTGCTCGGGATCGGCAGATGGAATAATTTGCATGATAGCTTCCAGGAGCCTGGTATAGGCTCGTGCAGTCTTTCTTGTTAGTAGTGCATACAATACCGGTATAACTACCGAATCATAATTGACATGTATGGTATATGGTTGAAAAAATGGAGGGGGAACCACTTTAAACGTTCTATCGGCATACCAATATGACGTTCTTTCCAATTTCTTCATACCTCTTTTAGTTCCAAAAATCAAGAGCCGTTCATCGTCATCTGTACCACAATCAAACCACAAGAAAGTATCCCCAGATTTCGTCACTTGATATTTCTCAGGTATAGCAACTTCCCTCACGTGTTTTGGTAAAGGAGGTGGACAACCATTTACCGATCTTACCGCCCTGAAATTATATTTATACAATAGGAATAATAAGAAAAAATACAAATATGTTCACAATATTGTTTTACAACTATGGGATTTTCCCCAACTGAATCTTTCACCGAAAATCTCGTTCACAATTCACATCTATTTAATATATTTACAAACTCAAGTACTGTTTACAATAAAAATATAAATACTTTTCCTGAATATAAATATTTTTCAGCAAATTAACAATATGGCATTACAAGTTTAATAGCCAACAAACATATATAAGAAAGTAGCAAAATAGATCTTACCTGAGCCTCTTTATGCTGTCGATCTTTGGTAGTTCATTTGCTGCAAATACACTTATTTGTGACAATGCAGACGAAACAATACATTGGTTAGTTTCGGATGTTTTCATAGCTCTCTCCTTCATTACCGAATATGCAAAGCCTGCCTCCACTTTTGCTGAATCTGGAGCATGAGAATGCTCATTTACTCGTCTTATGACAATACCATTTAAGGTATGAATTCGTGCTTTACATAAAAACTTTTCTTCACACTGCCAATACACCTGAAATGAAAATGATAATTGAAAAAAGAATTTAGAGTTCCTTTTAAAAGTCAAATTCATAAAACAAATCAAGTAGCCTCATTATGGCTTAATATACAAACTAAGGTGTATTATTACAAAATTAATTCATTAAACAATGTACATAAGCAATTATATATGAATCGAATGTTTCCAGTGTTTATTGCAATACGGCTTTAAACTGTGGAGCAATCACATACACCCTAAATATCTTACTAATACATACAATTCAAGCAAACATACCTTGTCTTTATAACGCCTTTCCTTCACGTAGATATATCCCTCATCAACGAACTTCTCACCACCGCGTTTGCTTTTCAAACAATTGGCCGTTATGATAGTTATATGCCTAATAAAAAGAACGTTGATTCAGCTGAAAATTTATACAATTAGAAGATAATGTAACGGTCTAAACAACCAATCAGAATGCAGCTTGCTCTCAAGACAGCCAATCAAAATGCAACTAAGACTTGCTTCTAATTGGCCAAAACTGCAAAATGTCAACAAATTCTTGCTTCTCATTAGACACTGAAATGAGTAGCTACAAAAGAGAATTAGTTCACACAGAATGTGTAGGCTGATCACTTCGAGAACAGACGCGGAAGATGGCGGACAAAGCGTATCGTAGCTCCCACAACCAATTAAGTGAATACTTCAGAAGCCACTCACAGTACACGATTCGCTTCAGGACAGAAGCGCCCATATGCATTATATTCGAAAAAAAAAATCGCTGCCAGAACTCGCGCACACTACAGCCAGATCTTGTGTGGAAATGAAGCGCTATAGACCCCTAGAGACGTCAAGATTCGCACTGACTCTCAAGCTGTACAGGCCTTGCCGACAGTCTGGCGTAAAGTGCTCTTCTTCCCACACCATAGACTGACTATACACACACAATCACCACACCAACAAGTCTGGCTCTTTTCAAAGCCACTTAAAACCCCACTACATAGTTCGAATTTAGTTTTAATTTTCAAAAGTCTGGCTCTTGCCTCACACTATTTCACATATTTTTGAGTATTGACTCTATATACACGACAATTCTACATTAACAAGTTTGGCACTTTTCAGAGCCACCTTCTTCCTCACATACTCTCTATAGAAGTGTTATATAAATCACACTTAATACAAATAGCTAATCATGGTGCGCATGAGCCAAAAGAAGACAGTGAAAAAAATAAGAAGAAAACAGATGTAACGCAGTTAAGACTACAACATGTAACACAGAAAGCAGTGTTTCTACAAACAAGAACACTACCACTACACAAAACAACCAGCGACACCTCCATAAACAATGAAGAACACTTCAGGGTCAATCCAAATGATATTAAGTCTGAGTTAAGAAAACCCTTATAACTCAGAAACTACTCGAGTTTTAGTGATGCAATTTTGTCCACTTGTTACTGCAGAACTATCGTCTATTTTGTGCAAATTTGGGATTTTTCACTTCTGTCCTTCCTGAGATATTTGATGGTGAAAATACACGATTTTCGAAAATTCGCAATGTTTAAAAATTTCCAAAATAGTAATTCATAATAGAAACCATTCCTGCAGGAACAACTGGTAGGATTCAGTCCCTTGATGTATTCTTCTTTAGGCCGTGGAAAACTTCTTGAGACATTTTTCTGACACTGTTCTTCTCTACAACTATAGCATGAATTTACATCTCCGTAATAATATAATTAAGATCCCATCACTGATTCATAATCAGTTTTCTTCTCCTAGATTTGCTAATCTTATTGGGTATGCATGATACAAAAACGGTTATTTGGAAGAAAAACCACCTGTGTTTGAAAATTTCCTTTCAAAGAGTGTACAGCATTTTGCGATTCGTGCACAGTTATTGCCGTAATAAGGCGTGTGTGGTGTAAACAAGGTTTATGCATCACACACTTTTTTTTTTCTTACGGAATATCATTACCGTAAAAAGTTTTCTCAATTAATTCATAATTATAACATTTGAGGCGAGTGGACTCACTATAAATAAGCACCTCGAATAGTGGGAGGTAGAGACACTTTAATCAAGCATTCTGTAATCGCCCGGGTGTCGGGTCGCTGTTCGGGCTTCCATTTATTTGTAACCATTTCGTGTAATCTGGTCGCTGTTCGTGGTTCGTGATCCTACCAATAAGTATTCTCCTGAGACTGGAACTTACCTGGACAGGACGATGAAGGACCTCTCCAAGAAGAGTTACAAACTGTTCCCAAATCGCTCGTCGTCTCAATGATGAGATGAGCATTAGACGCCGAGAGGTTCGGGTGTCTCGTCTCGAAAACCTCACGGACGATCAGACGGTCATCCAGACCATAACGCACACAAACATCACTCATACAAACAACGAAAACACACTGGATTAAATAACTATACTTATTTATTACAACACTATCATATATATATATATAAAATAGCGAAGAGGAATGAACACAACACTAAACACTGAATATGTATAATAATTTTCGTCACGAAAATCACACTTTGTCCTTTAAAGACAATAGAGCCCTTTGTACATACAGTGCGTTCCACGAATAACACTAAGGTCCACCTCCTGAAGAAACGAAGGCAGATAGAAACATGAAACCTTTTGGAACCTTCAAGGGACATAAAAGGCAACATTATGCTGAGAAGGAGAATCCCCCACAAGGGGGGCTAAAGGGGGTTACTGGGGGTAACTCAAAAATTTTAAATAGCAACCCCCATCGTGTGGTACCTCGCTGGAAAAGTAATCGCGTATAGAGACCAGACCGTGTCCACAACAAACTCTAAAGTCTAACGAAGGTCTAGTTCGGAACGAATGCACAATACACATACCACACAACTAACACTATAACAGTATTGCAAATACAAAACATGCAAATTGAACTGAAACCGATAGAAAAGAGAGTACCATAATATTATTGAAAAATCTGAACCCTCCGAGGCTCGAACCCCGGACCGCACGTGTACTGAACCAACACTTTACCATTGCGCTACTGTCGAACTGCTACTCTTACGGACGAGGAGATGTAGTTCATGACGACGAGTTGCCCGTGGTGGCGCTTTGGTGTTGGACACACATACTTTAGCAAAGCTACTCTGTTTACTCGTGCACCACTAGCAGATGTGCTTTTCCGACCAACAGTGCGCTACATTACAAGCCGGAACAGTAGGTCTGAAGGACGTAGACGTGTGTTTGTGCTGGTGCGTTTGACCATCCTACATTGCATACATAATATGGTCTCTTGAACAGAGAATTGAAATTGTGTTACTCTTTGATGCTACGAATCGTTCGTACAGTACAACAGTACGGTTATCCAATGAACAAAATGTGCGCAACCCAATTAGTGTTTCTTCTGTACGCCATTTATTAATCAAATTCTTTACGACAGGCAGTGTGACCAATGCCCCAAAGCCTCGAAACCCTAGTGTTGCTACGGAAGAAGCACAGATACAAGTGTTGGCGGAGCTGAATGTGCATCCTCAACAGTCCATAACAACTGTGGCTCAAACGTGTGATGTCACGCACAACGACATACAGAATCTTAAAAAAACATACCTTCCATCCATACAAACTACATATGGTCCAGGAGTTAAGTGAACATGATCCCGATATGCGTATCGAGTTTTGTAAGCAGATGTGTGAGGCATTGGCACGTGGGACCATTGTGCTGACAAACGTGTGTTTCAGCGATGAGAGTACGTTCTACTTGAATGGCAAGGTCAACAGGCATAACTGCCGATATTGGTGTGACACAAACCCTCATGTATTTCGTGCAGGCAACACTCAACACCCAGAGTCGCTAAATGTCTGGGTGGGTATCTTAGGTAATCACATAATCGGGCCCCTCTTCATCGATGGAATATTAACGGGTGAGAAGTACCTGGCGCTGCTGCAAGACTTTATTGCACCGTTGATTGTCGAGGCAATGGAAGAGAATCCGCAAGAATTTGGAGAGATTCCGCCCGTTTTTCAGCATGACGGCTGTCCTGCCCATTTTCACCGCCTTGTACGTGACTATTTAGATAGTGAGTTTGCGCGACGATGGATTGGTCGTCGCGGCACTATTGAATGGCCAGCCCGTTCGCCAGACCTTGCTCCACCCGACTTTTTTCTCTGGGGCTATTTGAAGACTATAATGTTCCGCACGCAGCCGAACAGCATTGCGGAGTTGCGCCAACGCATAGTTGATGCCTGTCATTCTATACCGGTAATGACTTTTACCCGTGTTCGTCCAACGTTTACATTTCTGCCAGGAAGTGGGCGGTGCACACTTCGAGCATCTCCTGCATTAATGAGGTATGTTCCAAATCATACTATGTTACTCTCTGCTTACAGGTTTGCAATGTTTCTTCAATCATAGTTTACGGATGGCAGCCATGTTGGCTACGGACATGCAATCAACATGCACTTTCCAGAACAGGTCAATACACGTGATACCTTTCAAACGAGGTACCACACGATGGGGGTTGCTATTTAAAATTTTTGAGTTACCCCCAGCATAGCAAATAGAAGAAGTGTGATCACTCCTCGTAGTTCAGTGGGCTGTCGCTAAGATGGCACTAGCGGTGCCGTGGCCTCAATGTAGCTGTCGAACTCATATGTAGTAGAAGGAAAATCTACTCATCAAGTAACAGAAAGCTTCAGTAATCTACTGGCATATTACATATAATTTTATATGAACAAGGTACTATGTGGAATGATCAGTGGCGTATTTAAGGGGGGTTGCGGGCTCAACCCCCCCGAAATTTTAATTGCTATATTAAAGTAAATGAAATATTTTGCAGAATTTTCACATTTCCAGTAATAAAGTTAGCAAAGCCCCCCGAAACAAAATCATAAATACGCCACTGGGAATGATAACCAATTATAAAGACAAACAAACCTAAATCTAATAATTAATAACGATAATAAAAGTCACTTACCACATTTAGTTTCCCGCCACCTTAGAAAGTTTTCGATTAGACTTCACAAAGCTTCGAGTTTTTAGTTCTTTCCGAATTTCTTTTGTGCGAAAGAAGACTCTACACTTCATATAATGGAACAACAATTTAGGCAATATGTCCACACTGTGGTCAAGACAACATCCCAATCCTGTAGTATTTTCTACAAATATATTGTCTATGTTATCAAGACACTCGTAAAAAATGTCACCCCAAAGAGCATCGGCAACACGCAACTTCTCCTGAATTTTACTTTCTAATTGTAGAAAAATGCGATAGATACTTTCTGAGGGATAGGTTAAAAATGGGTCGTTGTAAGATCCGCTGTCTTTTATCCTAGTAAAAGATGAATCAAGTTTTGTTGGTGGAGTTTCACTGCGGAGGGATCTGTTGCAAAGTACGCACGAGATGAATTTTGAAGAGTGTTTAATAATATAGCCAACTAAGTGATAGACCAAGCACGACTTAACAGCACCGTTTCCTTCACCTTCTATTACTCTACTTTCCCACTCAAGGAACTGTGTGGCCTGTTGTCCGAAAACAATTTTTTCTTTAATGGAAACTTCAACTGCAGATTTAGTAGCTTTGTTTATTTGTTCTCTTTCGCTAAAAGACGCATTTGATTGACGAAAGACGTAAGAGGGACTTCACTTTTTGACTCACAATTTCCTTTTGATGTTAATGCTTGCTTAGTAGGAACATATATACACTGCAGCAAGTGTAATTGCAGAAAATCTATTATGGATGGATGGTCATCGCAGCTTAAGGATCTCAATATTCCAAAATGACGCTCTAATGGATCTTGATTGAGCTTTCCGGTTAAAACATACTTATACCCTCTACTCCATAGCCATTCAGACATTTCTGAAATGCTCTGTACTGTTACTCGCAAAGATTCAATCGTTCTTTCAGAGGCAAAAGTGTTCAAGGTGGAATTAAGGACAGATAAAAAGGTTTTTAGCGTGGAATGCATATTTGAATTTTCGTATAAAGCTTTCGAAGGAATACGAGAATTAAGAGCATCTGCAAGGTCATTTAAATCTCTTGTGAACATTTCAGTATTTTCAGAATCTTCGAAGCCTTACGATCCAAGTTCGCACAGAAATTTTAAACTATCGGCAACGCTGTTGCTAAAAAGTTGAAATGCGAGCTTTGCATTCATTCTTTCAAATGGTTTAGGATCTATGTGAGCAGAGGTAAGTTTTGGAGAAGTTCTAAGTCCTGCAGATTCATCAGATGTTTCTATTGCATAAAGGAGTCTGTAGTGCGAAAAACAGATGAGAGTGTCTTTATAATAAACTTGAACTTTATCATGAAAATAATTCCTTATACATTTCAATATATGTACAGCATCTGAAATTGCCCACAATTTTCTTTTATTATCAGCAGGGTTCAAAATGTGACACTGTGTTTTTCCTTTTTCTTCCACTGATTCCTAATGATTTCCATGCTTTTTTATTTGACTGACTCCCATCAGAAGTGAAACCTATTACTCTGGCACCAGATTGTTCCAACTGCAATATTATTGAATTAAAATTTTTGCCAGAATATCCCCAGGTGTCGCATTTTTGCAAGCATATACAGCAACTGGTTGAATCCAGTCGTGCATAAGTGGGACAAACATAAATACCAAAGCGTGATTTGCAAGCATTTTCTTTTGAAAATCTGGGGTGTTATCCCCCAAATCAACGAAACCGTCAACTTTAAGAGAGCATGAATTGAACTGAATTTCTTCTCTCAGCTTCACTTCATCAAATATTAACACTCCTAGCCGTTTATTTTCGTAGCTTTCATCTTTTAAATATCCTGTTATTGCTCTAAGAGCATGTGGGTTAATTCCATATGTGCATTTAAGTCCTTTGCAAAGCTTTCTTAAATGACTCGACGATGGGAGTGGCAGTAATTCGTGTTTTAAACAATGTTTGTACCCTTTTGGAGATTTGATTTTTAATAGCAAACTTTCCAGTATGAATTCGTTGCTGCACCTCATTCCTCTGGAACTTCTAACCTGACTTTTTTTTTTTTTTTTAACATTGCATCTATTATTAACTTTTGCTTTTTGCTTAGATATTTTTCAGCTGTTTCTTTCATTTTGACTTTGCTAAGACCCCTCTCTAAAGAATTAATCCTTGCTCTAGCGAATGATAAATTACGCTTTGCTGTAGCTAATTTTCGCTTTAGATTTTTCATTTCTCTTTTGAGAGACACGATTGTCTTACGAGCATCTGAAGCGTTTTCAACAGAGGAAACAGGTGAATTTTGAGGTGAACTAGAACTTATCAAAGAACCCACTAGGACTGATTCCCTAACTTTGGTCTTCTTTACTACGTTTTTTAGTTGCCTTTCTGTAGGGGACTTCCGACATTTGATAGGGGTGGTTAAATATTTGGGAAGATTGGGAAATATATGTGGGACCGCGCCAGGTATTAATTTCCACTTTTCCCCCGGGAGTTCAACTTTTTCTCCTTTTATTACGAAAGAATCTGCTTTAATAATAAGTTCTCTCGCGAAATGTAAGTCACAGATCCTACTGTTACTGGTTAGTTTCCTGTCTTTCCGTGGGATTGCACTGACCCACTTATCAAATAATGCCTCGTCCCTGGGAGGTGTAAAGAAGTGTTTAGGTTCGCTATCCCCACGATAACCTGACTGGCAACCAGGAACAAAACACGTAGGCATATTTTACAGATTATACGATCAACACTAAAAAAAAGAAAGAAAAAAGCACCACACACTGAAGACCAATAAAAAGCACTGGAAATAATACAAAACAAAAAACCCGCTACTTCTCAAACAAACTTTCACAACGCTAGTTCTTGCTCCCTTAGGCCCGTTACACAGTCACGCGGAGCTCCGCGCGCGGAGTCCCGCGTGGCAAGATTGTTCTATTGATTCTTATGGGTGCATACATAGTCACGCGGAGGCCTCCGCGCGCGGAGCAGCCTCCGCGTGGCCCTATCCGCGCTCCGCGAGGCAGATAAGGCCATTGAGCAAATGGGTGCTTACATAGTCAAGCGGAACTCCGCGCGCGGAGCAGCCACTTCTCTTTAAAATTTAAAAAGAAACGTGCATGGTAGCAAAAGCAAAATGCAAATTGATCCAGATTTCTTTTCTTATTTTTGATAGTGAGTTGCTAAATAATATTTTATACTGTTCTATAATACTATTTTCATATTGTTTAGTGTTATTTTTAATTCAGTTATATTGTCTTCGTTTAATTGGAACTTTCAATTAATGTCTTTGCTTAATTGGAACTGTACATGTGGTGCCTCTAATATACCACTGTTAACAGTACGTGACTATTGTAATTTTTGGACTTTCTTTCAACAAATTTCAGTTTCAGTTTCAATTATCACGGAGGTCAAATTAACACCATGTTAATGGGATCCCTCTTGTGAGGAACACAAAAAGCGTGACATTCCTGAACAGGCATGGAACGAGATATGTAAAAGTTTTTTTTTTTTTTTTTTTTTTTTTTTTTTGTAAAAATGAAGGTATGGACAATGAAAGAAGATAAATTGAGGCAAATAATTTATCTCTACTATTAAATAGTTGATTGGATGTGAAGTTCTAACCAAATGTACAAACATAGGTTATTTTCATTTGTTAAAAAACAGTATCTGTTAAGTGCTGTATTTTAAGAGCGTGCATATGAATTTTATTTAAATTGCATTTTTATAATTTCGATGGATTTTTTTTTCAATTAGGTAATCGAACGACTGAATTGACGTACGGAAATTATTGAAGTACTTCTCGTCTTCTCGCAAATCTATATACACAGACGTAAAGCTCCCTTCAAACTTCTTTGAGAAACTAAGGGATGAATCTTGAGACATTTATTTTTCTGTGTACTTCGTTTTCTCTTCTTACAGAAATATTAAGATGCCACTATTGTCGTTTCGAACTTTTTATGTTGACTCGCAACACTGACTGAGAAGAATCCTGTATATAATCACGTGACGCGTAGCGCGTAGCTACGGATGACTGTGTAAGCACACACGCGTAGTGCGGAGGGCGGAAGACGGGACGCGGAGCGCGGAGCTCCGCTTGACTGTGTAACGGGTCTTATACTATTGCTACGATTTGAAGCCACCCCGATCGCAGTGCCATTATTGCGAGGGTCCACCGCTTCTAATGGTTAAAAGGCAGAGAAAGCGCACTTTTTCTTCTATTCGCTATGCTCCCAGTAACCCCCTTTAGCCCCCCTTGTGGGGAATTCTCCTTCTCAGCATAATGTTGCCTTTTATGTCCCTTGAAGGTTCCAAAAGGTTTCATGTTTCTATCTGCCTTCGTTTCTTCTGGAGACGAGCTTTAGTGTTATTCGTTGAACGCACTTCGATCGTCCTTTACGGATGGCCGCCATGTTGGCTACGGACATGCTAGCGACTTACAATTTTCACAAGTGGTCTTTACTCGTGATTACCTTTCAAACGAGGTACCACACGATGGGGGTTGCTATTTAAAATTTTTGAGTTACCCCCAGTAACCCCCTTTAGCCCTCCTTGTGGGGGATTCTCCTTCTCAGCATAATGTTGCCTTTTATGTCCCTTGAAGGTTCCAAAAGGTTTCATGTTTCTATCTGCCTTCGTTTCTTCAGGAAGTGGACCTTAGTGTTATTCGTGGAACGCACTGTATATATACGAGATTATAATTTAGATTTCACGATAAATGCTTCTCTCACACCATTGACGCACTTGGGGGATTAGCACTGGGGAAAAGTTGTCTGGATCGTCCCACGATGAATCCAGTTGCTGCGCCAACAACCCTGCAGCGTAAAGATGAGTCTTCAGCAAATTAAACAAGAAATCCTCCAAAGTAGAATGCTGATGTTGGAGGGCGCGTATATAACTTTTTAGCGCACTAGGTTTGTGAACCTGGGACTTCACTAGTTGGGGCTAGCCGTAAGAAAACGTCCTTCGCCGGCTAATAGCTTGTGCCCCTTAACACACAATCGTACTTGGTTCCCAACGCAACGTGCGTGGTGGCTACGTACAGTATCGGAGTCAAACTCCCTGAGCACCCAAGCTCAAAGTACGGGTTGCAATGGTCAACTAAAAGTGTTGGCAGTTCATTCCAAAAATCACTCAGTTAACTCACCTGTATGCACATACAAACAGAATACGGAAAACAATTTATGTTAATTTTAGTCAACTGCCTATAATGCACTAGACACGGCAATAACTCTGGCGTGAGAAAGTACAGATAACGAGCTACGAAACAACGCAGTTGGTGCCACTTTGGTCACTGGAACATCTGGTCAGCCTGTATTTCTCTAATCTATTGCAATATTTCCATAAGCGATTAAAGAAAACAATTCAGTTCCAAATAACTATAGAATATATACTGTGCATATAATAAGTCAGGGAGAAACACTGAAATGGTTTGTCACTAACTGAGATGTTCTCACTAAAAGCAATGTTTTAAATATATATATGAGAAAACGATGAAAGACCTCTTTGTCCAATTGTGTGGGAAAGAAGCAATTCCCACCAAAGAAAGAAATTATATGCGTCGCAGAATAAAGTATAAATCGAAAATAATGATCACTGTCTTTACGAAATATACAGGGTGTCCACAAAAAATCCTTATATAACCTGGTGGCGGTTATAATTCCATTAAAATAAATACACAAAGGGTTTCAAATCGGTCTGCAACCTTCTCTCAGTAACCCCTTCCAATTATAGCAGCATTTAATTTTTATTTTATTTATTAAATTATATTTTCTATTTCATGAATTTATTTCTCCCTAACGAATAATTTTCATTTTGAAGAGTGGACGTTTCGGTGTAAACATTGGAACTTTTACACCGAACCAGCCTCACACCTAAACGTCCTTACACCGAGACACCCGTACACCGAAACGCCCTACACCTAAACATCCTACACCGAAACAGCCATATCCCGAATTAAGATGGCTCGTGCCAAAATGGCCGAACTATCTCGTTTTAATCTCAGTTGTCTTTCACACTATTAATGTAAAACAAAAAGGATAAGCAGCACATGAACACGTTGAAATTAAATCACAGAGTTTTAAAATTGTAACACATAACAAAATTGTCAAAAAAATACTAAAATGAATGGTAATAATTGAGTAAAAACTGAGAGCAAAGCTCCCCACTACTCATAGTACGCACTATTATCTCTTATCCAAATGCAGAATCATGATAAGAATCCTGGGAAGAAACAAGGACTTCCTGCCGCGTTGTCAATTCTCCTACTTCGCGGCTATGGTACATATATAGAAGGCTGTGAACAGTAGACAATCTGTCCTTCTGTTTAGTCTATATCTTTCCACAACGGCCGAAAGGTCAACTATCCCTTGTACGCTCAATCTCATGTCACGAGAGGAAAATGGTAAGGCGCTAAGAGATCGTAGCAGACGATGCTGTAACCGTCAAATACAATAGTTGTGTGCCGCCTATAATTCAATTGAGGTGAGCGCTGTAACAATTGAAGACATCAATAAACGTTTCTTGTTGAGGCCATATAACTCAATGCAAAAGATATCCACCCAGGGTTTCCGCCAGAATTTCAAAATCGGCGGGTGTTCAAAAGTTCAAAGGGGACGTGGGTGCTCGACATTTAGAAAACTTATATTATTATTTTTACCCTTCTCGTCTTATCCTAAAATTCTGCAATAACACAAAAGATGACACCTTTCCACTGCAATCCTAAGTTCAACAAAGTAGAAAATGTTAAATTGGCCCTTTTTTTTTCTATTTTGCGTGAATACTCATTATCAGGGCCCGGATCTTATTGACAAGTCAACTTTCTTTTGTTACGCATAGGAGAAGGCAAGTTCAAGTAAAAACGTTATCCATCAACTCTAGGTTCTAAAAATATAGTTTTTTAGGATTAACTTTTGGTCTCTTTTTGCTGTTGTGAAATTTCAGGTCATTTTTTAATATTTTAATATAACTTTTAGGTCACTTATGGTCTTTTTATTCTTTTTTTCTACATAAGGAAATCTTTAAATGAACACGGTTTACGGATGTGGAAAAGACGAAGTTGAATAATCTCTTTTCTTACTTCCTGACTATTGGGGTAAAAAAACTGCATTCTTAACAAGCTAATGAAAACTAAACTGTAGCTGGTTAACGAAAGATGGGGGTTGGTAGGTGGCCAAACAGATAGTTTTGGGTTATTGACCACAAAGAATGTGATCACGTGAATAACTAAAAATGCATTAGAAGGCGTACAAGGGCTTTAAACGTGTTTTTATCTATTATTTTCATGTAGTCTAAACTTGCTAAGTTTTATTGTTTAAGAGTGCTTCCTAGTTTCAACTCGGGAGTGAACTGACGCTTTCAATACTTACAATGCCGTACAATAGACTGATCAATGGACATAAGTGATCAATGGACTGCAACTAACTGAAACAAAACTTTTTTGAATATGAGTGAGAAATGTTAATTAAAAATCCAATGGATATTAAAAAATGTCAATGTTTAATAAAATAAAAGTTTGAGGAAACGTAAGTTTTAAGGTCAATTTTTGTGATTTTTAGGGTCATTTTACAGGAATTTTAGTGTCATTTTATAGATCACTTTTTAAAATTTTTTTAGGTCAACAAGATTCGGGCCCTGCTCATTATAATGTTAACGAATTAATTCATTTGTCTGGTGTTGAACTAAAATCCGTCGTAATTTTCGTGATTAATGTATGCATGGAGACATAAACGTTGGATGTTCTAAATTTATCATTGCTCTTGATCTTAGATTTCTATTTGCTCTGCCTAAAATGAAAAATCTTCATTTTTCACGACTGAGATCAATCAGTAGTTAGGTTAGGTTAGATAAACTCGATATAAAATCTGAAGTGCTAAAACAACAACATGGTATGCTAGGACATTTATTACTAATTGCAGATATTGTACATTTATCACAATATTATAGGTAGGTGCTGTTGTGTCCCATCCGTAACGGAAAACATCTAAGAATTTATTTTGCTCACACATGTATTTTCTGATTAATTGTAATTTCTAGTAAGAGTAAGTAATATTATATTAGGTTTTCATTGTGAACACTTTAATACAAAAAAAAAAAAAAAAAAAGATATATTTAGTTATTTTAAACTGTCCCACCCGTAACAATTACGAGGCATCCGAGCCTGTAACATCTTGAATCATATATTCTAGTATTTTATTAAGTACAAAGCTCTAAATGTTACTTTTATAACCGATTCAAATGTAATTTTGTACTTTGCAATGTGACTCATAAATCCACGAACGTATTAATAGTCTTGATGATTATGAATATTTTGAAAACTCTTCTCTGAAACGTCATTAGGCTTTTTCACATTTTCGAACATTGTAACACCACTTTATAACCTAAACATGCCTTATGCGGGTTCGTTTAATAGGCAAGTTAAATGGTTCCTGTGTTCCTAATGAAAAAAGAATATTGAAAATATATTTACAAGCATACTTGTGAACCGCGACGCAGTCTTACAAAGATTGGAAATCACTGTTCCAAGTTCCGTAATGTTGTTTGAAACGCAGATTCATTTATTTTAATTCACTCATTGCGCAACTGAACCGATGCCACTCGTCTAGGACTTCTCAATCATTCCTCGTATGCACAACTTATAAAATTTTCAAAATTAGCCTCAACACTTTTATTTTCACTTCGAACACCAGGTAAACAAGGGTCCTTCCAAGGACACTTTCTTCAAATTATTAACGTGTTCTAAAGTGAGCTGGCACTGTTCTGAAATTAAAATTCTATTCATTGTTGAAAATGATCTATCTACTGAAGCGATACCAAGTGGAAGAAGCAGAAGTTTCGTTGCCACAGCTGTGGAATTAGGAAACATAATGCATTTATCTTTTTCACAAGAAAGTTTCAATAAGAAATTCGTTGAAGAAAGTTCTTCTTTCAATCGTTTGAGAGTTCTGTATCCAATAGAACTTCTTCGCACGAAATATAAAATAATTGTGAAATTTTGCTAAAATCGGGGTTGTCTGGTTTCACTTTTAGGATATTATGAAATTTGGTAACTTTTGCGAAATCATCCGAAAAACGATTCTTCATGTTACACAGAATGTCTGATTTGTACCTTTCGCCATTTTCTATAAGTACTTTATTTTCAGCTTCTGTTTTATTTATTATGATGGGAGACCCCTTTCCTTGAGCTTCCGTAATCATACTCTTTGACGCTTGCATGACTTCTGATATGGACAACTCTTCTATCGTTTCGTGTGTCACCTGAATATACTTAATTACTTCGCCCATACTTACCTAGAACTTTGTAAAACTTTGTTTAACTTTGCAAGTAGTTTTAGAAGGCGGGCAAGTAATGCAAGATAAAAAGCTATTGAATCACTTCTCAACGTTGACAGAACTCCTCCCGCACAGTTAGCTAGGTTTGCTGCTTCTGAATAAATGTGTTCCAGTACAACACACAATGAAGCGTAATGTTTACATATAACTGACACAGTGCCTTCAAAGGACAACCAGCGAGTCTGAGTCGATTGTACAACCTTATGACTGGTAATATCCAACGCCTTTTCTATTTTTTGCAGGGCAGAAAATCGTTTGGAACTACCTCGAAACAACGTAAATACGTCATTCAGAGTTTGGATTGTTCTGTTAATTTCTGGGACAGAGTTACAAACATATACAAGGGCGAACTGAATTAAATGGCTTCTACAATGGAAGTAAAGGATTCAGCTGTTGCAACAAAGACTTTATGCCTTTTTGCTTCCCACTGAAGTTAGCGGCACAAAGTTCTTGTGGTCTAGTCCCACGTTCTGCAATTCACGGATTATCGCTTTTTTATTATTATTATTATTATTTCCTCAACTATAGTTGATTAAAGAACGAATGAAGAGATGAACGTTTCCATGATCTTATTTCCATTTAGCCACCTAATACACACACACACACACACAGAATTTCTCGGCCATTAACATCTGTGCACTCATCTCATTACACGTAACAGAAAAACAAGTTACATTCTCAAATAATTTCTGTTGATTCTTTGTCACAGTTTTCCCAAAATCTTCCAACCTAGTGACTATATCATCCTTTAACAGGTAATGGGCGTTATTTGGGGCAGCTCGAATAGCACACTTAAATTTTTCATTATGATTCAGTGAAGAAACAACAGAAACTAATGTTCTCCATTTAATCATGTGAGGAATTTCTAGGTAAAGTAAATAATACGCTAATTGTAACATGTTTTGGGTAACAGTTTTGTTCGTATACACTTGTCGATTATGCTGAGCATGTATCTTGTCAACAATTGTACCACTTCTTCCACTTGCACTTTATTGTTGATGTGCCTCGAGTGCTAATAAATGCTTAACACACTTGCCGTGTTTACTAACCTTGTCACTGAGCTTTCTACACAGACAAGAACTTTTTCACTAATCCACAGGCCTTGAGAAGGATTGTAATAATCCAAACAAAACTACAAAGATAACCATCTTCTTCTCTTCTCAACCACGAAATTTATCATATTTATTTGTTTATAATAGTCCTCTACAGAGCCAAACTTCATTTACAGAGGAATATAGGTATACACATATAATTACATATTTCTATATATTGAAAGAAAGAAAAACGATTATACATGTAAAGAAGGAAAAAATACAAGTTAAATAATAAAAACGAAATTAAAATATCAGTAGTATAAACATTTAAAAATGAGAAAAGAAAAATGAAAAATAGTCTCCAGTATAGGTTCAAAATTCATAGGGATAACACTTCTTATTTAATTGTTATTCCATATATAATATCTCTTCAAAATATTCTTTTTGACAATACGCAAATATGTAGAGATAGGATAACAGAAGTCATAATCCAGAACTGATGAAACCAACTGATTGAAATTTTTACAAGCTCTAGCTATGAATGACTCCTGGTGGATTCTAATGTGAGATCTCGTTATGTTAAATACTAAATTATTACTCAATGATCGTTTTGGTATGTTGAAATTAATATATTGGAAAAAATTACAATTATCTGTCACTAAGTTTACTGTTTTGTACGAATATTTGTTGAATAAGGAAACGTCTACTATAAAGAGAGTGCATATCAAATTTAAGTAAAAGAGAAGAGATCTCATTTTCAGTTGCTGATACATGATTCAATTTGAAATAAAGATATTTCAAAAATTTAAATTGGACTCCTATGCTATTTGCTTGTAATTTATGAATAAGATCCCAAACAACACAACAGTATTCCTATTTATTTATTTAACAATCACCAGATACAGCTCAGAGGCTATTTTATACTGGAAATTTAACAGCAATAACAATGGAAAGGATTTGGGAAGGTATCGGCCAGGGCCTGTTTAGTAGGTACCGTCCCGGCATTTGCCTGGTAGGACTGAGGAAAACACTGGAAAACCTGTCAGGATGGTCGGCAGTGGGAATCGAACCCGCAACCTCCCGAATGCGAAGCCAAGAGGTCATTTGAAGATATAAATTTATTCGCTACTGGTGTGCTCGTCCTGAAGACAGCATTATCACTTTTCATTGCCTTCGATTTTTACCGGTATTTTCATCGTCACACTCCTCAGTTTCTTCTCTGTTCCTTGTAAGAGGAGAAAAAAAAACTAATTATTTTCTTAGCTATATTAACACCAAAAACAAGGTATTTATCTTCTATTTCTGTTCTTTTCAAGACGCGAATTCACCACAAAACATGGCTTTGCTTTAATTAAGATAAACGTAATTGTATTGCAGTTCGATGGTCATTTGTCATGGCACAAGTGTCTTGGTGCCAGTTCTTTGGAGGAAGAGCACTCTCCCAGATCCATAAGAAATGCATTGACGAGCAAATATGAAATTTCCTCTTGTTGTCCAAACAATGGTTTGTTGTTTTCACATATATAAAAACACTGTAAAAATGTGTGTTATAATTATTTAATCTAAACGCATAATAAGAGTTACAAGCAATAATGGACTGTATAATAGACAAGATTTATAGTTATTTCAATGGATAAGAATGTAAATTTCGTCCTCTATCACGATTGCGGTAGCGCGTTACGACTCTCACTGCCACACTGATTAAAAAATGCTTGGACGCGGCCTAACTGTAAGTTTTAAACAAGGGGAGGAAAGGAACCAGAATGCGAAACTCCGGGATGGAGGAAAAGTCATCCCAAGAGCCATCTGTCCACAAAAATTGACGTACAAGAATTTCACTGCCAAAAATTGAATATAAGACTGGCAGGCAAAATTAATAATAATTAATTGGCAGAGGTCAGAATGGCCCAAACTCCTCTACTTACAGATAGTTGACTTCTACGAAAATTGCGTACGATCTTCTGGGGGACTGTCCTTGTTAAAATTAGAAACACGAATCCTCTGGGTCTGAATTCTCATTTCCCACAAAATGGAATATTTCAGTCTCTTCACAGTCACTTTCAGGCTGATGCCGTCTTCTTAGCACATGCAAATGCAATGTGGCCGAGTCCGAAAATCTTTGCTTCCAGAGAAATCACCAAAGTTTTCGGGCACTCACTACACACACAGGCGTTGAAACAAGCGTCCAGAGGTGGGACAGAATGTTACTTCCACACAAATAAAACTGAATAATGTAATGGCACACGCAAATAAATTATATAGGGTAACCAGAGTGTGCAGGGTAAGGGCCCACAAATATTGATACCCTTCACAACTGATGGCGGCTACTTTTTAAGATGGCAGCCGCAGCTCCACTTGGATTTCCTAGTCTTCTAGCATGTTAATTGGACTACTGTATCACACACCTGTGTCAAATTTTATCTCTGTCTGACAATTTTCTGGAGTTTTGTGCGCGGAATAACGAGAAAAAGCCGTATTACGGCACCATCGGCGGCTATTTTCCAAGATGGCTGATGAAGCTCCACTCGGATTTTCCAGGACTTTTAGTATGTTAATTGGACCGCTATTCCACACATCTGTACATTTTTTTAAAATCTCTGGCATTTACTTTTACATTTCCACTTCATTTGCCGCCTCATCACTGCCAGAGTGTAGTAAAAAATCACAAGCGAGGGGAACGCTAATACAACCGAAAACACTGTTGGGTCTATGCGTCCGCCGTTAGGACGCGAGTTTCCTTGCGCGCACAAGACAAGAGTTGAGGCTGTCTTGTGTCGAAAAATATGTATGTTTCTACTGGATGCTATCTCGTAAAATTCTGTTTCGTGCGCATCCATATCTTATGGCAATCTTTATCACTTATTGCTGGTACACTGTTCTACTTATCCTCCGAGTTTGCCATTCGGATCATTCTTTGTGTGTGTGTCAGTTTTCACAAGGGATAGTGTATTAGCAACTTCGAAAATCATTCGTTGTTTCCATGGTCTTTTTAACATTTTTTCAGGGTGGATTGATTTAAATCAGTCTGATTTAAATCACGATTTTAATCAAGATTTAAATCACTTGATTTTTTTAATAAAAATCGTTGATTTAAATCAAATTTCGAAATAAATTAATTTAAAGTGAAAATAAGTAAAATCCCGTTTCTGTTCTGTTATTTCGATTATGGAAGATAATAATCATAATACAATGAGACTCAAATGTATGTACAACACAGTATGAAAACGAGTATCATGCAGAGGATGATTAGGAAAATTCCCGTTTTGAACGGGTAACGGGAGAATCCTGCTTTCTTGTCTTCGTAACATAGGGTTTTTAAATCGTTAACTATTCCAACGGAGAAATCACCATCGACATTTAAGACAAAAATTCTTTTATGTCCACGTCTATTTGTTTGTTTCCAGATAATAGGGGCGTATTTAGAAGGGCCCGATCCCCTTTCCGAAACAAAAAATAAATAAATAAATAAAATAAAACTTTAGGCGAAATTTATGTACTAAATACATAGAACGAAGTTCCTCGGGATCGTAATACGGCAAATTTTGGATGCGTTAAAATATCGAATAATACTTTTGATAAAGTGGATTCTTTCAAATATCTAGGATCAATATTAACAGACGAAAACGATATCTGCGAAGAAATTAAATGTCGACTAAAAGCAGGGAATTCGTGTTATTATTCAGTTCAAAATCTTTTGTAGTCACGAATTTTTTGTCCAGGAATTTGAAGATTAAAATATATATGCTTGTTGTTGTTCTCAGGGTGCCTAGCAAGCAAGCATAATCAAATTCCCTAACTTTCCCTGACAAAATTATAATTTTCCCTGACTCTGTCATTCTTTTTTCTTAGTAACTCATGAAAAGTAACTTATATTTAAATCATGAAAATGAAATCTTTCAGTTTTACGTCCCACGATTATGCCGGTTAGGCTAAAGGAGACGGTGATGATGAGTAATGAATGAAATGAAGAAAGTGGGAGGAAACGGGAGAACCCCGAGAAAACCTACGACCACGGTGTTTGTCCACCACCACAAAGTTCACACGGTGCAAGCTGGGATCGAACCAGGGAACCCAAGCACCGGAGGTGAACGCTCTACCAGTGAGCCACCGCGCCCCTAACTTATATTTAAAGTGAACTGTAAGTTTTCACCATTGTTTATATGCTTATACAATATTCTACAAACGTACAAACGAACCAATTCATTTACCTGTAATTTATGACTATTTTAGTGGCATTTCTTCACCCCTCACAGCCTGGGAAAGATTTTTCCCTGATACACAATGAAATTCCCTGACATTTTCCCTGACCCTGCAAATTCCCTGACTTTCCCTGACTGGTAGACACCCTGCTTCTGTATGGTTGCGAAACATGGTCGCTTACTCTGAGGGAAGAACGTAGACTGAAAGTATTTGAGAACAGGATCCTGAGATGAATATTCAGACCCAAGAGGAGCGGGAATGGGGGAAATTTCATAACGAGGAACTACTTAATTTTTACGGTTTACCAAACATTGCTAGGGTCATCAAGTCTAGGAAACTCAGGTGGGCAGGTCATGTAGCCAGGATGGAAGAAAATAGGAACACTTTCAAATTCTTAACTGGAAGACCAATCGGAAAACGACCATTAGGAAGACCTACGCGCAGATGGGAGGACAATATTAAGATGAATCTCGCAGAAATAGGAATACAAAATAGAAACTGGATCCAGTTGGCTAAGGATGGAAGTCTATGGAGAGCTTTGGTAAACACGACATTGAACCCCCGGGTTCCATAGGCCCTAGAGTTAAACAGTTAATTTTGGGCAAAATTTATGTACTTTAGATGTATTTCGTGCCGCTGGGTAGTTTCGATGTTTTAAAAAATATACTCCTGCCAAATATCAGGAACTTTCGTGAAAAGAAAAGTGTCATGTTGATAAACGTTGCTGTACGTTTTTTCCTTAATGCTTAAGAAATATTGTTTCGGATTGAAATAGGTTAACGATTGAGGATTAATTCGAAATTAAACCAAAATACTTTCACTTAAATGGCATAATTGTCATTTAATATTAACTTCTAATGTTTTTTCTCCAGTTCGCGACTTGTATTATACGAGGAGAAAGATTTGATTTAAATCAAAAAAATCGATTTAAATCAAAAAAATCAACAAAAATGATTTTTATTAAAAAAATCATGATTTTTTTCCACCCTGCATTTTTTTAATATTGTCGAAATGTACATGGTACATACTTTGTCATACGGATTAATTGTTAGTGATTTACAGTGATTTTTTTGCTTAAGCTATTTTTGTATAAAATAAATTTTAAAATTTGTGTTAAAACAGCAATGCAATCCTAATGTGAAACACAATGCGGAAATCTGAGCCACTGAAGATAATGTTTTATTGCTAATACTTGGGATTTTAAAAACATATTTTCTCGTTTTTTCGTTATATTACTGTTTTCAGTTGTGTTGTACTTTTTTAAAAAAATATTTTAATTTTGTAAAACATATTTTCTTGTTGAAACTGGCTTAAGTCATGATGTTGCCTCTAACATGTGTTGTGCTATACTTTTTTCTTTTATTTATTTATTTATTTATAAATATTTATTACAAAGAGCATAAAATATGACGCGAAAGGTAAAACTGTAGATGATGGTTAGATCTTACAAAGCTGTAGTTTATAACAGCTATAGAACTGTCCAATGTGAAAGAATTAAAATAAATAAATAAAATAAATTTTGAATTGTATGCATAATTGCCCGAGAAAAGCCATTGTATGAAAGTACATGACTGCTATTATTAAGGATCAAAGGTGTGACCAGGCTCGTCAGTTGATACATTTCTATGGACAATTCTAATTAAGGTGCTTTTAGTAGACATGACACTCACATGTATTTTGTTTATTTATGGTTTTAGTCTCTCTCTCCTCTTGGCTGAGTCTTGGGTCCGTGAACAGTTGATTACTGAATGTTGAAGAAGTCTTTTTAAAACGGAGAATCTTCAGAAACAAAAACACTAACCTATTTACTTCCTTTTGGTGGTCGGATATACTAACCTCATGGGATCGACTGTCTGATCCCTATTGTTTTTAAACTCAAGTTTTTGTAAGAGATTTTGAAAATATTTTTATTCGATGTATGAGATTGATAGAATGTCAGTGTTCTTGTGATTAAAGCTCTTATATTTGTGTTCAAACTTTTGCGTGTTAGCTAAGAATATACATTTTTATCTTTAGAAAGTTGTGAAATAATCAGGCCTCTCAGCTGTCCTATTTTTCTATTTTTTCCTATATTTTGGAAATTTGTATATATTTGTCCTATATTTTAATCTTGTCCTTTATTTCCTGTATTTCTCAGTCATTGAATTATTAAAAATACAAGCCAAGGGCAGTCCTAGTAATGATTTAAATTGCTACATATCAGCAATATGCTAAATGTGTCTTACCACTCTTTTTCTGAGAACTAGTCATTAATTCTCACTATTATTTTCTTAGTGTGCTTTTTCCTATCCTCCCATGTCTACTCTTTTTTCTTTCTTTCCTATGTGCTTGTTCTTCCCCAGCGAAGCATAACTGAGGAACCTTGCCATGCTTCAATTTCTTATAACGCAAGCTGTATCAGCGTTTTCTTTCAGCAGTGTTTGCAGCAGTATTGGTTGGCCATTGAGGTGTGTTGGTATTCACCAACTTTCCTAGCGCCTTCCAATATTGCTGTACAGGGTATAATATGCTGTGTTGCTGTACAACGTTCCCACGCGTCCTGGAAAACCTGAAAATAAAAGTGTGTTGTGAAAACGCCCGAGAAAAATCATGGAAAGCAGAAAAAGGGTGAAAACCCTGCAAATTATTGTATTTATGAACTGGAAAAGGCCTGAAATTTATGTTGTACAACAGTTGTTAGAAGTGTATATATATTTTGCAGAATTATGATGAATGAAATTCTTGTACATTGTTTATTTGAGGGGGAAATACGTTGATCATTTTTCTTTAATTAGTAAATCAAGTAATTTATTTCAATCAGTTTCTTTTTTCCAAAACAATACAGCAGGTCTATTAAGTTTAAAAAGCAAAATCTAAATCTTGTTTCCAGTTGCCTATTGGGGTGAAGGGTGGCCTTTTCTTACAATACATTTTTATTTTATTTTTATTTATTTATTTATTTGTTTGTGTTTCAGAGCATAATATTCTATTGTATAAACCAAACTGTCTTATATTTTTTCAATGTCCTACTGGGAGATCTGAATAATGCATTTATGTCTAAATGCTGCATTTTGGGGTATTACCTGTTAACAATAATTGTGAACGAAATGATACATATTTTTATGTATACAGTATTGTAATTTTAATTTTGTTGTATATTTTTCTCTTTCTTTTATCACTATTTTCAGCAGCATTCGTTAAACGTGATGATAATACCTGAACAAGTCTATAAACTTTTGAAACCTTGTTGAGCTAAATAATCCTTGCTATGCTAACGCGTTGGTGTAGTCAAAAGTTAATGTATATCTGCAAGTGAAAAATATATTTTGAACTCTTGTATAATCTTTCTGTATTCTTCCTTGGGTAAATACAAGTTTCAATGATAAACTGGATGTGCATAGCGAAAATGGAAGATATCTACACTTCTAACTAGTCCTTAATCTACAGTTAATTAACCCTTTGGGAACTTTTGGTACAGATCTGTACCATGGTGTCGACCTTCGGAATTTGCTATATAAATCTCCAGTAAAACTTTTCACACCAGGTTTTTTTGCATTCATTCAAGCGGGGAAGAGTCAAAGGATATGTTCCATGGGCATTTTGCAGTCATGTGTGCGATGCCTAGGGCAGTGACTTAATAAACATGAACGAAGGAAAAAAAAAAAGGGTAAATTTTAGAGCTTTTTTTTTCTTAAAAAAGATCATGACACATCACTATTAATACTAGGATCATGGTGTGCCTCGTTGTGTTCGTAATGAAGGAATGTTTCCAACTGTACCACTCAAATTTCACTGTTGTGTACCAGAAGCCGGAATATCTCGCCCAAAGTGGAAAAAAGGGGATTTTTTTCCTTTTTCGGGAATTCTTTCCCTCAGGTACATGATAGAGACCGTTTAAAACACTCGGAACAAAACGAGGTACGAACCAAGATCAAAGAATAAATAGAGATTTTTCAAAAATTTTCTGAATTTTTTCCCTATTACACATTTTTAGTCAATGTGTTTAGTAAAGTAGCTACAGTGTCATCTCTATTTGTCGTAGAATCACGGTTCGTACCTTATTTTGTTCGTAATGATGTAACGTTTCCAACAACTACCATTGCGCTGTCATGTACTTGATGAGATAAAAGGGAATTTTTGAAAATTTGAATTTCCCGCTACTTCTTTATACATTTTGGGTGGGAATTCCTCCCCTCAGGTACATGATAGGGACATGGAAGTGGTAGGATTGGAAACGCTGCTTCATTATGAACAAAATTAGGTACAAAGCATGATCCTAGAGTAAATAGTCTTGGTACTGGAGCTGATTTACTAAATTTTCCTCCCCATTTTTGGGTAATAATTACTAACGTATTGTTATTCAATAAGCTCTAGCGTCAAGAGTGTTCGTTGTAGAACCATGGTTCGTACCTCATTTTGTTTGTAATGAAGTAACGGTTCAAACTGTACCACTCACGTGGCGCTAGCATGTACCTGGGGAAACAAATTACCGAAAAAGTTTTTTTTTTTCTGACAAAAAAAATCACTTTCCCCAATTTGATCAGGATTTTTCCACTTCTGGTACATAATAAGGAAATGTAAGTGGTACAGTTGGAAACATTTCTTCATTACGAACACAATGAGGTGCGAACTATGATCCTACGATAAAGAGTCTTGACACTAGAGCTTATTGAATAACAACAGATTAGTAGTTGTTAGGAAAAAAATGGGTCGGAATAAAATAGTAATTGAATTTTAGCATCAAGACTATTTACCCCATGTTCATGTTTCATACGTCGTTTTGTTCGCAATGAAGCAAAGATTTTTTTCTTTTCTTTTCTTTCTTTTTTTTTCTTTTACTTTTTTTTTTGGGGTAACATTCACATGTCCCTATCGTGTACCGGATGTGAGAAATTCGCGGGAAACGGAGACTTTTTTTATTTTAAAAAATCCTTTTTCCCACTTTGGGCGGAAATTTTATTGCCTTAGGTACATATTAGGATATTTGACTGGTAAAGTTGGAAACAATGCTTTATTCCGAACTAAACTAAGAATGAACCATGATCCTACGATAAATAGTCTCGACGCAGTAGCTACTTGACTGGAAGTCTAAAATTTACCTTTAAAAAAGTGGAAATCTTAAAAGGGTTAATTAATTTAATTGATTCAGAATGAGAACTTTAGTTTGCTTGTCTGTCATGAGTGTGTGTATAGTTTCAGCTTCAGTTCATTCACTCATTACATGTAAATTAGGCGAGTACAAAGCTTCTTATTTTCAATACTTATGTACTTACTGTCGTTGTATCACTTTTGCTAAACTCTAGGTGTTAACTGTTTCAAAACTCGTGTGTGACAAGCAAAGCATTCCTTCTGTCCTTTGCTAGATTACTTCCTAATTGCATACACTCCTTCTAGACTGTGCACACGTATTATGACCTTACCCTCCTTAAAAAAAAAAAAAAAAAAAAAAAAAAAAGAAAAAAAAAAAAAAAAGAAAAAAACAATCACCTTACGATTATCATTGCAACTTACCGTGCACTGTAAGAAGTAACTTCCTATTGATGTACGAATTTAATATTATACGTACTTTCCTTGGTGTGCTGAAAGCGCATTAAATGTTTTGTATACAAATATATATGTACGAAGCTTGCATACAGGTGAATGTAAAGTTTGTATAAGTAGGGTAGAGAAAATTTGTTTTTAGATAAATATGCACAATATTAACAAGTATGCAACTAGACTCTTCATTTGTTTTGTATCATATATATAGTATATATATATATAATGTAATGTATATTTACAATGTCACTTCCTCCTTTTGTATTTGTTAACGTTTTGGGAGCTGTGTGTTCAGTTGAGAGAGAATTTTTATATATCTTTACTGTTGATAATATTAACTAAATGGTGATAAGTTTTCACTGCATTATTGTTGATTTCCATAAAATATTGTTTTGTGAATAAAATAATTAGTATATCGTAAAATGTTGTTTGATTTTCTTTGTGCTGATCCCTTATTTCATACATGCATAGAACACCATACAGGGTTATAAAGAGGAAATAAATATTTGTGAACGGTGGAAGTGCTTGCAATTAGGTTAGACGCACGTAGTAAACTGGAAATGATAGCTGGGATGAGAAACACAAAACGCTTTGAAAAAGTATCCACCCTGATTATGCAGTCTACGTAATACTAATTCAACCTCGGAATGGGACTGACTGTTGTTAAAATATGTGGATTTGGTATGATGAGAGAAATAAAAAATTAAGGAAAAGTTTTCTTCAGCAAATTGTCAAACTTGTAGTACTACTGGTGACGGCACTAGTATTGACGAAACGATAAATGGCGTTGGCACTCGAATAGGCGGAATGTGTGTGATGATTTGCAGAGACTGGCATGGAAGGAACAATTTATCGTAAAAACTAGAAATCAAATAGCTGAACAAAGCAACGTTTATTTTTAAAATAACTATGTAAGTTTCGCCAACTAACTGAACATATTGGCGAAACTATTACACAATTACTATTTTAAAAATAAAAGTTGCTTCGTTCAGTGATTTGTTTTCTAGTGTGTTATTTAGGATAGCAAACCTAATATGAAACAGTTAATTTTTATCGACTGGGAGTGTAATAAAACCTCACACTGGTGGTATTGCGTGTGTCAAACGAACAGAGGGAGAAAATAAGAGAGTTTCATACGTAGCCCGAGGAAGTCAATTCACGCTGCGAACAGGCAGCTGGGAATTCCAAGATTAACTGTGTACGATGTGTACATACGTTTGCTCGCGTATAGAATGCACTTCTTGTGAGAAATTAAACTTAACCAAAAAGCTTTACATTTGCTAAAGAAATTCTGCAGAAGACTATTACTAACTATAATTTTCTATGGAAATAGTTCTCTCAGATGAAGCAATTTTTCACTTGTCTTGCTGTGTTAACAGACATAATGTTAGGATATGGGAATCCGTATCCATATGCGGAACATTACCAAATTTAATGTTTGGTGCGCTTTAACACATAATGAAATTATAAGCCGTTTCTTTTTCATGGAGAAAACCTTAAGAAGAAATGTGTTTTAAAACTTCACAGTTCCGTAGTCACACCATTTGCAATCTGACATTCCAATTGGATGGTGGCCCATCACATCACATCCTATGAGTGAGGGAGTATCTTGATACGGAATTTCCTGGGCGTTGAATAGGCAGTGGTGGGCCAATTTCTTGCCCATCATGATTACCTGATTTAACCCCTCTGGACTTTTTCTTGTGGGGATATGTAAAGGATATTGTGTACTCTGGTGAAAAGGTTCGTAACCTTGATGAACTGATAAACCGTATTCGGAATGTGATCGCGCGCGATCATTTCTTTCACACTTCAAAAAAATAAACACACTGCTGAACAAGATTGCACTTATTTAATATAAAACACATTTACACATTTACAATTAAATAAGTGCAGTCTTGTTCAGCAGTGTGTTTATTTTTCTGATTTTATTCGCAAGACGTTGACTATGATTGGGTCACACTTCAAATGTTAGAGCAATATGAGGGAGAGAGATTGAATTCAGCCTGGATTGTCCGAGTCACAAATGGAGCTCATAAGAGTTATACTAATCAACAATGACTGTCTGAGAAAACAAAATACTGAAGCACTTTTTGACTCCCTTCGGTTGAATGGACGCCATTGATAACAATCATGTTTAAAACTTCACTATACTGTTGTAAGTCGAAAATTCTGAAATTATTTCGGTATTTAATTTTACTGAGTTACAGTAACTGTCATATGATCCCAGCTAGAAGAAATGAGCAGGCCTGGTGAAGGAACAGGAACTGTGAAGTTTATAAAGTAGCACATCGTTCAGTTCAGTTCGTCGTCCGTGACACGTGCTATCAAGCTCTCATTATGGGACGTTGTAAGGTGAGTGCAACAATCGAACAATTACACGCAATGAACTTAAACTTTTCTGCCAAAGAAAAATACGGCCGTCCCAGACCCTACTGGATCACTCACCTCAAACAAGCACCAGAAATAAATTATAAATTCTTGCTGAAACTTCAGTCGGCAAACCTAACTGGGATACATCTCCTTGTTCTGAAAATATCAAACACAATAATTATACCGAAAACTGGCAATGAAAACACAAAACAGGAGATTACAACTTATTGCGCTCATGGATGTATTGTCCAATTTGATGAGAAAAAATACTGGTTAATATACTTTACTTCAACCGAAGTGGTCAATCTACGAAACAATAAAGACGCTTTTCTCCTGGGCTTAGCACCATCGACCAACTTGTTAAAACATCAAACGAATTCCAAAAAAGTCATCCTACATAGGTATAAAGGATGAGAGCAACTCGTGATGAGCAGTTTGACACACGACTTTAAAACTCACGAACCTCGTCGACTCACTACCGTTTTAAGATAGCTGTATAACTTTTTACAGGAGACCATAAGAAATATATACATTCAAAAAAATGTTACAGGGTCCAACAATTTCGTTCCTTCCGTACGTCGACAATAACATTGTCATGAAACAGACACAACAAATGTCAGTTGGAGATATACATAAACGATGCGACTTCTTGAACTACTTAGGAAACACTAATTTCGGAAAACATATGATTAGAATATGCAGCTTTGGTGCAGGAGACTAGGGTCTATTCCTTTTGGGAGCTTATGTAGGGTATAGTTCATATCCCAAGTTAAGCTGTACGTCCACGTCTCATATAGTCTCGGTGGTGAAAGTAACTAAACTAAAATCCAACTAACCAATTAATTTCGAGAAATAAATTATTTTAAAAATTAGCGCGACAAATAATGACTTACAATTAATCCCAGAAATCATATACCGTAAGACGAGGCTACTTGCACATCAGTGGTTACTTTGCACAAAATATGAAAAGAGTTGTACAGTCCATTGTCGGTAAAACCATGAACTGTAAAGAGGAAGTTTCAACTGCCACCGAAAGATATAACTTCTAACTGTATTTTGGTTATAATGTTGGGGATTAACATCAGTTCTAATTACCGAGAGTTCGTTTTGTAGAGGTATGGGCAGTGGCATAAATACGCCGGGGCGATGCCCCAGGGTCCCAGAGGTTTGGGGGTGTTTGAAGAACCCCCGGCTCCGTCCAAGTAAATGAAAAACGCAAATGCGAAATTCAGTCTGTCACAAAACGTATTTTGGAAAAACGAATATATATATATATATATATATATATATATATATATATATATATATATATATATATATATATATATATATATACTGAAAAAACGTGATACTGATGCTACATATCCCGACCTCCTTGCTCAGTACGTGATGACGGAATTTTTTCTGAATTAAGACTACCCGCGATGTGTGTCATGTTAAAATGAAAATAAACATGCTGTTTACTTGGAATAAACTTCAAGTAGCAGCAGCAGGGGTCGGAATTTAAACGAGAAAGAGACTCTATAGTTTGTTGCCTTCCGGCAGGAGCGTAGGGAAGGGAGGAGTCCAGAGGGGCCGGCCCCCCACCCCAAAGCGGTCCGACAATGTACTTTGGTACTTTGATGTTCGTAATTTTATATATATATATATATATATATATATATGTTTATATATATTTTTTGTTTGTAATGTTTCTATATGTACCTATAACAGCACTTGCCCCTTCCCCCAAACACACATCCTGGCTACGCTACTGCCTTCCGGATTGATTGTTACCAAGGATTTCCTCGTTCCACCCTCCGCCAGCCGACGGGGAGGAAGGGTTATTGTCAGCACATTTAACCCTTTCCGGATCCTGGCTTTTTGGGCTATTTTTTAGACTTTCAGTCAAGCAGCTACTGTATCGTCACTATTTATCCTAGGATCATGGTTCATACCTCATTCTCTTCAGAATAGAGCTGGCTTTCGAATGGTACCACTTGCACGCTCATACCATATACCAGAAGCGGGAGAAAAAATGTCAAAGTGAAAATTTCGGAGGGAAATTTTTTTTCTCGAACTTTGCCCCCCCCTGGACCCCCCCTGTGTGATCGTAGTCATCTAAAAAAAATCTGATAAATAGTACTTGGTATACTGAATGTGTGTGCCAAATTTCAAGTTTCTATCTTGAATAGTAAGGGCGGGAGAATTTTTATCAAAAATTCCCACAATGCCCCAAAGTACCATAAAACACTATGATCTCAGGGGAAAAAATCCTGAGACATCCCTAATTACCCTAGGACTATAATCCGCCAATCATTCTCTTCAGAATAGAACTGTCTTTCAGGCGGTACCATTCACATGTCCCCATCATGTATCTAAGGCGGGAAATTCCTGATAAAAGGGATTTTTTGGGGCAAATTTTCCCTTTTTTCAACTTTTGCCCCTCTGGACCCCCTGTTTTTACGCAGAAATCGGAAAAAAACTTCTGGTAAATACTACTCGGTGGACTGAATGTTTGTGCAAAATTTCAATCTTCTACGTGAAAAAATAGGCCCACCAGAAAAAATGTCCCTACCATGCCCCACTTTTACCCTATACAGAAGTATATTTGGATAAAAATTCACTGAGACGGCCCTAATTACCCTAGAATAATAATTCGACCGTCGTTCTCTTCAGAATGGAACTGCCTTTCAGACGGTATGACTCACGTGGTCCTATCATGTATGTAAGGCGGAAAAATGACGAAAAACGGGATTTTTGGGGTTAAAAATCCCTATTTTTACCCCTTTGCCCCTCTGGTTCCCCCCTGTTTTAGCACTGACATCGGAACAAAAAATCTGGTAAATACTACTCCATGGACTGAATGTTTGTGCAAAATTTCAATCTTCTACGTAGAAAAATAAGCCCGTCAAAAAATATTGAACATACGCTTAGAAAATGAGAAAATAAATTTTTGACTTATGACGTCATCACCTCCTATGTCTGGACGCAGGACGGTCTGAAACCATACGTAATGTCTTCTGCAAGGCCTCTGGACTTGGAAAAAAAAACCGGACGAAAAAGCTCAAATAGAAGAGAAATAACGCAATGTATCCTCGTCGCCAAAAGTGCCTTTACATCGCCGTGACGGGTATGTGACCGCGCAGTACTCCAAGAAAGGGATGGTTGCATAAGAAATTGTGAATAATTTTGAAGAGTTTTTATTTTGACTAGGGAAATAACGTATGTATAAAGAGTAAAGGAACAGATTTAAAGCATCAGTACACTGTCATCTCCGAAAAGATTCGTATTTTCAGTTTTTCAGTTTATTATCTTCTATGTTCAGTTAATAACTGCTAACAATTGCTACTAGCGAATATCACTCTTCAGGAATTTACTACGACATGTTCGCAGGACACTTTTCTAAGTCCTAAATGTATGCGTCAATAATTTCTTTCGTCTCACTGTCCTTATTTCAGAATGGAAACTGATTACGCTGAACGTGAATATGTTTCGCTGTCGTAAAGCAAGGTCCGTAATAAATGTAAATAAGGTTCTTCTTATTTAAAAAAAACACAGATGTATTTATTGTTTGTATAGCACAATATAATACAGTAACTAAGCAACATGATAATCCTTAACACCAGCAAGATTTTTTCCAACAGGGGGGGGGCAGCAAAAGGCCGATATAGAGTTTTTCGATTTATTGCGCTATATATATTAAGTAGGTTCTTAGTCCAAAGGGCTCGAAAAAAACGGCCCTGTGTCAAAAGAGTACGGGTCAAAACGACCCCGCCTCAAAAGGGCCCAGGTCAAAACAGTCCGGCGTGAAAAAGGCCCGAGACAAAATTATCCCGCGTCAAGAGAGCCAGGAATAAAGCGACCCATCGTGAAAAAGGTCTGCGTCAAACGGGTCCAAGAAAAGGCAGCCCCACGTCAAGAGAGCCCAGGTCATAATGTCTCAGTGTGAAAAGGGCCAGGGTAAATGACCACCGCGACAAAAGGCCCCAAGTTAAAACGGCCCCGAGTCATGAGATCTCAGCGACAAAAGGGAACTGAGCCAAAAGGGCCCGCAACAAATTGGCCCTGGGTCAGAAAAGGCCAGGTCATAGGAGCGGCCTCTAAAGGGCACAAGTCAAAAGGACCCCGCAACAAAAGGGCCCGAGTCAAAAGGACCGGTTTCTAAACAGCAAGGGTCAAAAGAGCGACGCAACAAAAAGGCCTGAGTCAAAACAGCCCAGCCCAGCCCTGAGTCAAAATTGTACGGGTCAAAAGGGATAAAGTTAAAAGGCCCTGTGTCAAAAGAGCCTGGGTCGAAAGGAACCCTCCTCAAAAGGACCCGAATCAAAACGGCCCAGCGTAAAACGGTCTGGGTATAAGGGTATCCGCGACAAAAGGAAACGACTCAAAACGACCCCGCGTCAAAAGGGCTCGAGTTAAAAGGGGCCTGCGTAAAAAGAGCCCCGGTCAAAAGTATCCCGCCTCAAAAGGGCCCGGGTCAAATCGGAACAGCGTGAAAAAGTTCAGGTCAAAATCGTCCTGCGACAAACAGACCGGAGTAAAAAAGAACCCTGTGTTAAGACAGCTCGAGTCAAAAGGGCTCTATGCCAAACGGACTGTGCCAAAAGGGGCCCCGCTACAAAAATGCCCGAGTCGAAAAGGCCCGGGTCTAAAGCTTTTTGCAACAAACGTTCCGGGATCAAAACGGCCCAGCGTCAAAAGAGCTCGTGTCAAAAGTGTCCTGCGACAAAAAGACCCGAGTCAAAATGGACCTGCGTCAAACAGGCCCAAGTAAAAAGGGCTCCGCGTGAAAAGAGCCCAGGTCAATAGGGCTCGGATAAAAGAACCCCCCGACAAAAGGCCCGGGTTCAAAATATCTCTGCAACAAAAGGACCCGAGTCAAAAGGACCTGTGTGAAAGGGTCTCCGCGACAGAAGGCCCCGTGTCAAAATGGCCCCAAGTCTAAAGGGCCCAGGTTAAATGGGCTTGAGTTAAAACCCGACTCAACCGGGCCCCTGCGTCAAGAACCCGACTCAAAAGGATCCCGCGAAAAAAACCCGAGTCAAAAGGTCACTACGTCATACGGACCCGAGAAGAAACGGCCCCGTGTTAAAAGAGCGCAAGTCAAAAAGTCTGCAGGTCAAAAGGGCCTAGCGACAAAAGGCCCCGAGTAGAAACGGCCCCGCGTGAAAAGGAGCCGAGTCAAAAGACCCCGCGTCAAATGGTCTTGGGTCCCGGTCCGAAAGAGGCCGGGTCAAAGGGATGCAACTCAAAAGGGCACGGTTCAAACCAGCCCCGCTAGAAAAGAGCCCGCGTCAAAAAGACCTGCGTCAAAAGGTCTCCGCGACAAAAGTGCCCGAGTTAAAACGATCCCGCGTCAAAAGGGCCCGGGTCAAAACAGCCCAGAGTGAAACGTCCAGGTCAAAAGTCTCCGCGAAAAAAGAGTCCAAGTCAAAATGGCCCGTGTCGAAAAGACTTGAGTTAAAAGTTTCCGGGATAAAACGACCGAGCGTGAAAAAGACCTGGGTCAAAATGGTCCCGCGACAAAAAGAACCGAGTCCAAAGGACCCTACGTCAAACGAGCCCGAGTATAAACAGCCCCGCGTCAAGAGAGCCTAGAAAAAATAAAGAAACATTCGCAACAATGTTACCTCGCCGGTTTTGAATGCTTAAGGCACCGGCTGAGAGTTACGCGGCTGAGCGAATGTAAATAAAGAGCACAGGTCAAAAGATCTGCGGGTCAAGAGGCCCCGCGAGAAAAGTCTCCGAGTCAAAAAATCTCCGCAATAAAAGGGCCAGAGTCACAACGGCCCCGCTACAAATAGATACGAGTCAAAACAGCCCGCGCCAAAAGAGCTTGGTGAAAGGGCCCCGCGACAAACTGGTTCTACATTAAAAGAGCCGGGGTCAAAAGGACCCGCCTCTAAAGGACACGAGTGAAAATAGCCCCGCTACTAAAAGGCCAGAGTCAAAACGGCCCCGCGTCAAAATTGCCCGGGTCAAAAGGAATCGAGTGAAAAGAGTCCTGCGTCAAAGCAGACTGGGTCGAAAGAACCCTGCCTCAAAAGGGCCCGAGTCTTATGGCCCAGCATAAAAAAGGTCTGGGCGTAAGTGCTCCGCGACAAAAATGCACTAGTCAAAATGGCCCCGCGTCAAAATTGCTCGGGTCAAAAGGAATCGAGTTAAAAGAGTCCTGCGTCAAAGGAGACTGGATCGAAAGAGCCCTGCCTCAAAAGGGCCCGAGTCTTACGGACCAGCATGGAAAAGGTCTGGGCGTAAGTGCTCCGCGACAAAAATGCACGAGTCAAAATGACCCCTAGTCAAAGTTACCCGGTAAATACGGTTTCACGTGCAAAAAGCCTGAGATAAAAGCAAGAGTGAAAATCAGGTATGCACGAGGGGATAATATCCCCTTCGTAAGTTGAAGTGATTGTGCAAAGGAAGGAGAAACATCTGTAGTTATTATTAACAAATAGTAAATTTGAATGGTGATTTTAATTTTGTTTTTTTGTTAATTGTTCTGCAACAATCTCTATCGCTTCTCCATCAAAGTTCGCTTGCTCTTCCGACTTTCTGAATCAAACCTTATCTATTATTGACTTTCCCCTTAGGTCTAAAATTCCATTTCAACCCCTGGATCAAAGTATAGAATGAAAAATATTCCGTGGAAAAGATTAGTTTAATGTTGCTCTGAGAAGACATATGTGGATCTCTATACAGGGCATTGGAACAGAACAGTAATATAGAGTTTTTCGATTTATTGCCCTATATATATTAAAATTCATAGTTTATCATTGATAGCGTATATCCTCTTACTTTTTAAAATTGCCACAGTAGCCTATTAGTCAGAACATACATCTCCAGATATAATGTAAAGAGAAGAGAAGGAAGGAGATATGCCCACTGGCCTAACTAGTTTTACTGTGCCCTGGATCGATTCATTCCATAGGTGATCGATTTGCTCATAACCTCCTGCCCCACGGATTTCAGCTGCTGCGTTATATATATATAAGATTTGTCCGGAAAGTAATAGGACTGAGTCGATTTAAAAAAAAATATTGAGCCAATCGTTACAATTCTTTGAAAACTTTCAAAATAGGCTCCTTCTGCGTCGATGCAGCGCTGCCAGCACGATTTCCAAACATTGAAGGCGTCACGGAAGTCATTCTCCGGAATAGCCTTGAGAGCCGCGGTGCAAGCTGCTTGGATCCCCTCTGTCGTCTGAAAATGCTTGCCTTTCATCCGGCGTTTCAGGCGAGAAATCAAAAAGAAGTCCGGGGGGCCACATCTGGGCTGTAGGGCGGCTGCGGAAGCGTTGGGTTGCCGGCCTTGGTCAGGAAGCTATTCACAAGAAAGGCGGTGTGGGCCGGAGCGTTGTCGTGGTGCAGCTTCCAGTCAGCTCCGATGTCTGGTCGGACCCGATTGACCCTTTGTTTGAGTCTCTTGAGCACTTCCACGTAAAACTTGGCGTTGACGGTTTGTCCAGGAGGAACAAATTCATATGGAACGAAGCCTTTGATGTCAAAAAAGACAATGAGCATCGTTTTCACTTTGGATTTGCTCATTCTTCTCTTTTTGGGCGAGGAGACGCCGGCGTGTGCCACTCGGAAGATTGCCTCTTTGTCTCGGGATCATACTCAAAGATCCCTGATTCGTCACCTGTGATTACTTTTTTCAAAAATTGGTGGTCACTTTCACATATGTTCAAATTTTCTTGGCACAATTCCACTCGTCGCAATTTCTGGTCGTCAGTGAGCACTTTTGGGACAATCTTCGCGCACACTTTGCGCATGTTCAAAGGCTCCGTCACAATTTCATGAACCACAGTTTTTGGTAAATTTAACATCTGGGCAATTAAACGAATACTTAGTCGACGGTCTGAGTTCAAAACTTCGCGCACACGAGTCACATTGTCGGTGTTTGTCGAAGTCGATGGTTTTCCAGCACGGTCTTCATCGGCGACCTCTTCCCGGCCCTCCGAAAAGGCCTTGTGCCACCGAAACACACCACTTCTTGCTAAAGCATCATCTGGGTAAGCCTGCTTGATCATATCAAACGTCTCTGTCGCAGATTTACCGAGTTTAACACAGAATTTAATCGCGTACCTCTGCTCTAACGAACGCTGCATTTTCGGCTTGAACCACTCACAGAAACACGTCGCGCGAAAAGGCCTGTCCTGACTCTCCGTGTGCTCGGAGACAACTGACCAGCTGATCGTTCGTTAGCTAGGAACGCCCTCTACTGGATTCAGTCGGTGGGCGCACGCTCCGAAGTACAATCATGGCGGAATAAAATCAGTCCTATTACTTCCCGGACAAACCCTGTATATATATATATATATATATATATATATATATATATATATATATATATATAATAACAGTATACAAAGTTATTTTTATTAAGAAATCTAAGTTTTTACATATCTTTTTCCTAAGTTATCTCTACATACTTAACTCGTAACTACTATCGTGGGGGATCAAATTTGACCTCCGCAAACACATTTCTAGCTGTGGACAATATATATATATATATATATATATATATATATATATATATATATATATATATATATTGTTTCACTGAGGCTTCAGTCGTCTATTCTCAGTTGACCTTGCTAGGGGGCCGGGGTGGCTCAGTGATAGAGTATTCACCTCTAGTGCATGGGGTCCTGGGTTTGATCCCAGCTCGCGCAAAGTGAACCTTGTGCTGGATAAACAATGTGTGCGTGGGTTTTCTCGGGGTTCTCCAGTTTCGTCCCACTTTCTTCATTCCACCATTTCATTCATTTCTCATTATCGCCGCCTCCTTTACCCTAGCCGGCATAATCGTGGGTTGTAAAACTTAACGGTTGCATTTTTTCAGTTGATCTTGAGATTTCGTAGTGACTTGTTGTTCGTGCCCGTGCACTTTGTTGTTTCGATAGTTTCGGACCTCTGGGGTCGAAATTTTCCCCAGGATAGTACTTGTGCTATACGTTTCCTGCATTACATTTTTTCTGTGGTTTTCTTGGGGAGTGTTACGGAGATGTGTGCAGAACTCGGAACTGGCAGATTTTGCAGAAGGTGGTTTCTTGCAATTTTCTATAGAATACTGGACGTTGCATGCTTAAATAGCCTTGTTTTTTTTTTTTTTTACCAACTTTCCAACGAACCAAGAAGACTTCAGAGACGAGACTTCATGAGGAGTATTACAATGACTCTCGCTCAAGATCACCTAAAATTAAGGGGCGAATGCGGGACACTTTCTCGTAGGCTTCGGCAGTCATTGTTACGACTAACTGATAAGAACATCAATGTAGACTGTCCGCAAACAGATTCTCCAGCTAAAAGGAGGAGATGTGCTATTTGTCCTCGAATTGATGACATAAAACATTCTTGGATTTGTTCTATGTGCAACCGAAATGTGCATAAGGGTCAATCAAGAAAAATCACTTTTCATTTTTATAAATTAGCTAGAATACCCGTTTTTCATACGGGGAGAATACGTTTCATTTTGGATATATAGGGCACCAAAACTGTCACCATCAACTTACGGACTCCAAAAACTATGGATTCGACACAAATATCGGTCATATTCGATCACTTTTATATATCTCCCCTTCCCCAAGTTGCATGGCCAAATTTTAATTTAAACGGCATCGAAAGTGTTACTGTTCTTCTCAGCGACCCCTAACACCATGGTCTCGACTCTAATATCAGTCATTTTCGAACATTTTGTATATGTCATCCTCCACTTTACCCAAGTTGCGGGGTGAATTTGGATTTAAACTGCATCGAAAGAGTCACTGTTTATCTCAGCGACCCCGAAATCTATGCATTTGACACTAACATCGTTCATTTTTTATATATTGCCCCTCCCCCAAGTTGCACCTTCAAAGTAAAATGATAAAAAAACATCCCAGGTCAGAACTTCATCTATGTTGAAAATTTGAACTAGATCGGTCGGATGGTTAAGAGTTATTAAGTTACAAACATAGTCACTTTCATATATATATATATATATATATATATATATATATATATATATATATATATATATATATATATATATATATACGAGGGTTGGAACTTAAATAGTGGCGTGGAGACACTATGCAATGAAATGTACTAGTGGCGCTGATAGCGCACGTTGTTGACATATCTACCTAACCTCCGAGCAAATAGACTCGCCCGTCCCACGTCTCTGGCAGGCGCACAAGCGAGGGAAGCACAAATCACTTGTGAGCAAGCGGTCTAACGTAAAGGTGTCAAATTCGCTAGTGGACAGTGGACAGTGATCCACGCCTGACGATTAGCGAGCTCGCCCACGAAACCGGATTAGCGCGTAAGACTGTGCTTCGCATTCTGAAGGAAGCCTGGGCATGCGCAAAACTGCATCACAATGGGTTCCGCATGAGTTGATGGAAATGCAAAAATGAATGCGTTACGACGCTGCTCAGACGCACTTGGAGCGGTATGAGCGCAAAGGCGAGGCTTTTTTACGCCGTATCGTAACACTGGATGAGACATGGGCCAGATCTTACGAGCCAACACTGAAACGCCAATCCAACGAATGGCGTCATTATGGGTCACCGCGAAAGTCGAAAGTGCGTCAGAGCCCCAGTATGGTGAAAGTTATGGTGTGTTATCCTAACGCATTACGTTCCTCCAGGGCTGACCGTCAATGCCCTAATCCGGTTTCGTGGGCGAGCTCACGAATCGTCAGGCGTCGATCACTGTCCACTAACGCGGTAACAGCTTGCACTTCTTCTTCAGAGACGCTAGGACGACCTGCCCGATGCATGTCCGCCACAGTTTGCCGACCTTCGTTAAAGGTTTTTACCCACCGTGCCACTGTTCTGTACGGCAATGCCGATTCCCCACACGCCTCTTGAAGCCCTTGATGACACTGTCGTGCTGTACGACCTCTGACACATTCAATCTTGATCCAACTCCGTTGTTCCTGTTTGGAAAACATAGTGACACCTGACACCTTTACGTTAGACCGCTCGCTCACAAGTGATTTGTGCTTCCCTCGCTTGTGAGCCTGCCAGTGACGTGGGATGGGCGAGTCTACTTGCTCCGAGGTTAGGTAGGTATGTTAACAACGTGCGCTATCAGCGCCACTAGTACATTTCATTGCATAGTGTCTCCACAGCAGTGTTGCCACTATTTAAGTTCCAACCCTCGTATATATATATATCGATATAGATAAATAAATATTCCTATTGTTTTGGAAAATAGCGAACTATAGCCTATATAAATTGAATCATACAGAAAAGATTCGAAGACGCACTAGACACCAGCGTAAATGGTGGCGAATCCTGCATGTATTACAATACAATAAAACTCCGTTTTGTGGCTATCGCAGCATTGGATTTAGGGAACACGCTTTTCCGGAGTTAGTTGTTAGTGATCGTAACCACCGCCTGAAAATGCCCTCATGTTCCCACTAGTATTGCTATTTCTGAGAATGTTATCTGAAACCTTTGATTTGAATCATTACTCACTCTATTCTTCTAAGGGGTTTTGCATGGGAAACAGAAGAAATTCTTTTTCGTGAAATTATATTTTCCGCGATGGAACGATCCAGGATTTGTAGATCAAAATAAGATATTAAAAAACCTAATTCGTCGGATATTATCTCGTACTAAATTTTTGAATTTGAATATTTTGAAGAAATTGAGTTTATTCGCATTCTCGCACTGATTTAGGACAAGAAGAATATGAAAAGAGGTAAACTGAAGTCCGAAGTCCAAAAAAGATGCTCGAGAGCTTCTTCACAAACGAGATGTCCCTGCTTCTTCACATGTGCAGCTACTTTGAATCTGTGGTCGATGAGGAAGGCAACTTGGCATCGTCGAAACTGGCGAATTTCAAATGCATGAAGCATCCTGGATCCCTGAAAAAGAGATCGATGTTAGTTCTTCAGATCCTGTTCCACCTTCATCTTCCTTGTCAGTACGAGGGTCACTACGAAAGTTTTCAGATGTGAAATAACTTACTTAAAATCAATTTAACACTTACATTTTCTCAAAGTATTCACCATTACACTGTACACACTTTTGCATCCTCGAAAGCCACTTTTGGAAGCAGTGTTGCCAGCCTTTTTCTTCAAGTGTTGAAAGTTCGTTCTCGTAAGCCACTACAGCTTCTTCAGGGCTGCAAAATCTCTTCCCACGCATGCGATCTTTGATCCCGGGGAACAGAAAAAAATCACACGGGGCCTGGTCAGGGCTATACGGCGAATGAGACATAAGTTTGACCTCCCTAGATTCTAAAAATTGAATTGTGATATTGACCATGTGTGCGGACGCGTTGTCATGATGAAGCAGGATCCCACGCAATCCAGTTCTTGGACGCCGTTCCCGAAGGTTCTGGAACACTTTTGTTAGGCAAACAGTAGTGTACCATTGAGCAGTAACAGTCCTTTGTTCTTCAAGTGGAACAGTAGCAACATGGCCAGATTTGGAGAAGAAAGTTGCGACCATATTCTTCCCCACACTTCGCGGTCGCTTCACTTTCGTGGGTGGATTTTCGTCCGGAAAGATCCAAACTGTAGACTGGCGTTTATTTTCAGAGTCAAATTGATAGATCCAAGTCTCATCACCAGTAACAATGTCAGAGACGCGTCGAGAATTGCCTCCATCAAATCTTGCAAGCATTTCTTCACACCATTACACACGCATGCGCTTCTGCTGTTCAGTCAAAGTGTGAGGCACCCAACGAGATGAAACCTTCATGAACCGAAGATGAACATGAAGAATTTTTGTTACTGCTGGCGATCCAATGTTCACTGTAGATTCAATGTCCTTGAAAGTTGTTCGAGGATTTTCTCGAATCATTTGTTCCACAGCGGCAATGTTTTCATCTGACACAGCTTTTGCAGGACGTCCAGCTCTCTCTCCATCTTTAAGCGATGTCCGGCCTCTTCTGAATTTACCAAACCACCGAAAAAGTGTAGTACGGGAAGGAGCAAGGTCCCCAAATGCCCCCTGCAAACGGTCAAGGCTTTGTGTCTCGTTGAATCCAATTTTGAAATCGTAGAGGATCATTCCCCGAAAAGGTTCCCTTTCGAGCTCCATTCTAGACAGCCGAATACTGATCACATCAACAAACAAGTGAAGGCGATACGCCGTTGAAACCTGCTTCGCTTCTTTGCTCTGGATTCCACTACCGAACGCAATTGTTGGAATTCAAATACTGTGCCACAACAATGCGTATCTCAAAACTTTCGTAGTGACCCTCGTTGTCATCATCTGACCGAAAAGGATAGGTGTGATCTCCTTGGGAAACGACAGTATGCAGTTTTGAAGAATTAGGACTGTTAATTAAGCAATCTTATGGGGTTAAAATGTTATTACCATCCTACCATTTTCTAATACGTACCGGTACTTTGATTTATTAGTGAAAAATACTACAAATATATTCAGAAAAAGAGCATTTTGTAATAAAATTTCTGCTATTAAAAATAGTTTTTATTATAATAACTCCCAAAATAAGGAAAATTGGTGAGAAAACAAAAATCCAAAAGTGTTACGTAACGAACGGGGGAGGGGTTCAGCCTTGCATTACGAAGTGTGACAAGGGGGAGGGAGAGGATAAAAATTGGTCAAAAGTAGCGTTACGTAATATGTGGACGGCCCCTTAAGACTAATCATTGTGTGTATTGGTAGGTAGCCAAGCAGGTAGCTGTAGCCAGCCCAAAAATATGAGGGGCGGTAGAAGTTAGGGGGCCGATCCAACCATATTATAGTTCATCATTATAGTATAGCAGTTCATTTGCAAGCCTACCGTGAATATTTTAGGGGGCATACGCAGGGTGGGTCCTGGGGGTCCGCCCTCCGAAATCCCGACTTTTAAAAAATGTAATCTACTTTTAGGGGCAATTTTAGAAATTTTCATATAATTTAGCCTCAAATTGTATTTGGACCCCTCGAAAACGCTTTACGCCCTTCCCGAAATAAATTTCTGGGTACGTCCCTGTTAGGGGAAACAGTAAAACTTTAGGAGGGCCCGGCACCCTAGTTCCCCTGTGGATACGGGCCTGCAGCCAAGCAACTAATCAAACACAAAAGCATCAATTGTCAGCTTTTTGAATGACAAGTTACATTTTCTCAGCACTAATATAATTGAATGCTTTTTTACATAAAAATAAGTTTATTTTCATACTTTATTTTCGGATAACAAAAAACTTTATTTCATTTAAGTATGTTCTTTCGCTTCGTAATAATCTATTACCAAAAGACCATTAGTCAAAAAATATTTTGAAAATATCTTTTGTCCCCAAAACTAGTTAAGTCCATTAAAGTATAGCACTAGTAAACGGTCCACAATCAACTGCCAATGGTAACACGTATTAACATATTTTAATTTCAAAACAAATAATGGTGTTAAATCTGACCCCACGATAGTACTTATGCAGTATAAAAATAAGGATATTAGTAAAGAGTTAATATGAATTATGTTAATAGGAAATTAAATTAAAAATAGTTTACTCTACATAATCTAATTTAAGAAAAATAATGATAATAAAATAAAATAATGCAATAATAAAAAGATGGTAATAAAAAGTTTTTTATTGTAATCCTGGATTCTCTCGTGTTGAACAACATGGCTTTCCTCAATGTAGCCTCCAGAAGGGCGATAAATACGTATTATGAAGCCCTCCAGTTCACATTTTTGGTTAGCCAACCACATATCAAGAAATGTCTCAAATTTATTTTTCAGACCTGCCCCCTCTCCCCCTCAAAACTTCCTGGATCTGTTCGTGATATCGGTTGTTGCCAATTAACTGATAATAGTCATAGCGTACCTTTTGAAATGTTTTCAAACGCTCTTTGCGTAAGGAACAGTTTTCCGTATTCTTTATTTTTTCCTTTCTTTTTTTTCGCCCTTTTACTGTGCTGGAAAGGGACTCCATGAGCAGTGTTTGGCACACGACCCACTCGGGAGAGTAATGCTCCCAGAAGCACGTTTTTTTCGCGCGCTACTCTAGTCAGCTGTTCTAAACGCTATCCTAGCCAGTTGTTTTAAGTTGGTCACAAAATTTATATCATGGAGTACAAGGGGAACAAAACGAGCCCTGCGGGGTTTCTAACCCGTTCCTACTACTACTTATCTGCACAAAAGTAAGTAAATCACTTTTTTGAATATTATTTTCATATTATTTTAATTTAAAAAGTGTTATAAAAATATTTTTAAAATGTAAAAAAAATTCTCGAGCTGGGTTTGAACTCACGCCAAAAGGGACTTTTATTAAGAGCATATAGCGCTAGCCCACTCGGCCACGAAGACCAACAACAACAAGTATTTGACTTCTGCTATTTAAATGGAACGTGGCAAGAAATTGATAACACCAACCAATCAGAACTGTGTTTCTCGTTCCTACTTCCGAGAGCATTACTCTCCTAAGCTAGTCCTTTTGGCACAAGCTATGTGCGAGCAGCTCTGAAGTTGAATGTTTTCAAGGCCAAGGCCGCCAACACATTTTGATAAGTACACTGTCGCGTGATTCACCCTTAGGGAGTGAGTATGCCACAGCAGTTGCGTTGTGTGTTTCCGTATGATACTGAGATATTTCTTTGGCAGGAAAATAGTTTTGTAAGGAACCAAAGACGACTGAATATAAAAAAATTTAAAAGGTATACTCGGCCTGCAAGACTTACATGGCGGGCTTTACTTTGATGAATAAGGACAACCACTACCACAGTGCATGTTGTGGCACGAAAGTTGTAGTCTACGTGTCTGCCATGAGTTGGTCAGCTGTGTTTGCACACATCAGGCTTGACTTTCGTTTGTTGAGTACAGCACCTGAAATCCATTCATAATTCGATATGAAGGTTTCAACAAGTGACAGTTCTTGTGGATTGTTAACATGTTTTAGCTCCTAAATGAGTGTCTTCATTATTCGATTTAAAAAGAACAAATAAAGCTTTTTACTTTGGGTTTTCTGTTTTCCAAGCAAGCATTGTAGAACACGTTATGTATGGTTTCACGCCTTTCTGCGTCGAGACATAGGAGGTGATGACGTCAAAACTTTAAAAAATATTTTGTTATTAGGCCGATATTTATTTTTTTTTATTTTTTTGGCGGATTTACTTTTGCAACTAGAAGATTGAAATTTTGCACAAACATGCAGTCCACCGGACAAAATTTATCAGATTTTTCAGGTGATCTCTGCGTTAACACTGGGGTCCATAGGGGCAAAAAGGTAAAAAAATAATTTTAACCAAAAAAATCTCTTTTTTTCGCGATTTTCACGCCTTAGATACACGATGGAGAAATGTGAATGGTATCGTTTGAAAGCCAGTTCTGAAGAGAATTATGTACGACCCACGATTCTAGGATAAATAGGGGTGTCTCAAGGAAACTTCTACACAAGATCCTGTTTTATACGGGAATCTGGGGTAAACACGTTACCACTACACCACCGATTGTTTTAGCCAAACTTTGTTTAACAAATGGTGTAGTGTTTCTTTCTGAGAACGACAACACGAAAAGTTCATACTGCAGATCAATGATGTCTTTGGAATGTCCTGGTAATTCCCTTGCCCTTTCCCAACCAACATTCGTAAATCGTCTCTATCATGATACAGGTGTTTGCTTTCATATTCTTACGTAATGCTTGTCCAGTATGATAAGTCGATTCTTCACAATCACATTGTAAAAATATTACTTCGATGTGAATAAGATTTGAACCTATGTTAGATAGCTGTATTATGCATAAAGCCACTGCGTTACCCGAACACTTTCATGCCACCTGAAATTAGAAGCCAAATATTACTTACTTTAGGTGTGATCTTTGGAACGAATCAAAGTGCACAACGAAATTGATTTATTCGACGGCCTAGAGAGAAATTAGTGCCCACTAATAAATGAAGGAAATGCATACAATCCAGGAAAAATTACAGAAATAAAACATATTTTCAGTAATTTCGTCGTGCAAGTTCAAAAGTACGGCAATAATAATAATAATAATAATAATAATAATAATAATAATAATAATAATAATAATAATAATAATAATAATAATAAATGTGTACATTCACACTATAGTAGTCTATTATTATTATTATTATTATTATTATTATTATTATTATTATTATTATTATTATTATTATTATTATTATTATTATTATTATTATTATTATTAGCATCAATTACCCGCTTCATTGGGTTAAATTGAGAAAAAATATTAATATGGTCCGTTACTCAGTCACTGTTTCGTGTTACTAAAGCCCTCTTTGATATCGGTCATTTTCGTTGTGTTTTTTATATCCTCTCCCATCCCTATGTTGTGGGGCACGGCATCTGCAGTGTCATTGTTGATCTCAGCGAGCCGGAAAACTGTGAATTCGACACTGATATTGGTTATTTCGATCATTTTTATATGTCTCTCCCTCCTCCCACTAGAGGGACTGAATTTGGGTTTAAACAGCATCAGATGTGTCACTATTAATCTCAGCGAATCCAAAAATTACAGATACACCACTTATACCAGTAATTTTTCGTTCTTTGTTAAATGTCGCTCCTCCTCTTTATCTCTTTAGTTCCAACGTCCAAGTGATATGACAGAAACCATCTCAGGTTCGAACTTCATCTAGGTTGAAAATTTGATCGTGATGGATCATTTGTTTCGCGAGTTATCAACTTTTATTTACACTTTTTAACTTCTCCCTCTCCTCAACCCTAAGCTATATCGTCAAAGTAAATAGATAAGTGCTATCTTAGGCTCGAACCTGATTTGTGTTGAAAATTTAATTGAGATCGGTCGGGTGCTTCAAGAGTGATGAAGTCACAATGACAGCCACTTTCATTTTCAGTTTTTTTTTTTTTTTTTTTTTTTTTTTACATGTTCCTCCCTCTCACCGGCCCCTACGTTGCACCGTCAAACTGAAATGACAAAAGTAGTCCCAGATCCGAACCTTATCTATGTTGAAAGCTTTATAGAGATCAGTTGGGTGGTTCAAGAGATTAGGAGCCACACACATAGTTACTTTCAATTTTATAATATAGGTTATTATTATTATTATTATTATTATTATTATTATTATTATTTGCTTACTTTTGAACTTGCACGGATAAATTACTGCAAAATATGTTTTAATTTCACATTCTTTCCTCGATTGTAAGTTTTTTTTTTTTTTATCAGTGGGCACTTATTTCTCTCTAGGCCGTCGAACAAATCAATTTTGTTGTGCACTTTGTTGCAAATAACGTTAGAGGAAGAAGCCGATTCGTTCCAAAGATCAGGGCTAAAGAAAGTAATATTCAGCTTGAAATTTTAGATGGCATGATAGTGTAGGGGTAACGCAATGGCCTTATGAATAATATTGCTATCTACGAGAGCCATCCAGAAAGTGGCTCAGTGGTAGAGCGTTCACCTCTGGTGCTTGGGGTCCCGGGTTCGATCCCACCCCCCGCCAAGTGAACTTTGTGGTGGACAAACATCATGTGCGTGGGTTTTTTTCGGGGTTCTCCCGTTTCCTCCCACTTTCTTCATTCCGCCATTTCATTCATTACTCATCATCACCGTCTCCTTTAGCCTAACCGGCATAACCGTGGGACGTAAAACTTAAAGATTTCATTTCCTTTTTCCATCCAGAAAGTGATACCCGTTTGCGCCGCTTGAAGCGCTGACGACTCGGAAAGCCGCTGGGCAAGGTCATAACGCGTCAGTGGCTTGTAGTGATGGGCAGTTTGGTTCCTTTTCCGGAATCAATTCCTTTGAATCCGTTCCGAAGAAGGATTCGTTCCTCCGGGCCGAATCCTTTGGTTCCGCAAAGTTAAATGATTCTATAGTTTTTTCGATTTGATTCCCCCAAACAAGGATTCGTTCCTCTCTGGATCGAATCCTTTGGTTCCGATGAGTTGGAATAATTGTGAGTTCTCATATGGCTCTCCAATTCAATTCCTCCTTTCACCTAAAGTTGTCAAACCACTCTTATCGCCTCAGAAGTTGCTGCAGTGTGGTGGTGTGGGAAATTGGAATGAGTAGAAGCAAAAGAAGGGATTGCCGTGTTTTGAAACATGTTCACAAGGTTCCATTTTTTCCTGATAAGGCAGAGATAATATTGCACATAGAACAAGAGCAGATACAGATATTGTTTGTTTCTTTGAATTTTTCTGTTTTATTAAAGCGTTTTGCTAAGAGTTCACGTTGAAACTGTTAAAGAGTAACAAGTGGTCTTTTTCTTCTATTTTTTTTACATGACTATTAAACGCCAAAAAAAATGTTTGTTATTTTCATTCTTACTATTTATTTCAAACGTAATACCAGCAACATCAAACGAAGTCTCGGGCTTCCTTGTGTAGGAGTGTCATTTGGGGAGGGCAAGGGGCAATTGTCTATCCTGATTGAGAGAATTACACATTTTTTTAATAAACTGTATAATAATAATAATAATAATAATAATAATAATAATAATAATAATAATAATAATAATAATAATAATAATAATAATAATAATAATAAACGTTACGCGCAATTTTGGTTCTCCTCGCGGGAGGCTCCAGTTGTATTTCCAGTGGCAACTGGTGTGGTTCGAGAGGGTGCGGTGGCTCAGTGGTAGAGCGTTCACCTCCGGTGCTTGGGGTTCCTGGTTCTATCCCACCTCGCGCCGTGTGGACCTTGTGGTGCACAAACACCGTGCTCGTGGGTTTTTTCGGGTGTTCCCCGTTTCCTCCCACTCCATTCCACCATTTTATTCATTTCTTATAACCACCGTCTTCTTTAGCCTAACCGGCATAATCGTGGGACGTAAAACTGAAAGATTTCATTTTCATTTTTTCGTGTGTTTCGGATTTGTCATTAGGTTGTAGACTCACATCACATACATTAATATCTTCGATGCTGAAAGAGAAGCTAAACTCCCTTTCCGCAAAAGTATGAAAGAAGTGTGGTGAATTATGGGAACTCATAAGCAGGGTTTCTTTCACACATATTTCTCAGGGAGTGGGAAAGGGAGTTGAGTTTGTTTAGTTTATCGTCCCTTTCAGTAGCTAGGTTATATAAGACGGGACCTACTGATTAATGTGGAATCCGAACCACATAAGCTTCCGCCGGGAATCGAACCCGGGTTTTCCACGCGAAAGGAGCGTACGATAACCGCTTAGCCACGAAGAAGCTCGAGAGGGAAAGGGATAAGGTAAGTAAATCACTATATCATATCATTCTTGTGCAGGGCATGACCTTTAGGAAATAGTCACATTTTGATCTTACCCTTTTGGAGAAAATTTTCTGGATGAATGCCAGAAGGGGAAGAATCTGTAAGGTTTAGGTTCCATTTTTTTATAGCTCGTATTTGCTAAATACAGATGACATATGATTCCCTAGTCTGGTTTAGAATTTCATTCCATTTTTAATGCTGATTGTGAAACAACAAGGCCCTCTTTGATGACAACAAGCGCAACAACAATTGGATTCCTTCAGCATCTTAATAGATGAGTGCCCTTATCATGAATTATCTGATAAAAAAAATTCATTTCAGTTTAATATCCACTATTATGCCCTTTAGGCTAAAACCTAATCAAACAACCAATTGCAAATTTTATATTAGTATAGTGTTATATTGACATTACACCAGAATATATTGAATAAGAATTTGTGTGTTACAGCAAATAGTTTTATTATCCATTTTGCAATAAAAATCTATAGACCTGGTAACGCTGAACACCTGTGAGAAAGTAGAAACAAAAAGAAATAAAGAAAAAAATAGTGATAAGGCTACCAACTGATCTCCCCCTCTCCTCCAGTTGGGACAGCAGTTGCGATGGTCAGAATATTGCAGAAAAGTGACACGAGAGCGCGTAAGATTGCTTGTTTCCAGACATGCGCAGTACGTGCATTATTTGCTTCTTTGTTGTGCAGTGTCGGTCCATCTTTACTACTGTTTTTGTCCCATCCATATAAATCCGACTCCATTCATATCAATGCATTCGTCTGCTGTTTGGTTCCGCCATCTGGTTCCACCAACCGAATTCACTGATTCAATCCGTTAACTTCCTGAGTGAATCCATTCCATGAGTGAATCCGCCCAAATGAATCCGATTCCTTTCAGGGATTCAATCCTTTCATTCCTCTGAAGGATTCGTTCTTTCGGAAGGAATCCTTCCGGAACTACCCATCACTAGTGGCTTGTCTGCCTGCTCTCTGCGAGGTTGCGTGATGCTAGCAGTGCCTGTGTTGTGTCTGTGCTCATTTATAATGAATAAACGAATTGAGAACCCCGCCAGTTGTGAAGTGAGGGCCGTGATTAAATTTCTTAATGAACGAAACGTTCGACCTTGTGAAATTCATCCCCAATTAAAGGAGGTGTATGGAGACAATGCGATGGACGAGTCGTCTGTTCGGCGCTGGTGTCGCAACTTCAACCTGGGGAGGGGGAGTACACACGACGAGGAGCGTTCAGGGAGACCATCTGTCATTACAGACGAACTACTGAGGTCAGTAGACGAATGAGTGAGGAACGATCGGCGCGTCACAATTGATGAACTCTGTGAACATTTTCCTAATGTGTCTCGATTTTCTGGCGGGAAAAAGATTTGACAGTGATGACGAACTTAACGAGGCGTGACTACGTATCTCAATACACTGGTGGCGGAGGACTGGAATACAAAAACTCGTCACACGGTATGACAAATGCCTAAATTTGCTTGGTGATTATGTGGAGAAGTAGTGTAAAGTATGCTCTTTCCAATAAAAATGTGTATATTTGTTAATATGTACTGCTGTGTCTTTATTGCACAAACGGGTACCAATTTCCGGATGACCCTCGTAGCATAGTGATTGTGAAGAATCGACTTATCATACTGGACAAGCAATACATAACAATGTGAAAGCAAACACCTGTATCATGATAGAGACGATTTACGAATGTTGGATGGGAAAGAGGACAGGAATTACCAGGACATTCCAAAGACATCGTTGATCTGCAGTATGCAATTTTCGTGTTATCGTTCTCAGAAAGAAACACTACACCATTTGTTAAACAAAGTTTGGCTAAAGCAATCGGTGATGTAGTGGTAACGTGTCAGACTTCCAAATGAAAAATCTTGGTTCGATACTCCATCAGGTAGTATGATTTTTTCGCATAAAATAATGGCTGCAAAAAGAGACTCATCTTCTGATGGAGAACTTACAAGGCATCACTAGCGACAGTTCGAGTAAATAGTGTGTGCGTTCTATATCATACACTGCAATAGTAAGTATGCTTCATATTTATATTCGTCCCGTCCCTCTCTCTTTCTTTCTTGACGTTTCCCTATCTTTCTTTGCATCTTTCACTTCTCTAGTTCTCTCCCTCTCACACATACATGCAGTTCATATTCCAAAGTTAAAACGGAGCAGAAGTCTGGTCCGGGGAATCTAATTAACTGTTAACTTCGGCGACGTGTTTTTCGTGCTCTGGGGATAACATCAACGGCCCTAGTCATCTCTGACAGAAATACTGTTTAAACGCAAGGAAATAAGTAAAATATCTTTTTCATCCTCTGGGTTACCGAATCTCAGTCGAATTACCGGTTCACTACGGATTTAAATTCCTCGATCCAGTGGTGGTCTATAACCTAACCAACATCATACGACTGACACGTTGATGCGTATGAGCTCTTAGCGTGTTCTTTCTCTCTGTGCAAATTACGTTATATTCGGTAGAGATGAAATCAATGCTGGATGTTCGGAACAGATAACTCTTCGGAAAAGACTAGAAAATGGTACCTCTCTGGTTATTTGAAAACAAAATTTCATTTTACTAGTTCGACACAATATTTGTTCCCGTCCTATAATTCAATGTGTTTTATTCACGTTGAAATTTGAAAGATGCTACATCTATGAGAAACATGAACTTTTCCTTTCCAACATTTGTAGCTTTCCATTACGATACAGTTTGGACTTTTAATATAGGTTATATCTGATAGATATTTAGCAATAAAATAGCACTCTTCAATTTTCTCTTTCTTTCTCTTTTCTTTTCGTTTCGTTTTTTTCGTTCAGTTCGCATTAGTAGTCTGAAATGGAAGATATGACCAACGCTGTCTACTGGGTATATTAGAATGTATTTTGGATCATTACGTCCAACGAACACTACCGAATTTGCAATCGAACCACGCGGAAACAAAGCATGTGTGTTGAACCTTTGACATTATCCTAGATGTGTCTCGGAGATCTACAGTTCTACTTGAAATTGAGTATGCTATCCATTATGAAAGTAACATAATAAATATTTAAAGGATCGTCTGTATATTCGAATAGTTCTGAAAAACTATGTAAAAACAAACATTATTTCTATATTACTGTTGGATTTCTGGAAACGGAACTTTATAATGTTAGGTTATTTTCTTACTACGTTTGAATTCCACAGTTTTATCTGTTCTCCCGTTACTTTTTCTTCTTCTCCTCTCCTTTCCTCTTCTTTCTCTCTCTCTCTCTCTGCTCATTTCTGAATCTCTGTGTAATAGACATTCATTGGTTTCAATTTTTCATTGTGGGTGTTTCAGTTTCTCCCTACATCAACCTATGAATCTTGTTTCGTCTCTTTTTTGTTATTTCTTTTTATCTATACTAATACATGTATAGTTTGAAATAAAAATTGCGCTCATGTTGTTAGCTAATTTTAGTATGGAAGAGAAGAAAGGAGGTGAGAGAGGGGTCTCTTTACCTGACACGACTATGTGATAAGAAGATGTATATTTGGTGGCCTAACTGCACGGCGTTAGCTGTCGCAATTTTTTGATGCGGAGTTTACCATTTAAAAGGCTGCTGTATTGTGATAAAACGAGACCTGAAGTATGATCATACGATAAATAGGGATGATGCTGATGTCGCTTTACTGAATGTCTGTAATTTACTTTTAAACATCGGACACCCTGTAAAACAGAGCATACTCTGTCACAAACGAGTTCACATTCTCATTTGTAAGAATATTAAGGTATAAGTTAGTCTAAAAACATAACCTTTTATATTTAATAATATTGTGTGATATGCAATATGGCGGAATTCAAGATCGGTTCGAAGGTGACCCCACTCCAAGTCAATGCAATAATGCCAATTGTAACATTTTTTGCCTCCATCCACGCACGTCGTTATTATTGTTCTGTCCCAATACTTTTGACTAACCCTGTATACAGCTCCACATGTGTCTTCTGACTGCAAAATTAAACTAATCGCTTTCACAGAATATTTTTCATACTATACTTTGATCCAGGGCTAGAAATCGAATTTTAGAACTAAGGGGAAAATGAATAATATATAAAGTAACGAGAATACAAACTCCGAAAGACGGGAGTGCAACCTTACTTTAATGGAGAATGACTTAAGTAATAGCATTTGTTGCAGAACAATCAACAACCAAACAAAACTTATATCACGATTCAAATTTCCTATTTGCTACTAATAACTACAGATATTTTTCCTTCATTTGCACAAAACCATCAACTTACCAAAGGGACAATATACACTTGTGCATGCTCGATTTCCTCTCGTGCTTTGATCTCAGTCTTTTTAGCCGTGGAACCGGGCCCTTTTGACGCGGGGCCTTTTTCAGTCGGGACTATTTTACGCGTGGCACTTTCGACTCGAACGGTATTGGTGCGGGGCCGTTTTGACTCCGGACCTTTTGATCAGGGCACTTTTGAAACAGCGCCCTTTTGACGCGGGCTCATTTGTCGCCGACTCCTTACCCGGGCTCTTTCTACCCGCGGCCGTTTTGACTTGGACCCTTTTGACTCGGCCCCTTTGGTCGCCGAGCTCTTTAGACGCGGGACCGTTTTTAACTAGGGCAATTTTGTCATGGGGCCCTTTCGCCCGGGGCTCTTTTGACTCGGGCATTTCGGTCCTCGCCCTTCTGGCATAGAATATATATTCACCAGCTGAAATGCATTGGGCAGGGGGAAGTTATGAGTAAATAGATGATCAACGATCCAGGGCTCAGTAAAAATACTTACGGAAGTGGTCATATATCTTTCTTTCTCCTGATTTCCACTCTTGATCTCAGGCTCTTTAGCCGTGGAATTGTATTTACCGGGCCTTTTATCAAGGGGCCTTTTTGACGCGGGGCCTCTTTTGACTCGGGGCATTTTGTAGCGTGGCCCTTTCGACTCGGGAACTTTTGACACGGGACAGCCTTCACCCGTGCCCTTTTGATGCGGTGTCCTTTTTCACCGGGCATTTTTAGATAGGACCCTTTTGTCGCGACGACCTTTTGACTTGGGCACTTTTGACAGCGGGGCCCTTTTGATTTGGACCCTTTTGTCGCCGGTCCCTTTTGACCGGGGTCCAGTTTACTTGGGCATTTCTGTCTTCGCCTTTTTGTCCGTGTCCTTCTGACAGAACTATATACAGATGGTGATCAGAAAAATGGAAACACCTGTAGTTGGCAACACGTCAGATGTATGGGTTGGCAGTTGTGTCGTGCCGCCCGCAGCGCCGGACCGCTGGTGGTGGTGTGTTAGGTCGGTCTCCATACTACGTCAGGCGCAGTGGAACAGCAGTGTCCAGTGGCTGCAGCAGAAGGAGGTAGTGTAAAATGAAAGACCTCTCAGATTTTCAAAGAGGGCAAATTGTTGGTGCGCGGTTATGTGGAGTGAGTGTGACGGCAGTGGCTACTGTGTAAGGTGTGTCGCATGGGACAGTGTCGAAGGTGATGACGGCCTACACAACACACGGGAAAACAACATCGGGGAAGCGGAACAGTGGGCGGAAGAAAATCATGAGTGACAGGTCACGCCGGGTATTAAAGCGCATTGTCACGCAGAACCGTCGTGCCACTGCGGAGCAAGTGACGGAGGAACTCAATCAGAACCTCCCCCACCCTGTTTCGACAATCACAGTCCGCCACGAATTACATGACATGAACTTACGGGGTCGTGTTGCACGGGCCAAACAGCTCATCAGGGACCATAACGCTTTCGCACGCCGCAAATGATGCCGCGACCATGCAACTTGGACCGTTAAGGACTGGAAACGTATGATATGGTCCCTTCCCTTCCCTAAGGTGATGAGTCATCCTTCACCATATTCCCAACCACGGGCCATGTTTATGTGTGGAGAACGCCCAAAGAAGCTTATGATCTGCAGTGTCTCCGCAGAACTGTGAAACATGGCGGCGACTCGGTGATGGTGTGGGCCGCCATATCATCGTTTTCATTGGGTCCTGTGGTCATACTTAGTGGATGAATCACTGCCAACGATTATGTCGCAATTTTAGGAGACCACTTGCATCCTTTGGTCCGGATGTTGTTCCCGGACAATGACGCCATCTTCCAGGATGATAATGCACCCATTCACACAGCTGGCGTTGTTGCAGCGTGGTTTGAGGAACATCGGGATGAAGTTCAACACCTCCTCTGGCCCGCCCAATCCCCAGATCTCAACATAATTGAACATTTGTGGTCCGTCTTGGAAACACGACTCCGGCAACGATTTCCACCTTCATCCTCTCTCACAGAACTGGCCGATGCCCTGCACGAGGAATGGTGTAAAATTCCATTTGCTACCATTCACGACCTCTGTACCTCCATCCCACGTCGCATCATGGCTGTTCTGAAGGTGAAAGGTGGCCCGACACCATATTAATCTGGTAAGTTGCAATTTCGTTCAGGTGTTTCCATTTTTCTGATCACCATCTGTATATATATATATATATATATATATATATATATATATATATATATATATATATATATATATATATATATATATACTCTGTGTGGGGCAGGGCAGGGGCAGGTATGATTAAATACATGATCAATGACCAGGGCGCAGTAAAATTTGTTACACCACTGATCATATATCTTTCTTTCTCCTGATTTCCAATCCTGATCTCAGGCTTTTTCGCCGTGAAATTATATTTGCCGGGCCCTTTTGACGCGGAGCCTTTTGAGTCGGTCCTTTTTGACGCAGGGGTCTTTTGACTCGTCCCGTTTTAACGGAGGCCTTTTTGACTCGGGCTTCCTTTCGCGGTGCCCATTCGCCTGTAACGCTTTTGACCCGGGACCGTTTTGACCAGTGTCCTTTTTGAGGTGAGGTCCCTTTTGACTCGGACATTTTTGATAGGGGCTTTTTGTCGCGACGTCCTTTTGATTCCGGCCCTTTTGACAGCGGGGCTGTTTTGATTCGGATCCTTTTGTCGCAGGGCCCTCTCGACCCTTTTTATTCGGGCATTTCTATTCTTGCCCTTTGTCCGTGCCCTTCTGACATAGAAATATATATATATATATATATATATATATATATATATATATATATATATATATACCAGCTGAAATGCGGGCGTCAGGGGGAAGGTATGAGTTGGATGAACGATCAAGGCACAATAAAATTAGTTACGCCACTGCTCATATGTATCTTTCTCCTGATTTTCACTCCTGATCTCAGGTTTTTTAGCCGTGGAATTGTATTTGCCGACCCCTTTGACGCGGGGCTCTTTTGACTTGGCTCCTTTTGGCGCGGGGCCTTTTTGACTCGGGGCCTTTTGCCGCGGGGTCGTTTTGACGCGGGACCGTCTAGACCTGTGCCCTTTTGAAACGGGGTTCTTTTTGACCCAGCTTTTTTGACATAAGGCCATTTTGACTCTGCCTCTTTACTCACAAGAATCTTTTGACCCGTGTCCTTTTGAGGCGGTGTCCACTTTGTCCTTTTTTTTACGTAGGGCCCTTTTGTCTTGGACTCTCTTCTCGCGATGATCTTTGACCCGGGCCCCTTTGACGAGGGGAACATTTTCACGCTGTGCATTTTCGACTCGGGCATTTTTGTCGCCGGGCCACTTTTGAACTTGCCCTTTTGACACCGGGCCTTTTAAAACCAAGCCCCATTTTGACTCGGGCCTTTCTATCCTAGCCCTTTTTCGGGCCCTTCTGACATGGAACCATATATATATATATAACGCAGCAGTTGAAATGCGTGGGACAGAGGGCGGGTATGAGTAATGGATTATCCAAGGTGCAGTAAAATTAGTTACGTCACTTTTCATATCTCTTTCCTTCTCTTCTCTCTACATTATATCTGGAGATGTATGTTCTGACTAATAGGTTACACTGGCGATTTTAAAAAGTGAGAGGATATACGCTATCAATGATAAACTATGACTTTTGATATATATATATATATATATAGGGCAATAAATCAAAAAACTCTATATCGGTCTTTTGCCCCTCCCCCGTTCGAAAAAATCCTGCGGGCGTTAGTGATTATCGTGTTGGTTAATTACTGTATTATATTATGCTATACATGGAATAGATACTTCTGTGTTTTATTTAATAATAAGAACCTTATTTACATTTATTACAACCCTTGCTTGACGACAGCGAAACATACTCACGTTCAGCATATTCAGTTTCCATTCTGAAATAAGGACAGTGAGACGAATGAAATAATTCAAGCATACATTTAGGACTTAGAAAAGTGTTCTGCGAACATGTCGTGTTAAATTCCTGAAGAGTGAAAAGCGCTAGTAGCAGTTGTCAGCAGTTATTAACTTAACATATAAGAGAATAAAATGAAAAACTGAGAATACGAATCTTTTCAGAGATGATAATGTACTGATGCTTCAAATCTTTTCCTTTGCTCCCTATATCTATGTTATTTCCCTAGTCAAAATAAAAACTGTTCAAAATTAATCACAATTTCTTATGCAACCATCCCTTCCTTGGAGTACTGCGCGGTCACATACCCGTCACGGCGATGTAAAGGCACTTTTGGCGACGAGGATACCATGAAAAGTGCATATGGTACAAATTGTACCATAGGATCCCGAAGGGGTTAAAAGCAGTTTTTTCATGTCGAGGTCAATGCCTCCTGCAATCTTCACATCCTGACCGCGGGACCTCTGAGTCAGCTAAATTCATTTTTTCCTTTTTCTAAACTTGTAGATATTAAAGCGTGCCGCAAAATGTCCTGAAGTTTGTAAATCTGCAATTAGTTTGTTTTTTTTAGTGGTTTCCACAAGAGGCTACACATCGCTGAATCCTAGGTAAGTAGTAAATGTTATCGCCGCATTTCGTGGTTCAATTCTGATACGTTTAGATGGTACGAAATTATTGCTAAACGATTGGTAAACTAAGTGGCGCAGCAAAGCGTAGAAAGAAGAAAGAGAAGAAGAGGTGAAGAGAAAAACATTTGAAGATTCTTTTTTTACGACTGTTCCAGAAAATATGAGAAGTGATTTTTCATTAGCTTCTGGTAAGTAAAGAATTATACAGAGGAGCGCGTGACTATGTTAGAAAAAAAGGGTAAATAGGGCCTACTTGATGTCGATGATGATGCATAGTTCTGGCCGAAGAAAGGTATCAAATCAAGAAAAACGTCCTCTTGAACTTCAGTTAAATTCAACTAGTTTCGGAGGTGTCCAAAGCGTGGAACAATGGATTTCAGAGACGTATATTTCCAAGGGATTCTTCAAAGGAACTGTCAAATTGATAGTGAATTGATTGTCGGTTCGTCAGTCCCTTTTGGAAATCTCTTGCCCATGCATTGCAGAGCTTTGAAACACGCATTTACAAGTAGACCGATACTACCTTCATTGTGACGTTGGTCCCCCTGGCCAATGTCTGTTCCGGGGCCCTTGTTACGCCACTGGTTATGGAAAACAGTCATTGTAAAGGCCGACAACATATGAATGATATCACATACAAGAATTTCCGTCAATTTCGTGGGATTTTGAAACATAGTTGAAATTGAAGTGTAAAATGTTTTAGTCATAAAAAAATAAAACTGGGAGAAGGCGCTTTCAGCCTCTAATCGGGGTTACTTTGCACCGGTTCGAAGTAACCCCTTAGGTGGGAAATTACTATTGCTGGTACCTCCTACCTTATAATTTTAGGTGAATTTCCTATTTAGGTAAATGCCGGAATTGATTTCTTGGAAAATAAATTACGAACAGTGGTGGATCCAGAAAAATAGTTTGAGATAGGTTTCATTCAGAAAAGCTTAGTTTTTTGTTTTTCTTTTTTTAGAAATCACTAGGCTTTTGGGGGGGGGGGAGACTTGAAGCTTATACGCATAGGGATGACTAACATTAATTTTTTTTTTTTTTTTGTTTTTAATCATGCCATTTGGATGGGCCCCAAACCCCGTAAATCTTCCACTGATTATTGGGATGATATTCTTGGACATAAAGAGTAACCAAGGCAAATCAGTTCACTGTGATTCTTTTCTGTTCTGAGTTGGCATTTTTGAGACACATGCTAAACTATCAGAATGTGGTTCCTTTGCCAGCACCAGAAAATATATAATTTTCTTTACAAATATCGATAATTCATACTAAGTACTGATATCGGTACCATCATTCTAATATCAATATTTGTTGACTGCGTGCAGTTTTGTGTAGAAAGTGGCATGCATAAATACTGAAGGGATAACATTGAACAGAAACACTATGTTCGTATGTTGAACATAAATTTTTTTTATGCTCTGCAAAGATCCTCACCTATGGGGTAACTGCACCAAAGTTTATATTTCAATAACTATGGTCATACTGAATGTTTACTAATGCACTTGCATGAATGTTTTCCCTATATATCTAACTATTTTATGTTTAAAATACAGTGTTCTAAATTATTACGTTTCTAAGTTACATGCTATTTTCTTTAAAATTCCTTAAATCTGGTCTTACGGTACTACTACTTTACCTCTCTAAATGGGGCATAACCAGGTATCTCCAAAAACCAAACATTCTGTGGAACAAACACTAATTCCCAGCAGATCAAAGAAAGCGAAGTGCCTACAAATATGATTTGACAGAGCCTTATGTTACAGCATCACACAAACATTGTGTCAAAACGAAAATTATCATGATACTAAAAAAGAGAGCTATATCTCTCACAAATGATAGAATACACATTTACAAAAATACCGACTACTGATAGATCCACGCCAATATACAGCCAGCATATATTTAGTTGCTAACATATTCAATGATGATCAATACCAGTCAGAAGCAGACGCAAACCTAGAAAATTCTGTTGAGGTGGGGTACAAAGTCGAAAATATATTCTGGGTAAACCCTCCATGAATACGCCCTTGATGCAAGCAAAAAGAAATATATTAATTAAAACAGTTACTAATTTTCGGGAAGGGATACAGACCCTGTGGGTCTCCCCGTGGATGCGCCGTCGTCAGAAGCATCTGAACTGCGTAAATTTCAAGATAGGCTACCATTCATGATGAAATTAAAGATCTAAATACATTCTTCATACGGGATGGCTTTTTAGGTTTGCAGACTAAAAATCCGGGATACCCTATGAAAATTTAAGCTAAAAATCGGGACACCATAAAAATTTACAGCATAACAATGGTTTTGTGTATATTTGCTTTTTTCTTAAATATTTTAATTAATTAAATAATAAGAAAACACCAAAAATGAGTGACAGAACAGATTGTTTTTATAAGTTGAGTATATGTGACTATAAAAGTCTTTTTGGGGTATGTTTAGTACAAGGGGTCCAGAATCACGTAAAAAACGCAAAATTTACAGGAGAAATGAGTGATACAAGTACTTAGACGTAACATAACGTAACCAAATCTAACCTAAACTAACGTAAGCTAACCTGAACTAACCTAAACTAACGTAATATTAGTAGAAATAAGCGAAATTCTATCATTTTTTGGAAAATTATGCGGGACTCTTACACTAATATAACATAAACTAAACTAACCTAACGTAACCTAAATTATCCTAACCTAACTTAAACTAACCAACCCTACCCCAAACTAACCGAATGTGAGCAGAAATTACCAAAATTGTAACATTTTTTAGAGAAAAGAGCTGGACCCCTTCTGCTAAACATAGGCCGTCTTTTTTTAATGTCGGACGAATCGTATTCACTTTTGTTTTGGAGGAAAACCGGAATATTTGGTGTCTTGAACAATTTGGGGAGAGGATTATGTAAGTTCGGATCTATTCGGGCTAAACCGGAACATCTGGAAGACCTACGTTGGATATATCTGCTTGCTAAGCTTAAACTGAAAAATGCTTGTGAAACGGTAACAAAAATATGCGAGGCATTCAGTAGGGTTATGGTGAATGAGGCGGTAGTACAACATTCATTTAACAGACTAGAATATGGACGAGTCTCTTCTGGGAACTGATTTCGGTTTTTTCAACACAACGCAAAATTTGCCTTAACCGGCAATAAACAAGATGGGTGTTTGCAAATAGTTCCACATTTTTTTTTTCACAGACATACGAGAGAAAGTTCTTAACAAATATTTGGTGATGCGTTGTGATCCTTAATGTTTCCAAAAACCAATACGAAATAATTCCACCAAGGGCCTCATTCCGTAACGACTTGAATTGTAGTTTGCGATGATCGTAATCATAATCATAATTTATTGCATCCGTTCATCGTCATACAACGAAATTGGACATGTCATTTATATATATACCAGTATACATAAACATACATACTATTATTACATATAGATTCTTATGGTTCCACTAATTTACTTACCATACATTTAATTTTACGTATACGAATTATTTTGTACATATTCTTCAACCGAGTAAAAGCAATGTTCTATCAAGTACCTTTTAAGTTTGGATCTAAAGCTATTGACAGAGACCTGATTTTTTATACATGATGGAAGTAGATTGTATAATAGAGTACCTTTGTGCGTAACTGATTTATTGTATATATTTGTCCTATGTGCATGCAAGTGAATGTCGTCTTTACTTCTTGTATTATAACTGTGAATGTCTTTGTTAACAATAAATTCACTACTATGTTTTTTCAAATACATTAATATTTCGAACAAATACATTGAGGGAAGAGTCATTATTCCAAGTTCCTTAAAAATATTTCTGCAAGAAGAGTTCCATTTTACTCCTGCAAGTATTCTTACTACTTTCTTCTGTAGCCTAAAGATAGCAATACTTTTAGGTACATTTCCCCAGAACATCAAGCCATATTTTATTGTAGAATGAAAATTTGAGTAATATATACACTTAGCTGTTTTTACATTAATCTTATCTCTTACACATCTAATTGCATAGCATAGTTTGCTTAGCTTACTTCTTACATGTTCTATATGTGGTTCCCAGTTGAAATTATTAGATATTTTAACTCCGAGAAAGGTAGCAGTTTCTACATATTTTACTGTTATATTATTTATTTTTATTATTGCATTGGCTTGATTACTTTTACCATTGTTAAAATTTAAGGCACATGTTTTATTTACATTAATGATTAGGTCATTTTTATTCATCCAACTTGAAAGTTGGTTTATTGCCGTTTGGCAGTTTGAATCTAATTCGCATTCATCTTTCCCACTAACTATTATGTTTGTATCATCTGCATATAAAGTCACACATGAACTATTAATACTTTCAGAAAGATCATTTATATAAAGAAGAAAGAGAAGTGGTCCTAGAATTGATCCTTGTGGTACTCCACGATTAATAATTTCTTCACTTGACACACATTTTTGAATTTTATTTTTAACTATTCCTGTGATTTCGGTTACTTGTTTCCGATCTTTAAGATATGATTCAAACCATTTATTTGCTAAGCCTCTAATGCCATAGCAACTAAGTTTTTCTAGCAATATATGATGATTTATTAAATCGAAGGCTTTTGTTAGATCTAAAAATATTCCTATAGATAATTTTTTCTCATCCAGTAACTTTCTGCAGTTTTCTAGAAAATGAAAAATTGGTGTCTCAGTAGATTTACCTTTCAAGAAACCATGTTGTGTGTTGGATATAATAGAATATTTATTAATGAAATCCATAACCCGATTGAACATTATTTTTTCCAGAATGACTTTATAATTGCTTGTTTCATTCTTCGTGTTGCTGTGTCATTACCAAATTTGCGAAAATATACGGAATGAGGAGTCAGTTAGCACGAAGGATGTTATAAAATAGAGGATCTGCCCATACTACAAAATCATGAAGCCATGCGTCACAGCTTCGCCACACCTACTCTACCAAGGATGTTATAAAATAGAGGATATGCCCATACGCATCTTCATCATATGAACTCAATGAAGCCGAAAAACAATTGAGCATCGTCTGAGCGGCACGTATGATTGGCTACTCTCGTTTCCGCCATGATTGTTGGCTCGAAACATTGCGATCTTAGTGGCACGGAGTGGGCAGAGTAGGTGTGGCGAAGCTGTGATGTATTGCTTCACGATTTTGTTGTATGGGCAGATCCTTTATTTTATAACATCCTTGTACTCTGCCCACTCCGTTTCGAGCCAACAATCATGGCGGAAATGAGAGTAGCCAATCAGACGCACAGGCTCAGATGATACTTGGTTGTTTTTTGACTTCATTGACTTCATATGATAAAGATACGTATGGTCAGATCCTATATTTTATAACATCCTTGATTAGCACAACGTAGAGAAGCTCAAAAATTGAAGAAAACGAGGCATTTCGGGTGGTTAGAGTTCAATAATTGCCAAATATGCAAGCCATAGAGAGAAACTTTGCAAGAAAAAAATACCAACGTTTTATAAAGTGAACAATAAGTCCTATTTGAGTTGACTACGACTCCATAAGCGACAGAAGCAAATGTCAGTTTTATTATTTGGCCAAGGAAAGGATCAATTTCTGGCCAGTGTGCTAATGTGCAATGGAAAAATAGATTCCGTGCTAACTTTTCGGCGCCAAAATCGATTGGCACCACATTAACTCACTCAAAGGGAACCAAACACACACTGTATTAATGCTATGGTATGTGTTATAAATAAATAAATAAATAAATAAATAAATAAATAAATAGTAAAAGGCCCATGTTCCGATTGATCATTATAAGACAGATATTAATTAGCAAGGCAAAGTTATAATATTCAATTGAAAGATGTGTGTATGTCTTTCAGTCTTGGGAAGTAACGTAACGCAAGTAACGCGTTCCTTTATAAGTAACGTTTCCTAGTAACGCGTTACATTTTTCCAAAGTAACTAACGGTAACGAGTTACATTTTTCCAAAGTAACTAACGGTAACGCGTTACAAATTTTCAAGTAACATACCTAGTTTGCGTTACTTTTTTCGCGTTACATTTCGGATGAGTAACTACAATATATGTATATTTTTTTTCGGAAACAAACGTTTCTTCCCTGTAAGTGAATTTCTCAGAATGGAACAATGGAAAATGAACTACGTATGTCAGTGACCGACAGTCAGTCACCGACACATAAAGAAACAGATAAGATCATAGTGCCACTTTCTGTTTTTGGAAGATGAGGACAGCCTCAGGTAAATCACGTGTACTGATTGCAAGAAACTGGAAGATTTGTCGTAGAGTTTGACAGCTCCAAATCAATACATTCAGTGAGTGAACTACGAGTGCAATGGTACCGGTAGTCTATTTTACTTTGATTGGTGTTGTTTTTATAAAGATGGAGAACTAAAATATTTTATCGTTCGGACATTTGAAAGAATACTTTTGCTTAAAAGCTGAAGATGATGGTGGACAGAATTTAAAAGTAAAGTGGTGCCCCGGCGGGAAATATTTATCAACAACTAGGATCCCGTAATTAACGATATACAGTAACGGGTTAATATGGATAAACTGTGTTCTGATGAGTAGGCCTACTTTATTGATGTAATGTTGATGGTATGTAATATTAGAGTTCTTTTAGATCAGTTTGCGTATCATAAAGTCCCGTTGATTATAGAGTTTGGAACAACAAGCTTTTAAAAGCATGTATCGATTTTAGAGTTACTGGCAAGTTTTGATTCACCCACAGTTCATCTGTCCTAATTTTATTAGTTGTAGTGTAATGCTTCTCTATATACTGTTTTTAATTTTACATAACATTGTTACTATTATATAATTAGTTTAGCAGAATAATAATAAGCAACCATCTTTTGTAATGCATAGGGATGGGCACGAGTCAAGCTAAAACTCGACTCGAATTTAAGTCGAGTTTTGAGTCGAGTCAAGGGTAATATTCTCGAGTCGAGTTCCGAGCCGATTCACTGTTGAGCCGATGGCTCGAGTCAGCTCGCTTGGGGTGAACCATCGGCTCACGCTGGCTTGATTGGGATGAGCCATCTGCTCGGTTCGGTTCAACTGAGCCGAGGGCTCTAGCAGAGTCGGTTGGGTGAGCTGTTGGTTCGGCTCACTTCTCGGTTCGGGTCGATAGTGAATGAGCTGTGAGCCGAGCAGTTTTGAAGATCTTTAGCCAGTGCCCTATAACTTTTAACAATGTTTGGCTCTTGCCCGAATACTCATCCTAGACCCTCAACCAAAATTCAGAAGCTCGAGGACAATGTCCTTGACTCCTAGACTTCACGACTACCGAGGTTGGCAATCAACTAGTTTTTCAATATTCAAATACAAACCACCTATCTTTCATGTTTATACAGTGTTGTTATAATTAATTAATTAATTATTTATTAATAATATAAGTTGTAGTAGTAGTTGTGTCATTGATAATAATTATATTGTCTATGTAAGATACTTGAAATAGGGATGGGCACGAGCGAGTTCGAGTGAGTTTTCTTTGAAACTCGACTCGACTCGAAACAGACATCTTTGAACTCGGCTCGAAAAATTTCCTCCAACTCAACTCGAAACTCGACTCGAATTTGGTTCGAGTTTTGAGTCGAGTCGAGCCAAATCGAGCCGAATCGTGTGTGTAGTTGAAGTACTCTCTTCAAGTATCATACATACACAATACAATTATCAATGACACTACTACTACTACAAATTATTATTATTATTATTATTATTATTATTATTATTATTATTATTATTATAAGGGCCGCTGTGGCTCATTGGTAGAGCGTTGACCTCTGGTGCATGGAGTCCCGGGTTCCATCTCCCGCCAAGTGAACCTTGTGGTGGTCGAACACCGTGTGCATGGGTTTCCTCGGGGCTCGCCCGTTTCCTCACACTTTCTTCATTCCACCATTTCATTCATTTCTCATCATCCCCATCTCCTTTAGCCTACCGACATAAGAGTGGGACGTAAAACTCAAAGATTTATTATTATTACAGCGTTTTTGCTTCGCAATCGCAAGGTCCCATGCTCGAATCCAGAGTTCAGTATCCTGACTGAGGTTTTCCAGGGTTTTCCTCAGTTACACCAGGTCAATATTGAGATGGTACCTTAAAATACAGACCCTGGCCGCCATCCTTCCACTTCCTTTCCCAATATTGTTATTTTTGTTGATTTGTTGAGTGCTCCAGTGTAAAATGGCCTCTGAGATTGTATCTGGTAGCTTAGTAATAAATAAATAAATATATCTCTTGTTCACTTAATTCTGCAAAAGATGGCTGATGGTGAGCATGAAGTCATACGTTTCCAGGTACATATATACTTCCTAAGAGACCATCACTTTTATGGTACTTTTTCGATACGAGACAGACATAAACTTTGTCTCCTAGACTATTGTCATGGTCTGTATATGAGTAACTTTAAGACACAATCTATGCTACATTCGCGAAGTGTTCTCTCGGGATTCGTGTAAAAGTGATTCAAATGCAAAGTTCTCCGCGGCCCAATGCATATTGCACTAATTTTAACGGCCGCTATGTAATTTGCATATTTATGGGCCTTCGGGAACAAAATTGTTTTTATACTAGTTTCTTTAGATGAAACTGGACATGAATGTAGGTATATACAAAACAAATTGGATCAACTATTGGATCAAAGAATTGTTGAGAATGAATATTACTCTAGTAGTACTTGACTGAGTAAATAGGCAGAACAATTTGGAGGAGAGATTTGAATCGGATAAGCACAACAGTGGCTTGTGATTGAAGAAGACAAAATTATGTATATAACACTGCTGTCAGAAATAAGATAAAGTATGAATAATGGTAATATATTGTAGATATTCACTATTATTATTATTATCATTATTATTAATAATAATAATAATAATAATAATTTCAGCACGCAAAGTGTCACACATGTAAATATTTCGTGAAAGCAGAGAAATGAACTTGTTCTTCCGATTGCCTTTGTAAATAGCTGTGGGATTCTTCCTGTTATTTGAGAAGTGTCTGCAAATTTTGACTACCATAGCTTTGCTTGAATAAATGACACACTGCCACAGAAAAATAATATTGTTCTTCTCCTATTTTTATTGCCTACTATAGAAAAAGAAAGAGCTTAAAAGTATTCAGTAAAGAAAAGTCTGAACCCCTGTAGGGAGGGACCTCTGATTACAGATTCCGTTTGGTGGTAACTTGTTTACTTGCAGAGTTGCAGGGCTGTTGAACAATAAACCACACGTGTTCAGTTGTAGTCCAGTCTAAATCTGTAAGAACGTTTGCCTCCAATGAAAAAGAGAATTTCCGCCCATACAAAATATGAAGAAGCGAAGTCAGTACTTTATTTACCATGATATGTGGGAGACGCGGTAGCTCAGTGGTAGAGCGTTCACCTCCGTGCTTGGGGTCTCTGGTCCGATCCCAGCTCGCGCCGTGTGGACTTTGTAGTGGACAAACACCGTGCTCGTGAGTTTTCTCGGGGTTCTCTCGTTTTCTCCCACTTTCTTCATTTCACTCATCTCTCATCATCACCGTCTCCTTTAGCCTAACCGGCATAACTATGGGACATAAAACTTAAAGATTTCATTTCATTTTTACCATGATGTGAGAGGATTTAGCGAACATCATGATAATTGTCACTTCTGGTAAAATTAAGTTACTAGGTGGACCGGATTGGTATTAAACCACAAGGGAAACTTGTTTGAGATGTGTCATTGTATCGAATTGCATAGGAATGATGAACTTTCTTTTCATACTTACTCGAAAATAAAAAATGTGGCATACTATTATGTTTCCGAGCTGCCCATATTATACAAATAACATTGTTATCCGGAATAGGCTTTTTGCAAATGTTGGTAATAATAATAATAATAATAATAATAATAATAATAATAATAATAATAATAATAATAATAATAATAATAATAATAATAATAATAATAATAATAATATGTAGAAACTAGATGACGATTATTTTTCTCGCAATAAATTCTAAATATGAGGAATTTAAAAATACCATAGGAAAATTATACAGCTAAAGACAATACAGGAATATTACGAAAGAGTATTATGAAGACAATTTAAAGTTAAGTATGATTTCTTTTGTTACTAGAATTCTTTATAATGATTGATACTAACAGAAAAACAGACTAATGAAGCAATATGTTAATACTGAAAAATTAGTAATTTCTCCATATAGCCTATGATAAGATATTCAGAAAAGTGATCAATTTTGAATTATCCCTTTTATTAATCATTCATAATGTTGATAATTATGGTTGGAGGGGGTAATTCGATATATATATATATATATATATATATATATATATATATATATATATATATATATATATATATATATATATATATATATATATATATATATGATAAAATATTGGAAAATATGGTAAATTTTACGCATTAATTAATTAATTACGAGTATTCATAACGTGAGAGCTGCTTCAACACGGCTATAACTTAGCATAAAGGTGTAAACCAGGAGATAAATTGATACCGACATCAATTTGATTAAAGAGGGGTTACATGAGACACATCATGTATAGGTCTATATCCATCTTAGAATACCCCGGCAACCCTGTTATTTTTCTGTTCTGGAGTTAGTAGTTATCTGAATCACCGCGGTGCTCGGCCCGGGTTTAGGGTTGTCAATGGATCGAGTGGCTCGGCTCACAGCTCATCTACTATTGAGCCGAACCGAGAAGTGAGCCGAGTCAACACCTCACCTAACCGAGATGGCAAAAACCGATGGCTCACCTGAGCCGTACCGAACCGATTCGGTGGCTCATCCCGAAGGAGCCGGCTCAGGCCATCGGCTCAATTGAGCCGAGCCGATGGCTCATCCCGACCAAGCCGGCTCGAGCTGTTCGCTCAGTTGAACCGAGCCGAGCCCGTTGACATCACTACCCGGGTTGGGCTTCTGCTTAGGTTCAGAAATACGACCGTGCAAGTCTCAGCCTTGATGGTAAAAACTACAGTATATACATATATTGTGCTCACGACATTTGAGGCTGTCCTTTTATTTTAAAAAATAATCTATTGTGGTCTCGTTATCGAGACGAGATGAGATGCAAGCAGTGTCCCCTCCCGTGAGCAACACTAAAAGTATTCCGCATTATGGCTTACATTTTTCATCGCTTTCGCTTTCCAGCTTAATCAGGCCATGATTTCAAAACGAGCTAAACGAGCGAGCCATGTATCAAACTCGACTCAACTCGAAACTCGATCCCAAAAACAGTAACTCGGCTCGGAACTCGACTCGAGAAAACTACCTTTGACTCGGCTCGAAACTCGACTCGAATTCGAGTCGAGTCGAGTTTCAGCTCGACTCGTGCCCATCCCTATCAGCCTCTGTTACAACAAATATCGCAAGTGAAATGAATGTTTTGTTTCACGCCAGTCAGTTTAGAACATTAATTTAAAAAAAAAAAGAACGTATGGTAGTCGCATTTGTGTGATATACTGATCAAAACAAATGTGCTCAAACAGTTATGTGTATTATTATTATTATTATTATTATTATTATTATTATTATTATTATTATTATTATTATTATTATTATTATTATTATTATTACGAGTTCTTTAGTTCTCTTTTAATAGTAGTTCTTGTACAACTCCTGTAGTAGTAAAATTGGAAGCGTTTTCAAAAGCGTTGCGATATCACTAATATGAGCACATCAGCAATCGGAACTTCTTTATCTTCTGTTACCTATCAGCTTGTGTTGTACGTATTCTTTACATTGTAGCCACGTGTAGACGTTTCCAGTGAATTCTTGTACAACGTTTCTACTAGTAGGGTAAAGTAAGGTATATTCGTGGTATAAGTAATTTCGTGATAGTTTTTTAAGCAACTGTACCAAAGAAACTTATCCCAGTAAGATTTCCATTTCTTGCCACAAGATCGAGCATGGATCCAGTTTCATGTGTAGGCCGGCGCCGCTGGGCCATGTGCACAAATAGGTTTGAAGGGAAAGAAACAAGACAGAGGAAGGAGTATTGTTTACATTGTGCGGAAGATTGTGTCACGTGTGTTATTTTCATGAGATAACAACGAAAGAAAAACGAGGCACGTAAATATTGGTGTTTGGTTTCATAACTGATATATTAATTTAATTTTCTGCGGTAGTAGTGTGTCTGTGTGTCGCTTTTTAAACACTTTAGACTCTTAAGAACATATGTAAAATTCTTAATGAATTTTTGCATTTATGGAAAAGTTGCCAAGTAGTTTGAAATCAGGGCTTCATTTCTGCTAAGAAGGTCAAAGTTTCGTAGTTATAGTGTTACAGGATAGTAGTCTAATAAATATCACGTGTAATTATCAGTCTGATTCTTGTTTAGAGGCTATCACGAAATTACCTTACTGTAACGAAATTACCTGTTCTTCATGACAATAAAAATACCTCGTCCACAGTATTTACATATTAAATTAACTGTGCACGCAATTGAAAATTCCATCAACGATAAATATTTGCCTAAAGCTTGGATACGGCTATAGCCCTACGGTAAAGTAAATCAGGAGTCTCGCATACAAGATTGCTAAATCAGCAGGAAGAAAAAAAATTTCACTAACATTGAAAGTGAATGTGCAAATAAATGGTGGTGGGGTGAGTTCAAGAAAAGATACGGACTAAATCTGAGAGTTCCGTTCAAAAGACGAAAGTAGAGAGATTCATAGGCAAAATATCTGAACGAACTTAGTCCTACTACTACTGACAGAAAGCAAGTTGGTCAACTGAGAAAGCTCTCGGTCTCTTACCCTACTAAAGTGCAAAATATTAACTTTGTTGATCAACCTTAGAGTTCACGATCTTCCTATAACAATAAAGCTAGTCCTATCCGTTAGAAACAGGCAATTCGTGATGATGATTGGGAATGTGATGTGTATAGTGAAAGCTATGAAGATAGTTGAGTTGAGTTGAATTTCAGTTTAGCGTCCCTTTTCAGCAGCGAGGCTATATGAGACGTGGACCTACTGATTAACGTGGAATCCGAACCACATGGGCTCCCACCGGGAATCAGCTATGAAGATAATGCGCATGATTAGACAGGGGATAAGTGGATCCAATGTTCTTTCTGTTTAGTGCCATACCATGTGCGTTGTCAAAAGCAGGACGACAGGTCGGGTGTGTTCATGTGTTTATGTGTGATTCTTGCGCCACAACTCCTTCAAGTTCTGATGAGGACTGACTGTTATACGAACTTCGTTTTTTGTTTGTAATGGATCTAATCTGTGTGCTTGTTTCTATGTGTGATTTTGCTATTAAGAATTGATGAGGCGTATTTACATACCCACATCATAGTGGATAGGCCCTAGGTAGTCCTGTCGATTAGAGTTAGCGTATTTTGTATATAAAACGCTTTATAACTGGAAGGCGCTTCTTTCTTCCTGATATTTCATTCCTATGTTCAATCAGCATTATTATATTGTACTAATTACAGTGTTATCACGAATATACCTACCCACTATCACGAACTTTCCTTACCTCTCACGAAATTACCTATGCATGTATTCCTTTTATAAACTAACTTGATACACACTACAGATTGTGTGGAGAATAAACAATACAGCGGAACAGTATAAAGCAATGTACACACTATCTATATGCAGCCTTACTTTTTGCTTAGATTTTAACTTTTATTAGAAATATCGACTTTATAGTGATTTATCACGAATATACCTTACTTTACCCTACTTTTAGAGAAGGTATGCAACCACGCACAGTGATTATTACCTCATCCGCCATCTTTTAATCTGTGTGTATGAATATTGATCTGCCACGTAGTATTATTTCTAGGCAAGGAAGCGTCTTTTACATTCTCTTGTCCAATCAATTTATGTCATAAAATGTCCGGGAGTCCCTAACGTCCTTTGGGGAATACCTTGCGCCGCCACTGCACAAATCTGAAAGCTGCACATTTGGATAGAGCAGGTTAGGATCCTGTGACGATATCATGCCGCATCACGTCTACGCTCAATAGTTAGGGAAATATTTAAATCTAAAGTTCGTTTTTCCACGCTTTCGGCAGCCTATAATACGTAAACGACGCAGTTTTCGCCCTATGTTTATTAGAACTTTTTTGTTTGTTTTGCTGTCAGAAATCACCCCTCTGCTTTTGTACAACGAATTTGGCGCCATACTGTATATAGATAGATAGATAGATAGATAGATAGATAGAGAGAGAGAGAGAGAGAGAGAGAGAATGCTACATCAGCAGTGGATTTTGTTTCGGGGGAGGTTCGATGAACGGGTAAGAAACATTTGTGCTGTACATACAGTGCGAAAAAATGATCACAAATTTATTTCGGGAGAGGCTTGAGCCTGATAGGCACCCCATAAATACAGGACTGTATATCAGTCAACCGTTCCCATATTATCTAACACTGCGACGAAAGAGATTTTGAGTGAAGGCAATTTTAATTTTTATCAATATTCGAGACGAGACCGAGACTTTCAAGACTCACCTAAGTCTCGTTTCGGTCTCGTCTTGATTTATAGAGGCGGTCTCGGTCTCGTCTTGGTTATATAAAATCCGTCTCGGTCTCGTCTCGGTATATAAAAGCCCTATCGGTCACGGTACCATCCCTAAGGTAGGTCCCATAGTTTTTGAGCTATGGACCTTTAAAGTTAATTTTTTCATGTTTTCGGTAGCCTGTAACTCCGAAAGGAAGCATCTGCGCACCCAGGTTGGTCTATACTTTTTGTGTTATCTTGGTGTCAGGAATCTCCTCTCAAACGTTGTCGGTGTTGTTTTGAAACCCCCTGTATAATTATCTATTTTATTTATCTTTTCACTACAAATGACAGGATAATCTTGTACTTATAATGGAACATGTTTTATATTTTAGTATTTTTCGCTCTACTTAGTGCTTTCTCATTTGTACTAGTGTAGCATTAATTTTATTACAATTTGAAATAAAATATTATAAGCAAGAATTACGTTAATGAATTACTTGTGTAAATTGATTTTCAAATACCGTGGAAGAGAGATAAAGCGCTAATTTGGGACTTTACATGTTGAGATACGTTCGCTCCTTCCAATCTTCCCTTTTCTTCGACTCAGGCGGGAAATATAACCAGCCGAAATGAAACGGGAAAAAGGAGAAAATACAGTAATCTTGCGGAGAAATATCATTTTGTAACTATCGCTATAGAATCTAATGGTGCATGGGGCAGAGAAGGTATTAACTTTATAAAAGAAATAGGCAGACGGATCTCGCAGTTATCTGGCGATGTCAGAGCAAGCACCTTCCTCATACAAAGAATAAGTATGGCAGTTCTAGGAGGCAATGTCACCTCAATACAGGGTACTTGAACTATTCTCTTTCCAGCCTTAGAAAAAAGTAGATGTAAACAAACTCACCAGATTACCAGTGGGTCGATGACCAGTAATTGGTTGTTGGACTCACTGAACTAGTATCCTACCACAATATAATCCCTACTAAAATAATAATTTTAAATAAAGATATCTGAATTTATCCTGCATTTTGTGATAATAAACGCAATATATTTAATATTTAACAACAGACATAGCTTTATTTCAATCTCACGCGTATTTGAACATATAGTATTTACTGCGCATGCGTATGCGTTCGCGCGCCTACCCCACTCATTTAAAATTATAGCAGAATGCAGAGTTTCGTGGCGACGATGTGTGACAATAATCCATTTTCGTCTCGTGTTATAAAACACAAAAGAGGACACAGGAACAGCGGTAAGCTCGTTTATATAAGGATTTAAGAAAATACATATTTCCAATTTAGTGTCAGTACGTTAATTATTTACCAACAAACTGTAGCCTTAACACTGTGGAAATTATGCGACGACAGTAAGTTAGCAGAAGATACTGCTGTTCACGTCTCTCGCTGCCGAAGCACGTGTGAGCCGCGGAGTAATACATTTCGCTTTGTTTATGTCTACTTTGTTCTAAGGCTGGAAAGAGTTTAGAAGGCAAAGAACAAGAAGTATTCCTTCTGTAAGAAAGTATTTATTCCATTGTATTTTAATTTAATGTTCCATTTTATGTTTTCAAATATATACTAAACCTATACTGTATATTAACAATGGTCTTTATTTAAATTGAATTATACATTAGATAGAAAATGTTGATTATTCAGAACTTTTAGTACCGGTATTTTTTTTTAATCGCCATTGTTAATTTATAAACTCCTGTTTAAAACTCAACAATCAAACCGTTACTAAGAGTTAAGTTTCTGTTATTTGTGTGAAAAAATTCCGTGTGTGAGTTAGTGCAGGTAAGTCATTTTTCCCCACTTTTTTTTTCTAGTGGCGTTGAGGTTAAAAACGTTACTAGGAACGATTGAAGAACTATATGTACAAGAACTAGCATGAATGTTAAATCAAGATGCTAGTTTGTAACTTGGCTGTTAAGATTACTTAGGGGCAACAGAGGGAAGGGGAACAGCGCCCTGGAATAAATCCCTCTATGAAAAGGAAGCTTCGACGGTTGTTTATCTTAATGGTATCTTCCTCAGGTTCCTTTCCCCTTTGTAATTTGCAGGCCATGGGCGCTGAGGGCCTATATGCAATCAATTGGCATCTTCTCAGGCCCGGCAAATTCCCGAAAGATGCTCTATTTTGTAAAATCATGATCATATTACTATAATAATAAAATTACTATTATGATTATTATGTTAATTAAAAGTTGCAACAGGACATTGCAAGTTATGGAACACGAATACAGTTCCTAATTTAATGGATGTTGAAAAATCTGATTAACAATGAAGTAATAGTACATATTTTATGTATTTATTGAGATAGAAATTAAGAATCTTTGGATTCTACAACTATGAAAATAAAATGTAGTTACTGTATAGGGAATATTATGTATCTGAAAAAAATATAAGCAAGACTTGGAAATTCGTCCAATAGGGCTGCTAGGAAACGTAGTACCAATATTTTAGCATATTGAGTTTTAAATTTGTCTTGAAAATTTAGAGATACAGTAAAAAAAAGATGCTATGAACTTTGAACTCTCGAGGCAACTGTGCTAAGTAAGTTATATGTAACGAAGATTACATCATTGCTTTTAAATGAATAATAGAATCTCTGGCATAGGGTCCCTAACTCCATTGCAAATATTGAGATTATACCTAGTGTACTTCGCGTAAAATTAAGAACCTATTTAGCACGTCTATTACTTAGTAAAATAATGTTTTAGAAATAATGTACAATTTATTACATTTTTAAAATGTCAAATGCTGGCATAACCAATCCTCTGGTTTAATTTAATGTTCTTCCCCTTTACCCAACTATGAAATTCTAGTGCCTTCTCTCCCAATCTGAAAATTTTTACCCTCAATTTCAGTGAAAAGTCGATACGATACTTATACTAAGAGTTACAGAACGAGGGACGTTAAGAAAGTTTTAAACATGCCTTTCCCTGGATAAATGCTGAACTATGTGGGAAAAATAATGTTGAGAAATCGATACATTATGTGTTTGCCTTATAAAACTATGTCTCGGAGTATGTTGGCAACATACTCTTTGCGCAATTAAGATAACTGGAATAAACAATAAAATTTATTGAATCCCAACTCAAAATTGTGTGCAAGTTGAAAGATTTTCGATATACGGTAGCAAGGGACAGGAGGTGGCATTTGCTCCAACTTCCACTTCTCCCGTGTATACACGTATGAATGCTGCCATCCAAGAGCAAATGTTCCATTATCTTACATGGAGCGTTCAGATCGCAGCGGAGTCAAGTCCAAACACCATATTTGTAAGAGAAAAGTCATAAAGTATATTCGGGTAATGAAAAAGTTAACAATGTTCTTTACATTATAAAGGTTATTTACACTATCTTTACATGAATCTTTTAAGCAGTTCCAGATAGAGATCTTAAAAATTATGAATATCCAAAATGGCCAAAAGGTGGACTTGATTCACTTGTACACTCCTGTTCACATAAACTTCGAAACTCGTTCAAAGACTAACTCCAAAAATGTTAGCCTAGATCCATCACGATTCCCGCAGATATATGTAGAGGAAATTGATTTTCCCTAGTTCTTTATATAGACACTAGCTGTAAGAAGTACACCCTTATAGGTTTTTCTACTTCAGCTCATAATACCATTCAGTCTGCAACCTTTCTACACATTAAACGCTCCATAAACTTGAAAATATTTCCGATCACAGAGAAGGTATTGCCTTCCACGCTCCTCCCATCCTCGGATGGGAATGAAACTCTTGTTAAAAGAAAAAAGTATATATTAATATGCGGACGGTAGCCGAGCGTGTTGAGGCGTTCAGCTATCGTAAAGAACTTTTGAAACTTGGAGAAACTTGTTTATTTATTTTTTTAACATGAAGATATGAAATAATTAAAAGTATAATACTTTTTTTTTACATATGGAAATTGAAAATTTGATGATTCGTTATTGAAATTGGTGTTTATTGCCTACATAGCATTTTAAAACTTAGTTCCAAAACAAATATTTATAAGACTTCTCCATTTAAAATCTCTAGAATAATCAGTGACGCTTGGATGGGTGTGAAATTAGACAAATAAATGCAAATAAGCATGTAATTAAAATGTATACGTCGAACTAATTTTATAACTGACAAAATGCATGTCTACTGCAAATATACTAGATAACCAATTAAACATACAATTCTGACAAAATAAACAATTACATTTTAAAGTACACCCACTGCAATGAAGGTAATTTTATTTTCTTTACTACCACGAATATGCATATCCTTCCCTTACTATAAAACAAATAGCTGTGCACCCATTTTTATGAAGAATTTAATATCCTTTCGCCTTTTCGTAAATAATCGTCGGATGTGAATTTTAAAAATATTTGGTAATTTGCTAAGGAAAAGGGGAATAACATTTCCACACATAATAAACAATGGATCCCTGCTGTGGCGTAACGTGTGAATGGGAAGTTTGAAACAACCATTAAGAATATAAACTGATCATCAGACATTCAGCCAGTAACTATCAGCTGCTGTTTTTCGAAAAGAATGGCTGCCAGAAGAAAGAATCTTTTACGTTAAGATTATCAATTGTTACTCATTCTTTCTTGAAGAGAGGTAGAGGAAATTGAAGAACTTAAGGAAAGTAAGTGTGGCATATATAGTATGTTATAGTAAGCATCCTTATAGAATCGAAATGATATTTGTTTGGAGTGGTTATATGTTACGGAACGGAGCAATAAAACTCACTTTTCTTCATGAAGTTGTAAATATTGTATGATATACGTGTCCAGGCAGTCCCTTTTGAAATAGCTTGTTTCGGGACTGGGTGAGAAGTAATAGGGGAAACACGCCCCAAACCAAACGTGTCCTTTGGCTATTGTCAATGCAATCATCATCATTAATAAAATAAAAGATAAATATTTACACAGTTAACATGCCATATTTAATAATTACGAACTGTGGAAAAAGTGGGCACAAGAACAGGCTCTGAGTCTTTGATCCAGTGTTACAATATACAGCTGGACAGCTGTACTCACATTCTGTACTTTCACACGTGTTTCTACTACAATTATGATTATATCCATTATAATAAGCAGAGCCATAGGTAGAGTGGGCAAGCGGGTTGGTCGCCCCGGGCGCTGATAGTAAGAGGGCGCCGAACAAGCAAGAATAAAGGAAAAATGTTGAAACTGAATAAACAACACGTCGCCCCGAAAAAGTATTGGTGCCCTAGTAGATACATATTGTCGGTTTGCAAAGAAATAGATTTGTTAAAAATTTTCTTGCTCACTCTGCTCGCAACACAAGCGCTTCAATAACAGTTACAAGTTTTTACTCTTACTTAAAGAAAATTATTATATGTAATTTGTTAATCACGATGTGATATACAAGGTGTCGAGTAATGACTTATATAGTGTATGCAAAATCAGAAACGGTCAAAGTCTGAAATATGTGTTCGGCGTTTTGATGGCGATGAGTTTGCTTAGTTACTCTGGCTTTTCTGCCTAATCTGATGAATCACGACGCGACGGTGAGAATGAAGGTATGAAAATGAGAGGAAGGAAGAGACACACGGAAGCTCCAATTTGCGCAGGTATATTAGAAATGAAGGTAAACAAGGGGAATAATAACATTTTCAAACTTGAAGCAGTTGTAGAATAGGGACTTAAGGGTTCAGAACTTAACCCAAGAATTTCGTCTTTTTTCACCCTAATTACTTACTACTGATATTTTTTATTCCATTGATATATGAAATGCTTCCAATCTCAAGGAATTTATAGGGATAATTTCTCTATCAACTATTTGTATTGTCAGGATAGTTTTGGTGTGTGTGTATTTATATCTAGTTGTGTGTTATTTATATGTATCTACATAATACAATATATATACACAGATATGTGTATTACTGTATTTTTAATATCTTAATTGATAATAAGTAAACTTAAATTCAGAACTTTTAATCATTAAGAAATTAATTGATTTATATAATTTCAACCATATGTAATAGCCAGATTATATTTTGGATTTAAAGTACAAACATAAAACATATTCTTCACTTCAATCGATCAATGTTCGGAAATTCGCAAAGAAGGCTCCTTCTGGATTTCCGTTACATTTCACAAAATATTTTTTTACCGTAAAAGAATCGATATTAAAATGATATTTGTATGGTCACATACAGAATAAAATTACAAAAGTTTACAGTTATTACTGGAAATTAATGCTGTCATCCATTTCGAACATTTTAAAAGCAGTTAGTTTCTAATATATTGGAATTTCATTTCTTTGAGAACAAGATCCCAAGAAAAATATTCGGACCCAAGAGGAACGAGAATGTGAATGGCGGAAACTTCAAAACGAGGAGATGCATAATTTATATCTTTTCCCAAACTTTGTTAGCATCTTCAAATCTAGGAGGCTTAGGTGGACAGGTCATGTAGGCAGAATGGAAGAAAATAGGAACGCTTTCAAAGTTTCAACTGGAAATCCAATCGGGAAACGACCATTATTAAGACTAGGCGCAAATGGGAAGACAATGTTTATATGAATCTCGCAGAAATAGGAATACAAAGTATAAACTGGATCCAGTTGACTACCAAGCTACGTACAGAACAAGGCAGTATCAGATCCGACTCAAACTTCGCCCAGAGGACACAAAATAGAAAAGAAGAAAAAATGCCAAATTGGAGCTGCCCCCATCCAGAAACACCAGAGATATGCTCCGCAATATAACGCATCACGCGACAATATGATATAAGGTAAACGTCGCAAGATACCCATTTATGTCGAAAACGGAAAGGATGGGCAGCACCAGGATGATATCAAAATATTTGATATGCTATAACATTCACTTGGCGGCCATCTTGAAAGCCGCGATCTTGGATATAGCGTAAGGTATTGAAATGAGAAGCGGAGTGTGTGATATATCAATGTAAGGTAAAATCTCTCTCGTCGAGTCAATGCAAAACGCTGCCTTTCCCTGATATTGTGACTGTTTGGGACCGTCGCAAAGCAGTGTAGCAAACCACGCAAAGTGAAAGAAACGTTCATAAAGAAATGTAACCTAGAACTTGGCTGGGCTTTTTCATCCGTACACACTTTGTTTCAGATAGTGTTGCTTAAACAAACGTGGGTCGAAATGTCCCTTGTTTACACGAAACAGCAAGAAAATTGAACAAGAAACGTACAAAACGTTGTCCAAGACTGGGCTTCAATCCGAGGTAGGTCATGTTTTTGATCACCAATCCAAGATGATATCTCCTACACTCCGGAGATATCTGCCGATCTGCTGTTCCATAAGAAATAGACCTTTGTAGTTTATGTAGTCTCCAAACAAGCGCTCGAATGGCGGATTGCAACTGTGGTTTCCACTGTCACAAACGGAATCCCAATATCCTCGAAATGCATAATCTGTCAAGGCGGATGCACTTCCATGCACAGATACTGTTGCAGTTACTTGTCGCGTACCATTGTCATGGGGTCTAGCCCTATTATTCTGTCCTTCGAACACACGTTTGTTTTGCCCGAGTCTTCCACACCTCGTCCCGTCCACACATTACACATATGTTTTTCGCGGTTACATCATTGGTTTTCCTTTTGCATTTTACCTTACATTGATATATCACACACCCCGCTTCTCATTTCAATACCTTACGCTATATCCAAGATCGCGGCTTTCAAGATGGCCGCCAAGTCAATGTTATAGCCAGTGGCGGATCCAGGACCGACTTCTGGGGGGGGCGGTGGGTTGTCATACTGCTGCTTTTAAGGGCTTCAAACTTTGGGATGGATTTTATTTATATATATAAAATAAGAAAGTTTCCTCTTCTGGGGGGGGGGCGATCGCCCCGATTCCCCCCTGGATCCGCCCCTGGTTATAGCATATCAAATATCTTGATATCATCCTGGTGCTGCCCATTCTTTCCGTTTTCGTCATAATGGGTATCTTGCGACGTTTACCTTATATCATATTGTCTCGTGGTGCGTTATGTTGCGGAGCATATCTCTGTTGTTTCTGGGTGGGGGCAGCTCCAATTTGGCATTTTTCTTCTTTTCTATTTTGTGTCCTCTGGGCGAAGTTTGAGTCGGATCTGATCCTGCCTTGTTCTGTACGTTGCTTGTAAGGGTAGAAGTCAATGGAGAGCTTTAGTGTACGCGGTATTGAAACTATGGGCTCCATAGGCCATAGAGTTCGTTAGTATGAAATGTTGTAAATAGTTGTGAATTTCCATTACTGTTCTTCCACTGGATTTGTATACAACCAAAGATAGTTTAGTCAAGTTTAATATAAAGTCCAACTTAAAGGAGCAGTTCGACTTAGAAATGCATTTTTTACAATTTATTTCCATTTGTAGAGTTGAAAATTCTAAAAAGAATGGTGTTTGTTTGATCGCGATACGTTCAGTCGTTAGCGAGTAACAGAGGAAGAAAGATGTTGTGATGACGTCATAGGTGGTCAAGGAGCGAAAGCAGGCTTACATACTACACAGTGCCAAACATTTCGTTTGTGAGAGGTGCGGTGGCACGTTCTAAGTGCGGTTTCCTTTTCCAGAACTGATTGCAAAGACTTACAAATATCATCTGCATGTAGAAAATGATATCTGATGGTGGGCTGTACAAACGTTTTTATAATATTATAAAACGTATCCTATAAAGCATAAGTTCAGCGTTTTGAAAAGAAAAAATCGAAACCAATATCATGTAAATAGATGGCGGACGAGATTGCTGCAACACCTAAGTACCTTTTCTTTAAGCATTCTTCCGATTCCCAAACATAAGTATGTTCACGTTTTGTTGCAATTTTTAACACTGACCCTATAATTTTGTGCTTCAAGTTATGTACAGGAGCGCAACATATGAGGCAAAAATGAAATAACATCTGTAAAGTTTGCTAGAATACGAAAAACACTTCACCGGTTAAATTTCTTTTATTCACTTAGCTGTCCGCGGGATAACTCTCATCACCCGTTTCATCATCATTGTCACATGATACAGAGAAATTAAACGATGAATCAATGTCTTGAGGAACAGTCATCGTCACTGATTCTTTCTACAAGCCGGTATATTTCATTCCCTAATTCACATTGTATAGCTTATTTCTAAAGCAGTATCTTCAGAATCATGAGTGACATCGTCTCTATTACCCCCTAATGCCTCGTGTTGACCACAACCGTCAATTGCGTCTTGTACGATATTTGTCCGTTGGTAACTGGACATAGATCGGTGCTTGTTTAATGGCTCGGATTTTAAACATTTCAATAATATACTTGGAACAGCATTCTTTTTCAGTTTGCGCGTAAATAATTCTCCTGGCATTAGCTAGAAGTGGATCTAGACGGTAAAAACTCAGGGGGGGGAGGTCAGAACCCAGACTATGATAGGTATATCATGTTTACTAAAAACTTTCAAAAATATCTAAATAATAGCTTAAATCAATTTTGTCACTCAAACACTGGGGGGCCTATGCCCCCGACCCCAGCCTAGATCCGCCACTGGCATTAACTTTTCTTTCAGTAAACTTGACTTCTCGAAGGCAGACTCTTCAAGATGTTTGGAACACGAGTGATTTTATTTGGTACATTGATTTTCTTGAGCCATAATTTATATCGATCTGGTGATTTCTCACGACTTGGAAACGTAAAAAAAGATACTTTATGTTCTCAGCTTTAATTACACAAGAATTACAGCCGAAAACAGAGCAGGTGTTAGGCATTTCTACTTCACTTCATAGACACAGTACGCGCTGTACTAACACGTGTTTTCTACTTCACACTAGTGTTTCTTTCAGAAAAAAATCCGGGTGGGACACTTAGTATTCGGAGAGGCACATTATTTTTACACAGTACTATTATATTTATTATATTATAGACGTATTATTTTGGTCTCCTCCGGGGGAATCTCTCAGAGCTCCGGGAGACAGTGCCACCCTAAAAACATGCCTGGAAGAAACACTGTTTCGCATAACAAACGTAATTACTGCACTCTCTCTACTCTTTTTTATACTAATGCTGTAGGAAAAACAACTAACAAATATGTCCCTCAAGAATTCAACACAGAGCAAGACTGCTAACAAATCCAAAATACAATCTATTAAATCCAATGCACTATTAAAAGGTTTATCAGCTGCATACAAGGGAGTGGTTGCTGACTCACATTGAGTTTCTCGCGTATCCCATCAGTGACGTCAGCATTTACGATTCATCAAAAACAAATGCCTGTAAAAGCTGAACGAGACGGCCTATCAAGATATAAAAATTACGGGTCTCTTATTTTTTGTTACTCTTTCTATTGCACCAAACTTGTTTTCAACTCGAACTGCTCCTTTAAGCCTCTTGGGTAAAATATGATCACAGGGGGACGTCGTTCTTTTTCTTCGTACCTGTCTAGCAGGTGTTTCTTCCAGCTCGAGTCAGTTCCAGCCCCTCTTTTCCCAAGTAACCTCTCTGATCTTATCTGATCTTGCCTCAGGCGGTAAGACTAACACGTTCCGATAACAGGGGAGATAATAATACTGAATACATGAAATTCAGTAAGATCATAATATGAAATTTAAAAAACATATTGAGAAAGTAAACGCATTAATAAACTTTTCACAACTTTCCTTCATATTTTATTTAGGTTTAGGACTGACAATGTAGTAATTATTTCTAGATTGGCGTGTTTAAAAGCTGTGGAGGACTTTTGAGTCTCCTTGTCATATAACTTTATATGTACATGTAATATGCCATTACAGTCTAATGATATTATGTTCTTAATAGGAGGGTGCCCGAAATTTTTTGCACCGACTGTACTTGATGTTTAACAAAAAATTTCTGGCTGTTCATATAATTCGTAATTTTATTTGTTATTCTATTTCAAATTAACATGGAAAAACTGTAAAAAATTCATTCGGAATGATAGTTTTGGGAATCAATATCTTTATTTATATTTTAAATTAGTTATAAGTCTTGCATATGTATATGTAAATGGATTATTACAATTCTTACGGTGTCAGTGCTATCCGAAAATATAGATCCACTATTGGACGGAACTTTCCAGATCAAATAACCAATCTAAAATTCGACAGAATTTTCAGGACCACCCTTCACCTCTCTTTTAGATACCTAGGTCCTTCTAAAATCTAGTTTAATCCAGTTTTTACCAAATTTTATTCGTTTCAAAGCCCCACCGCCAAAATGCTTAGTTTTGATTGGCTGATAAACCCACGCTATGATATTAGGGCGCAATTATTCCATTCCACGCCGGAAAAAGTGCTACTGAAGACACTGGTTTTTGTTCGTCTAACTTAAAAGTCGAAAGGACTGAGAGAAACTAAAAATAAAGGTAATATTGTGACGTTATTAACGTATAGAAAATCTCTGGAAGCTAAGGAGCCATAAATTTGCCAATTTTTATAGTAAAAAACCGGACTGTAGAGCAGAAATAGGAAGTCAACTCGGTAACGCCATGTTTTGCTGATATAATTAGTGGTGGACAGGTTCTGTGAAGTGCATCAGTTTGCTAGTTGTTCTTAGAAAGAAAAAATCTATAAACAGTTTCGGAAGAGTAGTGTTTCTCCCTTAAAATATTCTCCTCCTGAAAATTACTCCTTTTAGAGTTACGTTAGGCCTGCCCCACTGCCGATTGTGTTCGTGTATGTAGTAAATGTGATTTCTTTTGTACTTATTTAGTAATAACATGGCGGTATTTAATTTCTTTGTAGCTAGGATAGTGATCACAATGCACGTGTGAATTATCAGTAAGGGCTCCTATCTGACTCCCAAATTGGGAGTACGGCTTCCAGCGGGATGAGTTAAACATTTAGTTTGTTTCCGGGTTCCTGCCCCTTCAGGGCAGGGGTCCTATTGTTAGCTAATACTTCGATACGTCCCCTCAGGGCGTTGATTAAACACTTAAGAATGTGATTCAGTGAAACAAGGGCCAGTTGGCCCTGTCCCTTTCTTTCCTTTTCCTTTCGAGCCGATTTAAAATGGTAGAATATGAATGTTTTCTGTGTGTATTTATCAGTACAACATGTATTAATGGTAGTGATAATTGGTGTGTATTGGCATGATGTGTCTTGTAGTTTAAGTAGTATGTGTATATTTGTAATGTAGTATCAGTGGTAGTGGTAGTTAAGTGATGAAAGAGTGTGTGATATAAGTAAATGTGGACAGTGTAGTATTTACTATGCGATAAATTTTTATTACTCCGTCATTAAGTGAACGTAATATAGTATAATAATTCCGTGTACAAGGTCACATTCCGTTGTTCAAGGGTTGATTATATCGTCGCTAGCCCTAGTGTCAAAAGTCAGTACTAACCGCCATTCTTCCGTCGAGGTGCTTAGTGATTTAGTTTTCATGAAATTGACCTTTCTTTCCGAAATAAAATCTAGAAGGTATAATTCACAGCCCATATGAATGTACAGTTAGGTCAAGTGACCCAAAATTAATATATTCTGAAAGTTTCAACATTCTGCATAGTCTAGAAATCGAGATATTTAAGTAAATAAACAATACGTAAATTTTTAACAGAAGTCGGGCGATATGATGCTAGTTCTTCGCTTTGGAATTATATTAGATGTTCATTTTTCTTCGTGGCTGCAGAAGTCAATTGTTGCTGCAGAATTTTATAAACATTAAATATTATCGCGGATAATTCTATTTTCAGTGAACATACGTAGGATTTTTTTTTTGTTCTTAATAAAGCTACCAGGTATTACATAGTATTGTGTGTGGGATGAAAGAGTCTTGGGTTCGAGTGAGGTTGTCGTGCGGTGATCGGAGCGGGAAATGTTTGTAGTGATTATAGATTTTAAAGTATTATGATGAAATGTGTAAATAGGCTGGGCGTAGATAGAGGAAACAGGGTGTTTGTAGAATATAGCGTCGTGGCAAATGAATATTAATGTGAATATGAATATTAATAAGTATATGAATATTGTAGTAAATGAATATAGAATATAGGACACCCATATAGTTAAATATATAGTAGCCCAGTGAATACTTCGCCGCGTGTTGATATATAGATATTGAATAGATACGTGTAACTACAAACATCTCAGGTTCTGACCCCTGCACCATAATATCACGCGGACCGGAGGGCGATATATAGTCGGACTATGGTAATACTTTGTAGTTTAATGTGTTATAGTAATAATCAACCATAGTAATACCATCTGATAGAATGGGTAGCATCATATAATCGCAGACTAGACATATTGAATAATAAATTATGAAAAGACAGTAGCAGTTATACAACAGGGCTGTAGTGAATTATATTTTCTGGTCGGTTTTAAAATAGAATACCCTGCTCCGTGAGATTTTTTTTTTCCTTCACGTTACCTACTCGGGCTAGCTTACAATGTTCATGGAGGCGACAGCTCTGATAGGGTACGGAATCAAAACAATTAGTTATTGGAATTTATTTTCGCGTACCCGGATGTCGACCCCTAGTCCCTTTAAGTATTTTCATTTCTTTTCTTAGTTTAATTAGACGAGGGAAATTAACGACATCCCAGACTGTGGCGTGTCTGCGCAGGGTAGCTATCGGTGAAGTTTGGCAATAGAAATCACCGATCCAAAATTCAGTTTATTTAATTTCTTTTTATTTCGGCAAATCATTAGTTAGGGATATCTTAGATAATACTTCTATTCTAGTTTCATTACTGTCCTCGAACCTTCTTAGTTTTTCTAAGGGGTCGAATATTTTTTTTTTTACTTAGAGATTTCAAAATTGGGGACGTAGTTACCTGGTCCCTTTCCCCCCCTCCTTTTATCCTGCTGGTCTGGGCCGGATACGGGGATCGGATTTCAATCTTACAAGCCAACTCTTGTGGGATTGGGATCTGATGGACACAGAACTTGCATCCTTGGCAGCAGGGCGCCCCTTGAGTCTACGTATTTGAGTAGACCACCCTTTTTGGCATATTAAGAATATTTTGGCTATGGATTTTGTTGAGAGCGAAATTCGACTTCTAACTTTGTAGCGTTAGTTATTTCTCACTTAAGTCTTTGGCGCCCCTATTCTTAGTCTTCCTTCTTCTCTATCTCTCTCTCTGTCTTCATTTCTTCAAGTTTTTTTAAATTTTTTTTCAACCTTCCCCCCCCCCCGAGATTTTGAACTTGTTACTTACGATTTATTTAACGTACAACTCTGATCTGAAATTACCAGCTGAGACGTTGCAAGACACGATTCATGAATGGAGTAGATAATGATTGGGTCCTCCATCACATTTTGACCTATCGCTGAAATGAACAAAGACTTAGTATTTGACGACACTTCGATTACGTTCTTTCACCGTCGTTCCTCTTAAGTTTTTTTTTAATCCGTTGGTCACTTTCCTTTCTGTTTTGGTTTTCAATTACTTTGTAGTTAACCTGGGCCCAGAAATTGTATTTTGATTTACCTAGTTATATCTAGAAATGCTCTGTGTTACGTGCCTGCCTCACAAAGTTTTTTTTTCTTCATGATTTAAACACGAATTGATTATATAAAAGTTAAAAATTTATAGACGCGCGGTATCAGATAAAATTTAATTTGTTTCCAAATGTAATGTTGGAAGTCATTTGTTTTCTTGGACAATGTTGCAACCTTGTAAAATTTTATTGTTGGGGATGATTAATTTAAATGTGTGCCCATTTATTATAAATATATATATATATAGAGAGAGAGAAATAAATACTTTGAAATGTACGTGTAATTAGTATGTGAATATGATGTTAAAGTAAAAGTATGATATTAAATGTATTATGAATATATGTAAGAGCGCTCGTGTCTGTCCCCCTAGACGTGTATTGGTTGCTATAGTTTACCAGAAGTCTTCCGACGAATTTAAGAACGTAGATTTTGTTAAGAATACCGCCGTGCACTTAAGTAATCTTCCTTTTCTTCTGAATCAATGTAAGTGATAACCTCTGTACTTATATAATGGCATGCATTGAAAAAATATCGGCAGGTCTAAACGTAACCCACATCATAACAAATATTATCCCTGAACAATTAACCTAAAACCATTGTGGAAAGTGTACCTTGAATCCTTCTCACCTACATGTGTATCCTATGACTTGACCAGTTTTTTTTTATCCTCAATTTGAACCATCATACTCCGTACACCTGTGGAAGATCATTTTTTTTTTAATCCGAACCATGTATAAACATATACGAAAGTGATCCTAATGAAAGGTCTCGTGAAGTGTCCCAGTGTTGGATAAATAACTTGAAATTATTCGATTAATAAATTTGGAAATAGACCGTCTAAGAGGAGAAACTTCCTCTAGTGAAAGTTATTTTCTCGAAATCCCTAGATGGGTATAGACGTAGCAGTGTGCGATTGCAGATATAAACTGTTACCAGTTACAAACCAAATATAGACGACGAATGGTTTTGTAAACCAATAGATATATATATATACATATAGAGATATATATAAATGACCACAAACTAAGTTAAATGGAGCGAAACGTTTTGGACACTACGACTAGTGCGTGAGTTGTGATTTGGACGCTCGAAATTATTAATATTTTAATATCTCGACGTGAGGTAGAGACTCATATAAGTTCTAATACACCAAAAAGTTTTTTTTTCTTTCCTCTTTGTCCAATTTTTTTTAGTGAAATAAGTTTTTTTTTTGCGTATGTCGCAAATCATCATTTTGCTTTAGCATGCCTAAGATATGATACGTGTAATTATTTTTTTTCTTTCTTTTTCATTTGTCAATATGATTGAATATATAAAAAAATTACTAAAATATAATACTATGTACTCTATTAATATATAACCAAGAACTTGTGCTTTTAATATTTTCTTCATAATTATATGTTTGTCTTTCTTTTTTTTCACTATGAATGTAATAAACTATTTGTACCTTTGTAGTTAGTTGGTTTCCTTTAAACATATATACACTGTCCTGAGTGAGTGAGCGAGTGAATGCATGATAGATTTAATTTAAGTAATTTTAGTGATATCATTTGTCATATTAACATCTGTAATATATGTGTCATGTTTTAATATATGTGTTAAGGTAAATAACCTAGGTCATGAAGGACCGTCACTAACGGTTTAAATCGGCTCGAGGAGTGAAGCAAAAATAGCAGGATAAGCCTAAATACATCTTTCTTCCAGGAAGTTGAGACTTCGATTGATACGACACATAAATTTATATTGAGTTAATAAGTTTTTTTTTTCTCTTGGCTAATTCATATGTGTGGTCGATCCTAGAGGACAGCGTTCAGATGCTGGATAGCTATCAGTCACCGGTCGGAATAACATTACAAAGAATTAAATTTCACTTTTCTCATTTCCAGGTCTAGGTCTGGGCAACCCCATGATCGTGGTGCCTGGAGCTAGGTCTGGGTGGTATGAGGGAACATGTGTCTATTCCGAAGCATTCCAAAATTGATTAGTTGTTAATAACATTTAGAATGATTCATTTTTCAACGACTTTCCCGACCTTTTTACTATATTTCCGGAATTATCCAGTAATCTGTTTCTCATTAAAATACCCTATTTCTTTTCTTTCTTCTTTACCTACCTCCTTCTTTTACCCTTCTACTTTCTTCTCTTTCTTTCCTATTTCTAAATGAAAGAAAACGGAGTCATGATTGAGAGTAGTCGCTATTGGCACGGTCAATAAGTTGTTTCGATGAATTTTCTTCGGGAGTCCGATATGGAATAATTAACAATAACAAAAGGTTTATTGGAAGTTACTCTATTGGAAAATAATCTGGATTTCAATCAGTAAGTGATCTTTCGTAATCGTCCTCGTTAAAGAAAATTAATTTTAGCGACTCCTCTCCAACTCTACATTAGCTCTTTTATCTTCGTTAAATTTTTACGTCTTCTTTCAATTTTGGCTAACCGTGACAGGATCTGTTGCCCTAGAAACGGCGGTTTCTATGGCAACGGACAGGAGTTTTCTTTCAATTTTGGCGACCGTTGACATCGGACAGTTACCATGGAAACAATTGTTTTCCCTGGTAACGAATCTGAAATTATTTATTAAACACTGTTTAGGATCGAGCACATATTGACTTGGCCACAAAAGGTGCATAATTAAAAGTTACAGTGAGATTAAATAATTATAGTCATTGGCTGTTCTGCTATCTTTGTCTCTCTCTGTAGAAAGGGGGAAATGAAGGAATTTGTCAAAGTGACTTCTAAAATTTGAAAATGCTGGAAGTTGACCCAAGGAGGGAATTAGATAGGAGTCCCTTAATTTATGAATAATATCTGATTAATAAGTATTGTTAGTATATAAGAATATAATTGCATGTGTTTATATTGTGTCTTTTTATATGGAAACTATGGCAACCAATAGGGAAGTAGTATCACACGAGAACGCGGAAGTCTCATGTACGCAATGTACTTTAGAAAGTAGTGAGAAAAGAGCTCGCGTCTCTCGTAGGCTAGTGAGGTGTCACGAGTGTGGGCTGAAATGGATTCATTTCAGTTGTATTAATTTAGAGGATACTGCGGAAAATGCAGAAAAGGTCCGGGCTGGTGAGATAGTCAAATATTGTAAAGAATGTGAGGGGAAGCTCCACCAGTCGCGTGAACCCATGAGTTTATCCTCTGAAAAAGAAAATGAGCATCCCGATTCGGACGGTGAGCGAGGGTATAGTACCCCGAAAAACCGAGGCCAAATATCTCCAGTGGAGATATCTGACCTCGATGATGATGAAAAAGATGGGGATCCAATTGGTGATAAACCCAAAGAAAAGCAAAGGAAGACTGTGTCATCTAATAATGACGCTCTCCTCCTTTCATTGCAACAAATGCTACAAGAAATGAATGAAAATAACCGGGAAATGAGACGCGAAATAAATGAAAAAATAGATAATAATAGCCGAGAGATGAGACGCGAAATGAATGAAAATAGCCTGGAAATGAGACGCGAAATGAATAAGAATAGCCGGGAAATGAATGAAAAAATAGATGCCTCGAACCGAGAAACCGAATCTCGATTCGAAGCATTAACTCACAAAATAGACAACATATGTTTGGACTTTGCTTCCTCAATAAACAAATTGAGAGAGCAAACGTCTACTGACATCGATTTGGTCAGATGCGAGGCTCAACAGTCCATAAAGCAACTTCAGCAGGAGACTGAAAGTAAATTAGATCATGTAAATTCTGAAATTGAAGAAATGGATACAAAATTACATAAAATCGACAATAAACTAGAAACACAGCAGGCCGAAATTGATAGTTTAAAGTCAACCTTGTCAGACTTATCATTGAAAACCGAACTGGAAGTAACTGACCAGAAAATTTCGAAAATTCAGAACGACATAGTAAATATTCGAAAAGAAATGACAAAATCTAGTCGCGAAAAATCAGAGGTAACCTATACTTTCCCCGGTAGCGATTTCTCAGAAATATTACCTGCGATAACAACTACATGTAGCGCAGGAAAAGAAAATTTAACGTCAGTTGATGCACGGGATATTGCGACTCACTACCCCATGTATCGGTCAGAACCAAAGTCGTGGTTCAATTCTAATAGTGTACCGAATCAGTCGAGTGTTGTGACGACTACGGTCACTAGCGTGAGTGCTCCCTCCTTACATGGAGGTATACAATCACATAGCGTGTTGCCGGGAAAAGGAGATGGGTGCCATTCTGAGTCGTTGTTCATGGGTGCGATTGGTCCGGGGATGGAGCCCAACATATTCAATACGACCAACAGAATCCCTTTCACTTACATGGGTAGTTATAACACCGCTACTATGTCGTCGGTGGTAAATCCGGTGACGACTCCGATCGTGCAGGAGAATATGTTAATTCCCAGTAACTATTCCCCTACTCATGTTAGCGTGAGCTCTAAAGTGTCCCTCCGGGATATTGAACATTTTCCCACTTTCGATGGGAACATTGCGAACTGGTTACCTCGTGTTTTCCTGCTACCTAAAAGGTGAACTCGCAATTTTCAAGATCTTAAGCTTTTCAACTGTACTGAGGACAAAAAACGGGAACTTCTATCTCAATACCCAAAGTGAATGTTACACTGTCTCATTTGAGTGCATGAGTGTATGAGTGAGTAGTTAGTTTATTAGTATTAATACATGTTAATTCTATTCAACAAAATTTTGTTATTCAAACAAAATTTTTTTTTAACGACGCCGGGGAACTGTAATATGCCATTACAGTCTAATGATATTATGTTCTTAATAGGAGGGTGCCCGAAATTTTTTGCACCGACTGTACTTGATGTTTAACAAAAAATTTCTGGCTGTTCATATAATTCGTAATTTTATTTGTTATTCTATTTCAAATTAACATGGAAAAACTGTAAAAAATTCATTCGGAATGATAGTTTTGGGAATCAATATCTTTATTTATATTTTAAATTAGTTATAAGTCTTGCATATGTATATGTAAATGGATTATTACAATTCTTACGGTGTCAGTGCTATCCGAAAATATAGATCCACTATTGGACGGAACTTTCCAGATCAAATAACCAATCTAAAATTCGACAGAATTTTCAGGACCACCCTTCACCTCTCTTTTAGATACCTAGGTCCTTCTAAAATCTAGTTTAATCCAGTTTTTACCAAATTTTATTCGTTTCAAAGCCCCACCGCCAAAATGCTTAGTTTTGATTGGCTGATAAACCCACGCTATGATATTAGGGCGCAATTATTCCATTCCACGCCGGAAAAAGTGCTACTGAAGACACTGGTTTTTGTTCGTCTAACTTAAAAGTCGAAAGGACTGAGAGAAACTAAAAATAAAGGTAATATTGTGACGTTATTAACGTATAGAAAATCTCTGGAAGCTAAGGAGCCATAAATTTGCCAATTTTTATAGTAAAAAACCGGACTGTAGAGCAGAAATAGGAAGTCAACTCGGTAACGCCATGTTTTGCTGATATAATTAGTGGTGGACAGGTTCTGTGAAGTGCATCAGTTTGCTAGTTGTTCTTAGAAAGAAAAAATCTATAAACAGTTTCGGAAGAGTAGTGTTTCTCCCTTAAAATATTCTCCTCCTGAAAATTACTCCTTTTAGAGTTACGTTAGGCCTGCCCCACTGCCGATTGTGTTCGTGTATGTAGTAAATGTGATTTCTTTTGTACTTATTTAGTAATAACATGGCGGTATTTAATTTCTTTGTAGCTAGGATAGTGATCACAATGCACGTGTGAATTATCAGTAAGGGCTCCTATCTGACTCCCAAATTGGGAGTACGGCTTCCAGCGGGATGAGTTAAACATTTAGTTTGTTTCCGGGTTCCTGCCCCTTCAGGGCAGGGGTCCTATTGTTAGCTAATACTTCGATACGTCCCCTCAGGGCGTTGATTAAACACTTAAGAATGTGATTCAGTGAAACAAGGGCCAGTTGGCCCTGTCCCTTTCTTTCCTTTTCCTTTCGAGCCGATTTAAAATGGTAGAATATGAATGTTTTCTGTGTGTATTTATCAGTACAACATGTATTAATGGTAGTGATAATTGGTGTGTATTGGCATGATGTGTCTTGTAGTTTAAGTAGTATGTGTATATTTGTAATGTAGTATCAGTGGTAGTGGTAGTTAAGTGATGAAAGAGTGTGTGATATAAGTAAATGTGGACAGTGTAGTATTTACTATGCGATAAATTTTTATTACTCCGTCATTAAGTGAACGTAATATAGTATAATAATTCCGTGTACAAGGTCACATTCCGTTGTTCAAGGGTTGATTATATCGTCGCTAGCCCTAGTGTCAAAAGTCAGTACTAACCGCCATTCTTCCGTCGAGGTGCTTAGTGATTTAGTTTTCATGAAATTGACCTTTCTTTCCGAAATAAAATCTAGAAGGTATAATTCACAGCCCATATGAATGTACAGTTAGGTCAAGTGACCCAAAATTAATATATTCTGAAAGTTTCAACATTCTGCATAGTCTAGAAATCGAGATATTTAAGTAAATAAACAATACGTAAATTTTTAACAGAAGTCGGGCGATATGATGCTAGTTCTTCGCTTTGGAATTATATTAGATGTTCATTTTTCTTCGTGGCTGCAGAAGTCAATTGTTGCTGCAGAATTTTATAAACATTAAATATTATCGCGGATAATTCTATTTTCAGTGAACATACGTAGGATTTTTTTTTGTTCTTAATAAAGCTACCAGGTATTACATAGTATTGTGTGTGGGATGAAAGAGTCTTGGGTTCGAGTGAGGTTGTCGTGCGGTGATCGGAGCGGGAAATGTTTGTAGTGATTATAGATTTTAAAGTATTATGATGAAATGTGTAAATAGGCTGGGCGTAGATAGAGGAAACAGGGTGTTTGTAGAATATAGCGTCGTGGCAAATGAATATTAATGTGAATATGAATATTAATAAGTATATGAATATTGTAGTAAATGAATATAGAATATAGGACACCCATATAGTTAAATATATAGTAGCCCAGTGAATACTTCGCCGCGTGTTGATATATAGATATTGAATAGATACGTGTAACTACAAACATCTCAGGTTCTGACCCCTGCACCATAATATCACGCGGACCGGAGGGCGATATATAGTCGGACTATGGTAATACTTTGTAGTTTAATGTGTTATAGTAATAATCAACCATAGTAATACCATCTGATAGAATGGGTAGCATCATATAATCGCAGACTAGACATATTGAATAATAAATTATGAAAAGACAGTAGCAGTTATACAACAGGGCTGTAGTGAATTATATTTTCTGGTCGGTTTTAAAATAGAATACCCTGCTCCGTGAGATTTTTTTTTTCCTTCACGTTACCTACTCGGGCTAGCTTACAATGTTCATGGAGGCGACAGCTCTGATAGGGTACGGAATCAAAACAATTAGTTATTGGAATTTATTTTCGCGTACCCGGATGTCGACCCCTAGTCCCTTTAAGTATTTTCATTTCTTTTCTTAGTTTAATTAGACGAGGGAAATTAACGACATCCCAGACTGTGGCGTGTCTGCGCAGGGTAGCTATCGGTGAAGTTTGGCAATAGAAATCACCGATCCAAAATTCAGTTTATTTAATTTTTTTTTTATTTCGGCAAATCATTAGTTAGGGATATCTTAGATAATACTTCTATTCTAGTTTCATTACTGTCCTCGAACCTTCTTAGTTTTTCTAAGGGGTCGAATATTTTTTTTTTACTTAGAGATTTCAAAATTGGGGACGCAGTTACCTGGTCCCTTTCCCCCCTCCTTTTATCCTGCTGGTCTGGGCCGGATACGGGGATCGGATTTCAATCTTACAAGCCAACTCTTGTGGGATTGGTATCTGATGGACACAGAACTTGCATCCTTGGCAGCAGGGCGCCCCTTGAGTCTACGTATTTGAGTAGACCACCCTTTTTGGCATATTAAGAATATTTTGGCTATGGATTTTGTTGAGAGCGAAATTCGACTTCTAACTTTGTAGCGTTAGTTATTTCTCACTTAAGTCTTTGGCGCCCCTATTCTTAGTCTTCCTTCTTCTCTATCTCTCTCTCTGTCTTCATTTCTTCAAGTTTTTTTTAATTTTTTTTTCAACCTTCCCCCCCCCCCCGAGATTTTGAACTTGTTACTTACGATTTATTTAACGTACAACTCTGATCTGAAATTACCAGCTGAGACGTTGCAAGACACGATTCATGAATGGAGTAGATAATGATTGGGTCCTCCATCACATTTTGACCTATCGCTGAAATGAACAAAGACTTAGTATTTGACGACACTTCGATTACGTTCTTTCACCGTCGTTCCTCTTAAGTTTTTTTTTTAATCCGTTGGTCACTTTCCTTTCTGTTTTGGTTTTCAATTACTTTGTAGTTAACCTGGGCCCAGAAATTGTATTTTGATTTACCTAGTTATATCTAGAAATGCTCTGTGTTACGTGCCTGCCTCACAAAGTTTTTTTTTCTTCATGATTTAAACACGAATTGATTATATAAAAGTTAAAAATTTATAGACGCGCGGTATCAGATAAAATTTAATTTGTTTCCAAATGTAATGTTGGAAGTCATTTGTTTTCTTGGACAATGTTGCAACCTTGTAAAATTTTATTGTTGGGGATGATTAATTTAAATGTGTGCGCATTTATTATAAATATATATATATAGAGAGAGAGAGAAATAAATACTTTGAAATGTACGTGTAATTAGTATGTGAATATGATGTTAAAGTAAAAGTATGATATTAAATGTATTATGAATATATGTAAGAGCGCTCGTGTCTGTCCCCCTAGACGTGTATTGGTTGCTATAGTTTACCAGAAGTCTTCCGACGAATTTAAGAACGTAGATTTTGTTAAGAATACCGCCGTGCACTTAAGTAATCTTCCTTTTCTTCTGAATCAATGTAAGTGATAACCTCTGTACTTATATAATGGCATGCATTGAAAAAATATCGGCAGGTCTAAACGTAACCCACATCATAACAAATATTATCCCTGAACAATTAACCTAAAACCATTGTGGAAAGTGTACCTTGAATCCTTCTCACCTACATGTGTATCCTATGACTTGACCAGTTTTTTTTTTATCCTCAATTTGAACCATCATACTCCGTACACCTGTGGAAGATCATTTTTTTTTAATCCGAACCATGTATAAACATATACGAAAGTGATCCTAATGAAAGGTCTCGTGAAGTGTCCCAGTGTTGGATAAATAACTTGAAATTATTCGATTAATAAATTTGGAAATAGACCGTCTAAGAGGAGAAACTTCCTCTAGTGAAAGTTATTTTCTCGAAATCCCTAGATGGGTATAGACGTAGCAGTGTGCGATTGCAGATATAAACTGTTACCAGTTACAAACCAAATATAGACGACGAATGGTTTTGTAAACCAATAGATATATATATATACATATAGAGATATATATAAATGACCACAAACTAAGTTAAATGGAGCGAAACGTTTTGGACACTACGACTAGTGCGTGAGTTGTGATTTGGACGCTCGAAATTATTAATATTTTAATATCTCGACGTGAGGTAGAGACTCATATAAGTTCTAATACACCAAAAAGTTTTTTTTTCTTTCCTCTTTGTCCAATTTTTTTTTTAGTGAAATAAGTTTTTTTTTGCGTATGTCGCAAATCATCATTTTGCTTTAGCATGCCTAAGATATGATACGTGTAATTATTTTTTTTCTTTTTTTTTCATTTGTCAATATGATTGAATATATAAAAAAATTACTAAAATATAATACTATGTACTCTATTAATATATAACCAAGAACTTGTGCTTTTAATATTTTCTTCATAATTATATGTTTGTCTTTCTTTTTTTTCACTATGAATGTAATAAACTATTTGTACCTTTGTAGTTAGTTGGTTTCCTTTAAACATATATACACTGTCCTGAGTGAGTGAGCGAGTGAATGCATGATAGATTTAATTTAAGTAATTTTAGTGATATCATTTGTCATATTAACATCTGTAATATATGTGTCATGTTTTAATATATGTGTTAAGGTAAATAACCTAGGTCATGAAGGACCGTCACTAACGGTTTAAATCGGCTCGAGGAGTGAAGCAAAAATAGCAGGATAAGCCTAAATACGACATCTTTCTTCCAGGAAGTTGAGACTTCGATTGATACGACACATAAATTTATATTGAGTTAATAAGTTTTTTTTTTTCTCTTGGCTAATTCATATGTGTGGTCGATCCTAGAGGACAGAGTTCAGATGCTGGATAGCTATCAGTCACCGGTCGGAATAACATTACAAAGAATTAAATTTCACTTTTCTCATTTCCAGGTCTAGGTCTGGGCAACCCCATGATCGTGGTGCCTGGAGCTAGGTCTGGGTGGTATGAGGGAACATGTGTCTATTCCGAAGCATTCCAAAATTGATTAGTTGTTAATAACATTTAGAATGATTCATTTTTCAACGACTTTCCCGACCTTTTTACTATATTTCCGGAATTATCCAGTAATCTGTTTCTCATTAAAATACCCTATTTCTTTTCTTTCTTCTTTACCTACCTCCTTCTTTTACCCTTCTACTTTCTTCTCTTTCTTTCCTATTTCTAAATGAAAGAAAACGGAGTCATGATTGAGAGTAGTCGCTATTGGCACGGTCAATAAGTTGTTTCGATGAATTTTCTTCGGGAGTCCGATATGGAATAATTAACAATAACAAAAGGTTTATTGGAAGTTACTCTATTGGAAAATAATCTGGATTTCAATCAGTAAGTGATCTTTCGTAATCGTCCTCGTTAAAGAAAATTAATTTTAGCGACTCCTCTCCAACTCTACATTAGCTCTTTTATCTTCGTTAAATTTTTACGTCTTCTTTCAATTTTGGCTAACCGTGACAGGATCTGTTGCCCTAGAAACGGCGGTTTCTATGGCAACGGACAGAAGTTTTCTTTCATACAGTATATACAAAAGCTGCATATCAGTTTAGTCTTCTTGCCAAAGTTTTTTAAAAAGAAATATGTAAAATGTGTAAAATAGCTGGATTGCTAAATACAACTTTCTTACAAGGCTGTCTATAATCTTTATTATAAATTAACAAGAAATGTTACAGTTTCGGAAGTATATCACTTCCTTCTTCAGACTACTACTTATAGACAAGACTTATAGGCAGTTGTAAGAAAGTTGTATTTAGTTTGTGTTTAAGAAGGACACAAGGCCTTTTTATCATAATATTTAAGCTGGATTGTTTACATTGTCATAATTTGGGCCGTCTCTATGGCTACAGTCGAATTACTGAGGGTAGAGATACTCAATAGCTCAAAGAAAGTCTTCAAATAGTTCTTGGTTTGTACGAAACCTGCTACGCCATACGTGCTCACATACGAACGATTCTGTTTTAATTACGCTCATAATCCCAATTCGCCGTCGCATGTCACGCTTTACTCGAGCCCTATATCCTTCTATATCCTGGTTATGTATTGCTCCGTCATTAGGGCTTACAAAATATAAACTGTGGTTAACAGTATCGTGTTGGTATCCTAAACGCACCAACCTGCTATACCCTCTCCAGCAATACTATGCCTTCAATTTTTTGGCTTGTGTCCAACAGACACATTGAAAGGAGCTGTCTATATTCATTCATCAGTTTTGTGACAGTTCTTTTGTCTAATCCTGTCTTACTTATAATCACAGTGGCCGAGTAAAGCAAAATCCACTTAAGAAGTACTTCTGAAAATCGCGAAATTTTACGTGTGTCATTGCCAAAAAAGTACCTTGCCAAATATACGTTTTTCTCTGAAGGTTTATGTCCCGAATATTTACATGGGCTCCCTACCTACAAGTCAAAAAATGTTTCATCGTTAGGATGACTAATTACGGATTTCTTTTTTATTCAACTTTAAACATTGAAGTAACAATTGTGTTTTAGAGCTAGGAATCCCAGACGTCTCGGTTTAGCCGGGACAATCCCGGATTTAATAATCTGACCTCCAAAATTGTTCAAAACTCCAATTGTCCCGATTTTCTTCCAAAGCATCAGTTACTATTGTTCATGAGAAATTATAAAATTCTAGAATTAAATAATTTTATACTGAGCAATTTAAAATCTCTTAAAAAAAGCTACGAGAGTAGGGCTTCTGTATATTTAAGATAAACCTACATTTACTTCAGATCAGTAGTATCAGTAACTCAGATAAAAATTAAAAGTGGCAGTTACTTAATTAGTCGAAAATAATAGTCTCCTACCTTAAGTACAAGAAAAAAGATAATATGCCTCATTCCGTATTGGTTTTCGCAAAATTTGTGGATTGCAACACAGCAATCAATATAGCATGTTCCTGCGTTAAGAGTCGCCGGTGCTCGTGTGATATTTCATTTTTGTGCGTCGCCATTGTATGCATTGTATTACCTCTGTGCGTGTCTGGTATTTTTGTTTGTATAGATTTTTAACATTACTAGCATCTATGTGCTACACGAGTCACCAGTGACATATCCTGCTTTGGCGTAATGTTGCTTCAGAGTCTGTCAACAGATGGCTGAAACACAAACAAACTATTTGCTGAGCAAAACAATATATTCACATAATAAAGTACATACGTGTTACAGTTTCGCCAAATAACACGTATGTACTTTATTATGTGAATATATTGTTTTACTCAGCAAATCGTTTGTTTGTGTTTAAGTATATACAGAGCAAAGCTTCTACTTATGGAAAATATTACAGATGGCTGAAGTGTGAATTTGAAATACCGTGTCGTCATCTGCGGAGAGAAGCTCAAAGTAAGATCTGTGGACGACTGTACGAGTCACTGCTGACTCGTAACGCACCGACGGACAAACCTTCAACGAGACACACAGTGACTCGTATAGTACTGCGATTCAAACTCGGTTTTACACTGCCGGAGCGAACGTGATAATCGCTGTGCCGATTATCACTAACTAAAACGGAAATAATCCACTCAAACCACTACAGAATGGGACCCTAGGCTTTGGTAGGACCTTACACAGGCTTGGTTTTTCCATAATACTGTGAACATTAATAGCATACTATTAAGATTGCAAGTGCTTTATACTGTTACGATTACAAGTGCTGACTCTCTCTTTCAATCATTTAGATTTGAACAGTATTAACCTAAAATGAATCAATTCAGTATGTTTAGTGTGGGATTTTAATATAAAATAATTTGTTAATATGGGAGCAGAGACAATGTTTAACAAACCACTCGGTAACACTGGTTTCCATGGAAAGATTGTCAGTAAAGAAATTAGACTGTATTATTTAGCATTTCCATTTCCTTAAATCCCGCTGTTAACTCCACACAAGCTACAGACTTTCAAAGGTCTAATGAAATTCCAGTTCAGAGGAAAATCTTTTAATCCGTTCCATTCAATAGCAGCCCGTAGGCTTGTAATACTGTTTAAAGCCTCCTGTCACCACAGCATGGCGCGTCCTCAGGTTGCGGATCGAGGAGAAGGCCTCTAGATATACAGGTTAGCTGCGAATATACTGAATAAGCAGTCGCGGACAGCCGACTAGGAGTGGTCCTCCAGCTTGGAGGTTTGGGTAAGGCTAACAACCTCATCCTGTTAAAAAAAAAAAAAAAAAAACGTTCAGAAATATTCACAAAAGCCTCGGACAAGGATTGATAACTTGGCACGACCTCAGCAATAGAAAATGGGCATGAGATTTGGAACTTGGAATATTAGAAGTCTTTATAAGGCAGGCGCGTAAAAATCCGTAACGAATAAGTTAGAGAAATACAGGATGGACTTAGTAGGAGTTCAGGAAGTTAGGTGGGAAGGAAATGGATCTGTGAATTCCGGAAATTTTACGTTCTTTTACGGGGAAGGAAATAAAAATCACCAGTTAGGAACAGGGTTTTTCGTTCACAAACGAATATAATCAGCAATTAAACAGGTTGAATTTGTTACTGACAGACTTTCTTTTATTACTCTTAAGGGACGGTGATGTGATATTATTGTTTTAAATGTATATGCCCCAACTGAAGATAAGGATGACGATATAAAAGACAGTTTTTCGAAGAAGTGGAACGGATATTTGACCAACTCCCGCGATACCAGATGAAAATTCTATTAGGGGATTTCAATGCGAAGATAGGAAGAGAGGACATTTTCAAACCGATTATAGAAAACGAAAGTCTGCATAAGGAGAGTAATGACAACGAAGTTAGACTCGTGAACTTTGCAACATCCAAAAATCTAATCGTGAGGAGTACAAAATTCCCACATCGCGACATTCATAAATACACGTGGACATCACCAGACGGGAAAACACCTAATCAAATTGTAGATAGAAGAAGGCAATATACCTAATTGATGTCCGGTCGTTTAGAGGAGCTGGTTGTGACACTGATCACTACCTGGTAGGAGCGATAATACGAGAGAGATTATCGTTGAATAAAGGTAATATTCATTGTCCGAAAACGGAGAGATTCAATATAAAGAAATTAGAAGAGAGCCAGGTAAGAGAGGAATACCAGATTGAAGTTTCGAATAGATTCTCGGTTTTAGAAGATTCGGAGTGCACTAGTGTTGAGGATACTTGGATTGAAATTAGAGATAGCATTAAAATTTCAGCAAAAGAAAAATTGGGACACGCGGAAATACGTAAGAACAAACCATGGTTTGACCAGGAATGCATTAAACTAGCAGAGAAGATAAAACAGGCAAAATTACGCTGGCTACAAAATCCGAATGAAATAACTACACAAAGTTTCGCAGATACCAGGCGGGAAACTTCCAAAACTTTTAGAACAAAGAAAAGCGATTTTTTGAAAGCTAAAATTAAGCAACTTGAAGATAATAGTAAAAACAAAAACATCCGGGACATATATAAGGGGATCAGCGAATTTAAGAAAGGCTATCAACCTCGTGCTTATATATTAAAGAAATCTGACGGTACAGTTCTCACTGATACGGATAGCATCTTAAATAGATGGAAAGATTTCTTTGACGATTTGCTTAACAAGTGTGAGTGGAGAAAAGAAGATACACACCGCAGAACCCTACATTCCAGAACCCAACCGAATAGAAGTAGCAACTGCTATAAAGAAATTGAAGAAACACAAATCTCCGGGTGTACATAAAATTCCGGCTGAGTTAATTTTAGCTGGAAGCCAAAAATTGTGGAACAAGATACACAAACTCATCCTCCTTATCTGGAACAAGGAAGAATTGCCACAAGAGTGGAAAGAATCAATCATTGTTCCAATTCACAAGAAAGGCGACAAAACTGACTGTAATAATTATCGAGGCATTTCTCTTCTGTCAACATCCTATAAAATCCTTTCAAATATTCTATTAGCAAGATTGACCCCATACGCAGATGAAATTATTGGAGATTATCAGTGCGGATTTAGACGAAATCGATCAATTATCGACCAATTATTTACCATTCGCCAAATACTCGAAAAAAAGTGGGAACACAATACCCCGGTACATCAACTATTTATTGATTTTAGAAAGGCATACGACTCGGTTGGGAGAGAAACATTATACAACGTTCTTATAGTATAGAACTTGGAATACCGAGAAAGGTAATTAGATTAATTAAGATATGTTTAAATGAATCCCAAAGTAAAGTCCGGGTAGGAAAATTTTTGTCCACGAGCTTTCCCGTCGAAAATGGCCTGAAACAAGGAGATGCGTTGTCGCCATTATTATTTAACTTTGTTCTGGAATACGCTATAAGGAAAATCAAAGATAACAACCAGGGCCTAGAGTTGAACGGTAATCACCGGGTTATGGCATATGCTGATGATGTAAATTTAATAGGGGATGGTAGGAGAACAATAGAAAGAAATGCAGAGATCTTATTAAACGCTTGCAGAGACATGGGTTTAGAAGTAAATGCAGAGAAAACTAAATACATGGAAGTGCGTCGGGACAGTAATACAGCAAATTATGGATGCGTTAAAATATGAAAAAATATTTTTGATAAAGTGGATACTTTCAAATATCTAGGATCAATATTTACAGACGAAAATCATATTCATGAAGAAATTAAATCTCGACTAAAAGCAGGGAATTCGTGTTACTATTCGGTTCAAAATCTCTTGTCGTCGCGAATTCTGTCGAGAAATTTGAAGCTTAAAATATATAAATCGATAATCATGCCTGTTGTTCTGTATGGTTGCGAAACATGGTTGCTTACTCTGAGGGAAGAACATATACTGAAAGTATTTGAGAACAAGATCCTGAGACGAATATTCGGACCCAAGAGGAACGGGAATGGGGAATGGCGAAAACTTCATAACGAGGAACTACATAATTTATACGGTTTACCAACATTATTACGATAGTCAAGTCTAGGAGATTTAGGTGGGCAGGTCATGTAGCTAGAATGGAAGAAAGTAGAAATACTTTCAAAGTCTTGACTGGAAGACCAATCGGAAAACGATCATTAGGATGACCTGGACACAGATGGGAGGACAATATTAAGATGAATCTCGCAGAAATAGGAATACGAAATAGAAACTGGATTCAGTTGGCTAAGGATAGAAGTCAGTGGAGAGCTTTTGTGAACGCGGCATTGAGCCTCCGGATTCCATAGGCCATAGAGTTAGTTAGTTAGTTATTCTTCGTTTCTTACTTACTAGTAATAGATTAATTAGTAAGTTAAATAATCTATGGTCTATCGTAATATGCTACGTCTTCTAAAGCTTCTCAAAAATGTCAGTTTTCATGATGTCCTCCTGAGATTGGAACGTGTTATCCTTATTGGCTGGGGCAAGATAATAGAGATGCTACTCGGGAAAGGGGAGCGAAGCTGATTTGAGCAGGAAGAAACTTTGTTGACAGGTATGAAGAAAGAACGATATTCCGCTGAGATCATATTTTACTGCCTCTTGGAAACAGCTCTTTTTTGTAAAAGAATGCATAAAGATCGCTTTTGGGTGTTACAATGGTCTGTGCAAGCAGCTTGATAAAAATTCAGCATGGCGTAACAACAAAAGATGCTTCTCTTATATGTTAAAAAAAGGAAAGCTTGATAACGTGAGTTTAGGAGCGCCGAATTCTACTTCGCCCCGGGTGCCGAAATCTCTAGCTACGGGTTTGATAATAATACTCGAGATGTAGATATGGAGAGGGATGGAAAAATCACCTGGAAAGAGAAAATAATAAATAAAGAAGATCTGAGAAGAGTGAATGAAAAATAGAATACTGAAGTTGAAGCAAAAAGGAAAGGAAATTGGTTAGGATACTGTCTAGGAATTATCTTATAAGAGATACTTCGGAAGGATAAGTTTCTGGAAGAAGAAGGTGCCAGCTTCTGAACCATATGAAGATTGAAAATTCTGATTCCTTAACAATGGAGAAAAGTTGATTTGCTATAAAGACCTGTTAATATGGCAGAACACTGATAAGGATAGTAAGGTTATAGTCATGCTCATAATGAAATATGTAGGATTTGTTGTCTTTATCACAATACATAGTAACGCCCTTTCGTTGGGTAAAAAATTACGATTGTTTATGCGTTATATTGACATTTTAACAAAATATACATACGACTATAGTGCAGAATTGTAGCTATTTACAAATTCTGGCTGAACAGATGTAGGGGACTATTGCAAATTGCAATCGAAAATATTATTATTATTCTAGCAGTGGTAGTAGTAGAAGATGAAGAAGTAGAAAGTTAGGGACAATTTCACAGTTGCTAGGAAACAATAATGTTTTTACTTGATCGGTAAAATTTTTTACGCATACTAAGGATTTGTCTTACCTATTCATCAATTGTTTGTTATACACATTACATTCCCGGACAGTACGAATCAGGGTTTATACGGCTGACGTCATTATGTAGATATGTTGGTATTTCATCTCTGAGAAAAGCCGTTTTAACTTTAAGACCGAGAGAAATGAAATATTTTTCATGTTATTATCTATCAGAAGTATCAATATTGCAAATGATAACAATTTCTTTGATTACCTGAGCGGGAATCGAATCCAAGTCCCCAAGATGGTGAGACCGACACTTAAGTCACTACTGTAAGACATCATGCTTGAGTAATAGAAAAAAATACTCGGTGTGCAGATTATTTTGCAAATTCTCGTCGCAATAGCTGCTTAACTGAAAGTCTAAAATTTACCTAAAAAAGTGGAAGTCTCGAAAGGGTTAAGCATGTGCCCATAAAATTCTTAAGCCGTTAGGGAGGGTATTCCAGAAATGCTCCCGTGAGTAGAAGTATCATTGGAGTTGCTGTGCTCAGTCAACAAGGTACTATTTTAAAACAGATGGCATTTAAGTAGACCTTACTGTGATTCGTACACTATAAACACAGTCTTTAAACTTTCCAATCACACCAAGCATGTTTGTAAGATCATAGTGAGACTACTGATTGAAATGCGTTACACAAAACATAAGTCCAAATACGGAATGCGTCTTACACGCTGATACACAAAGTTTTATTCCCTATTCTGTGTTGTTAGCTATTTCCTTTGTTTTCTTACGGTGTGCAACAACACTCCAACTAGGTAAAGTTCAGTGAGTCAGTAAATGTTTGGTACACATTTTAAAAAAATGAAATCTTTGAGTTTTACGTCGCACGGTTATGCCGGTTAGGCTAAAGGAGACGGTGATGATGAGAAATGAATGAAATGGTGAAATGAAGAAAGTGGGAGGAAACGGGAGAGCCCCGAGGGACCCCATGCACTAAAGGTGAACGCTCTACCACTGAGCCACCGCGGCCCCCACATATATTTTTTTTAAGTTCATGGTATGTATGTTTTTAGTTCGACATGTATGCGCTAGACATTCCCAGACGCACGCGCATTTACATTTAGTTAACTTTTGTAAAATCCGTATATGTTGTAACTAATGTATCACTGTATTTTCTTAAAAATCTTTATAATATGCAGTGAAAACATTCTTTCCTTGTAATTGAATACACAAAATAAGACGTGTCTTATGTGTCCGCAAATACAGTAAGTTTATACTGAATTTACCATACATTTTTTCTGAGCAGTTTGCTTTTTTCTCTTGATAGAAATAATGTTAATTCATAATGCTTATGTATTATTATTCCCAGTTTCTACATTTGTACATCTTGAAATATCATTTGATTTCTTTTGAATGGTATCTTATTGTAAAAAGGAAAATTACTTAGAGCATATTGTTGCAGCTGTTAGATGTATTATCATTTTTTAAATCACTTTTCCACGAATGTCCTGAGTAGGCATCAGTGACGACGCCAGCTTTAAGTTCTTAGGGGGGCAAAGGAGGGGCAACGGAGAACCCCAAGGAAACCCACGCGCAAGGTGTTTGTCCACCACAAAGTTCACTTGGCGGGGGCTGGGATCGAACCCGGCACCCCAAGCACCAAATACAAACAAGTTACGTAACTGGTTTTACCTTTCTTTTGTTTCCAATCGAAGTAGATCCAATGAGAAGAAAACAAGTCGACCAAATCTACTATTGTTCGCTAGGCACAATAATTAAAAATCATAAGAAAGAAGTATAACTAAAATTTATCGGAAAAGGTGCTAAATTAGAAAACAAATATGCGTGCATACCCTGACGCTCAAAGAAGAAAGCTTGAGGACTAATCTGCCACATAGTAAATGCATGGAAAGTAGACTACAATTTGACAATGAGATTGGTTATGATACTCATATAAAATACTATATGTAAAATGTTTAAAGATTGTAGGAGTCTGGGGGGGGGGTAGTCTAGGTGGCAGTCAGGGGGCAGAAGTAGCTACTAGGGGGGCGCTCGCCCCCATTGCCCGCCTCTGGCGCCGTCACTGGTAGGCATATTGAAAGAAGCGACATCGAACTTACAATTTCACAAAAATACAAATTAGGATGTGAGGCAGAAAAGAAAGTATCCCTATAGATGCAATTAAAATATTCTTTATTTGTCGTCTACGTTAAAGTTAAGACAAAACTATACATCAACAAAATATATTACAGTTATTAGGTTTTTCGCACAATAGAGGCAATTTTAACACAACCACAAAATTAATTTCCAACATATAAATTTATTTTGTATTATATCACTATTCTAAAGAAGCGAGTTTTGTACTTTATTAATACTATTTAATTCAGATTTCAAGGATGTTTCAAGTATCAAAAACTACTCTCGTATATTATCGAGTATCCATTTAAGATAATACGAAACTTTCGTATACACACTAGGTATATTTTCTTCACCACATGGAATAGAACCAAATGACACTATACCAAATTGAAATGTACGAGGTTCAATTTCATCGTCGAATTTAATATGATGCATCAGTGGCCCGCCACTGTCTCCTTTGCATGCGTCCTTGCCTCGGTCACCTCCCGCACACAATTGACTTTCTGCCAATGGTTTCACATCTTCAGATTGCAAAAATTCACAGGCGTCACGATCAATCTCTGGCACTGTTGTGTATTGTAGCACATCACTCCCACCTTTATCAGCTGCAAAGATAAGTACAACCACTGAGAAGAAAAGGAAATATACCACAAGACCTTATGTTATTTCTGCTTTACATAGATTTTGATCAATTTTCTCAAGATTTTCTACAGGATGGTGTGCGAAGTAGAAAAATAACAGTCAGTATGTTTGTCTAAGATTTCACACAGGCATATTAATGATCCAAATGTTAAGAGGAAAAGAACAAAGTTACTGAATTTCATTTACCTCAAGCTTTTATATGCATAGAGTAAAATGACTGAATACCGGATACTCCTTAATCTCCGAACGTAAGTGCTGTCTTCAAGTGACAGACACAGAGTTGTATCACACTATAGGTAATGCGTCGCGTGTCATCTGAATATTGGCGCCCGTCAGTGACAAGTATGGATACCAGAATGCTTTGTATAATTTTCAAGATCAGGATTTTATATTCGAGATTAGTATGCTAGAGCTAGGGCTTTAAGAGCATACGTATGTAATTGTCTTTGAATATGTGTTTTTGAATACACAGCTGAGAGGTTTTAGTTTTCATCTATGTACTTGTATGCTTGCTTTGTCGTTCCTGTTAAACATGGTGCCGGATTATTTACTCCAGTTTCTGTGCTACCTAATATCGGATAAGAGGATTGCTGAACATCGCTTTCTGATATTTGAGACAACCGTTATAAGTGGTGTTGTTTATATATTTTCAGATGTCATCGAGAAAAATGAAAACCTGGGACCCTCAAGCTAAGTAGAATGCAGTGGATGTTGTTCGAAAGAAGATGGGACTTCTAAATGTGTAAAACATACAAAAAAACGTAGTTTAAGTTACAGAACTACATAAACTATACAAAAAAGTGGAGCAAATAATCAGTACTTCACTAGGAAGGAAACCAACTCTGGGAATGGAATTAGAACAACAATTGGCTCTTTATTGTTCTGTGATGAATGAACATTTTCAAGTTCAACAGATATTAGAAGAATGGCCTTTCAACTGACAAAATATAACCTGACACATCCTTTGCTCTAAATAAGAGAATGAGGGAAAGAGAGTGGTTACGAAAATTTCATAAACGTTATCGACAGAGAAATTTCCTTAAACCGTCAAACATTGTCCTTGCTAGAGTGAAAGGTTTCATGAAGCAAAGGTCGATGGGTTTTTCAAATTTTTAAAACCAGTGTTAGAAATAGTGCAGTTTGAAATATCTTAGATATTCAACGTAGGCGAAACTGGAATAGCAACCGTTCGGCAAAAGAATTCAAAAGTTATTTTTGTAAAAGGAAAGAATTGCGTAGCAAAAATTTTCACTGCAGAACTAGAATCATTACATACAAATGTTACATGCATTAGTACGGAGGGTGTAGGTCTATTCGTACTTCCAGTGATAGTGTTCTGATGAAAGGGAATGAAACAACAATTGTTAGACGGTGCTCCTGCTGGAACTGTAGTGTATGCTACCCTCAGGTTGGGTACAGTCAAATATCTTCACACAATGGTTCAACCAATTCATTTATTTTTCATTTCATTTATTTTGTGCAACCCGTTCCTGAAAGGTCTGTAGTGTTACTCCTAGATGGACATTTCATGCTTACACACAATCTCGACGTGATAGACTTAGGATGGGAGAATGGTTTTCATATTGTTTACCCCTCATACAACCTATTAATTATAACTATTAGATATTACTTCTATGTCACCGTTCAAACATTTACTACGCAGTGAAAGTTGTAAACTGGTTGCTATCTCATAATTTCCGTGCTGTTACATCATATCATACAATGTATTTAATCGGTAAGTCTTACATAAAAGCTGCATCAATGAAGCTAACTGTCAATGATTCAGAAGATGTAGAATTATTCTCTACAATCTACACATATTTACCGAAGCATCTAAACATCTTGACAATTGCTGATGGGAGCGACACACGTGAAGTCAACAAAACGCCAATTTGAACACATCAGACGAAAATATTTCCTCGTCCACAACACCTTTTTCCTATTACAACTTTTTTCATCAACAAATTTATTATTAATATCCTTTACAAACAACAAGACAGGTAACGCAAATGTAATAACATCTTTCCCAGATAAACAAAATATCTCAAATAAGGAGTAATTCCAAATACCCACGGTAAAAAAGAAATGTGGATAAGAAATTTGTTTGGCTATCCAATAAAAGACCTCTGCCACAAAATCATTTCATGGGGCTACAGATCAGAGTATGACAATTATATCATGAAATTACTATAAACTTCCAAAAATATATAAATAATAGCTTAAATTACTTTCTTCAATTAAAAATGGGGGATAGGCCCCAGGTTAGATCCACCACTGTGCGCCATTCTTGTAATAATCAATTATTTGCATTCCGCGAGTATTCTTGTTCCCACTTAAAGTGAAATTTTCTATTTAATCTAGGAAGCAATTGGACATATGCGCGCACAAGGCACAGATAACACGATGTTTTACTTTACAGAGTCTGGTAGCAGATTGGAGAACTAATGGTTTGAACTTATTTCGTACATGTTTTTTTTTTCTTCTTCTTATCAGGAGCAAACTAGCTTGAGAGCTTCTAAAATCTTTAGCTAAGTTAAACGAGATATTATTAATCTATTGCCTTTACGTATTCGTGGCAATTAAAGCTGACAAGAGAAAATAATTGGTACGAATGCAATATAATTTCATTTTCAGATATTAAAACTTACCAGTGTTGTAAGTTGGTACTCATCATTATGGTATCCATATGTCCGCTATACAGAATATATTATTCAGTACACCTTTCTATTGCCTGAATATAATTGAATTATTAGTCTAATAAAGACAACGCATTTACCTATCACAAAAAAATTATTCAATTCCATTTAATCAATTGAGTTACTTCGAAGAAACATGTTTACACTTCATCGTTGGTCTAGTGACTAGCATATGTACGTTTCGGACACTAGGTCCCAGATTAGATTCCCTGTAGGAGAATAACGAACGCACTACAATGGTAAAAATCCTACTTTAAATTGTAGGTCTTGCCCTGTAACATTGCTGCTGACAAAGGACATAAATACAAATTAATCCGATCCAATACAAAACATTTTTATACATCGTTTAACTTTCGATGACGTTGTAGTATATCATTTCCAATTCATCATGTAAATAACTTGTAGTAAAAGTACAGTGAAATCTGTTAAGTTGGCCATATTTCTAACCAGGGGCGTAACCATGGGGGGCCCATCGGGGCCAGGCCCCCCAAATGACCAGCTTTAAAACAACATCGTAAGATTACCTCGCTTCAGTCATTTAAAAATAACAAAGTTTACATATGATTAATAATTTACGGTAAAATAGTATGTAAAAATACTATTTTACCATACCAATCGAAAAATAGTATGGAATCACTTTCTTATACCGATCGGAAAATAGTACGGTATACTTTTATGTGCCAGCAGATTACACAATTTACTGCCAATTATATTTGACAGTTTGAAGACAAACGTTTTAACAAGGTACTATAAATACTACCATAAAACAATGGTACTAAACTAATTAGTAAGTACATTACATTTTTTGTATGCTATAACTAGTGTTTTAAACATTTTTTTATCAGATCGAAAATTGATGAAAAACAACGTTTTTATTCAGTTTCACAGTTTGGATTTCATTCGTTTATTTTATGATACCTGGTGTAAACAGGAAGTGAGATACTGCTGTTAATATTTTTTTTAAAGTCACGAATCTATATTATAAAATTGAAAATGACTATGTTTGTGACTCTTAATGTCTTGAACTGCCTGACCGATCTCGATCAAATTTTTGACGTAGATGCGATTCTGACCTGGGAGCGTCTTCAGCTATTCACTTTGACGGTAGAACTTAGTTGAGGGGGAGGTAGGGGGAGATGGAAAAAATAAATAAAACTTAATAACTCTTGAACCAAACGACCAATCTCGATCAAATTCTCAACATAGATGAGGTTCGAGACTGTAATGGATTTTGTCATTTCACTTTGACGGAACAACGTAGGGAAGAAGGATGAGGGGAAGATACATATAAAAATCAATATAAATAAAAATAAAAGTGACTACGTTTGTGACTTAATAACTCTTGAACCACCGGACCGATTTCAATCAAATTTTCAACATAGATGAGGTTCGGAATCTGGAAGTTTTTTTATTATCTTTTTATCATTTCGCTTCGACGGTAGACATTAGGGTAGGGGAGGAGGGGAAATATACGAAAATGAATAAAACGTAATAACTCTTAAACCACCCAACCGATCTTGATCAAACTTTCAAAATGGATAAGTTTAGGGCCTGAGATGGTTTTACCATTTCACTTTTACGGTGCAACTTAAGGGAAGGGGTGGGGGAAGATATTTGTAAAATAAAAAATACATAAATAAAATTGACTGTCTTTGTGATTTCATCACACTTAACCATCCAACCGATCTTAATCAAATTTTCAACATAGATGAAGTTCAGACCTGAGTTGGTTTTTTATCACATCACTTTGATGCTAAAACTTAGGGTAGGGAAAGAGGAGGGGAGAGATATATGAAAAGGAATAAAACTTAATAACTCTTGAACCACCCAACCGATCTCTATCAAATTTTCAACATAGATGACGTTCGGTCCTGGGATAATTTTTAACTTTGACGGTCCAACATAGGGAAGGGCGAGGGGGATACATATGTAAAAATAAAAATTAAACTATTTTTGTGACTTCATCGCTCTTGAACCATCCGAACGATATCGATCAAATTTTCAACATAGATGAGGTTTGGGCCTGACATGGTACTTATCTAATCACTTTGACGATAGAACTTCGGGGAGGGGAAGGGAGGAGTTAAAAAATAAATAAAACGTAATAACTCTTGAGCCAAACGAGCAATTTCGATCAAATTTTTAACTTAGATGTTTTCTATCATTTCACTTTGACGGTAGAACTTAGGGGAGCGGGTGGGAGGGGGAGATACATAAAAATAAATAAAACTTAACAACTCTCGAACCTCCGGGCCAATTTCGATCAAGTTTTCAACATAGATGAAGTTCAAACCTGAGATGGTTTTTGTCATATCACTTTGACGGTGTAACTTAAGAGAGGGGGAGGGGGAGAGACATTTAAAAATGTTCGAAAATGACGAATATTTGTGTCGAATCTATAGATTTTGGGGTCGCTGAGATGAACAGTGACACTTCCGATGCCGTGCCCCGCAAATTGGAAGAGAAGGGGGATATATAAAAAATCATCAAAAATGAAAAATATCAAAGAGAGCTTTAGTAATAGTAGAAAGTGACTGACTAGGGGATATATATTACTATTTTTTCTTAATTTAACCCAGCGAAGAGAGCAATTGATGCTAGTCTATATTATAAAATTGAAAAGTGACTATGTTTGTGACTCTTAATCTTTTGAACCGACCGACCGATCTCGATCAAATTTTTTACATAGATGCAGTTCTAGCCTCGAACTGATTTTAGCTATTCACTTTGACGGTAGAAGTTAGGGGAGGGGAGATAGAACATAATAAATAGAACTTAATAACTCTTGAGCCACCAGACCGATCTCGATCAAAATTTCCATATTGATAAGATTTTGGACTGGGATGAATTTTATGATTTCACATTGACGGAACAACATAGGGGAGAGGGAGGAGCAGGATATATCTATATATATATATATATATACAAGTCAATACAAATAAAAATGAAAGTGACTGGGTTTGTGACTTAATAACTCTTGAACCACCCGACCGAACTCAAATTTTCAACATAGATGAGGTTCGGGATTGGAAGGTTCTTTTATAATTTTACCTTGATGGTAGAACCAAGGAGGGGGGAGGGGATATATATATACATGAAAGTAAATAAAAGTTAATAACTCTTCAACCATCCAACCGACCTCAATCAAATTTTCAACATAAATGAGGTTCGAACCTGGGGCGATTTTGTCATTTTACTTTGAGGGTACAAGATAGGGGAGGGGAGGGGGAGATATATGTAAAAAACGAAAAGAAAGGTAACTGTCTTTGTGACTTCACCACTCTTAAACCCACCCGACCGATCTCGATGAAATTTTCATCATAGGCCTATATGAGGTTCAGACCTGAGACGGTTTTGTCAGATGCAACTTAGGGGAGGAAGAAGGGAGAGGAACATTTATAAATTATTTTAAAAAATGACCGGTATTAGTGCCGAATATATAGTTTTCGGGGTTTCTGAGATGAACAGTGACACTTCTGATGTTTATTAAATCCAAATTCAGGACTGCAGCTTGGAGGAGGGGAAAGGGAAATACATAAAACTGATCTAAAATGACCCATATTAGTGTCGTATCCATAATTTTCGAGGTTGCTGAGATGAACTGTGATCTTTCCGATTCAGTTGAAATTGATGCCACTAAAAATGAAAACAGCATATTTCAGGGCACCAAACACATGAGATGCGGAATTGTGCATTTAATTTTTCATTTTAACCCAGCGAAGTGGATAATAGATGCTAGTAACAAATAAATATTTTTGGCAGGAAATCTTAAAGAAATTATGTGCAATTTCAAAGAAAATCAGTCTTATGTAGATAGGTTTTATGTACAACGGTTAAATTGAAATAGTTATGCACAACAGTGTGTTTGGTCCGGGGCAGTAGTTCTTGGTTAAACATAATAAAAACTACCTGGACTATAATTTATGGAGAGAAAGCAAAAATAAATAAATAAATAAATAATAATCATCTAAAAAACAGTGTTTTTAGTTTTTCGACGGAAGCAAATCAAATCTTTCCTGTTTTTTCAAGCATCAAAAACACTAGCTGCAACACATTTTTTTTGGGGGGGTTTATACATTGTAGCTGGCCCCCCTTGAAAAACGGCGGGCCCCTCCTACATAAACTTGCTGGCTACACCCCTGTCTCTAACTGATCTATTTGCTTAATTTGACCACTCAAAGTGAAACTTACGTGCATTACCCATGTAATCCATAACTTAACTACTTGCTTAAGTACATTGGAATATTTTGTGAGAGAGATTAATTTTGGCCAACCTACATATTTCATTGTATTTGCTAAATAAACACTACTGTATTTGATGTATTACTTGTTTCTAACAAATAGCTTATTCAATGAAAGGGAATAAATAACAAAATAATGCTTACCGTAATGCACTTTTCCCCAACCTGCAATTATATATTTCGCTTTTTCTGGTGCTTGAACATCAAAAGGTAAACAAATTGGCCTTATATAATCTGAAACAAACAAGTGCAATTTAAAAATAGTTTTCAGACAAAACTATAAAATAGTCTGTTCCAATGTGAAAGCTGGCATTGATATAGATATTTCATTAGATGTTGTAATTAAGAAAGAAGAAGATTCAAAGTTGGGAAATAGATCACATGATGGCCAAATTACTACCAACAACTTCACTTTAGACAAATAGATGGCCAAGTATATGATACACAGCAATCATTACAATTTATTTATCACTGCTTAGAATGTTCAAACTTTATGTGATATGGGACACTTCGTGATTGGCTGAAGCCGAAAGCACACGTTAATTGTTGAGCTCTGGAAGGTATTGAAATTGATTTCGTGTTTCGACTCTTGTTTGATCTACTGATCTTGAGCAAGACTATTTTGGTTACTTTTTGAGTGCTATGTGGCTTCAGTGTCTACTGTGCAATAACATCGTAAGAATAGTATCAAACTTAGCTATCGTTTCAATTTTTTACCCATAGAAGGAAACAAGATGGACTACCCAAACTTACAGAAGTACATACTCAGGTTCTATACTACTATACGGATTTTTTAGTTTTGGCAATTTCCAAAATTTAAGAGGATGGTTTTGTGCATCTCTCCCAAAATTTGGGAGTAGGCCGAGGTACACTGCCAAAATCAAGAGAACACTGACTCCTATTACACGATATCAAGTAATCCAGTCATGTGATGTTCCACAGCCAATCAGAGACGAATGTGATTAACAGTTGCAAATACTATTGATATTATCTCTGAATTAATTTTCTCAGCACAGTGTTCGATATAAATCTTTATCCAGTATGCAAGTATTAATGTGGTTTTATGATTTCCGACGTTACTCCCAAAACTGTACGGTTGCAATTATTAGAAATTATATGGTCAAACTTTAACCCCGAACATATCATCCGTATCTTATTTACGCTTTGTATAACTTTTTGTCAATTAATTTCACTGTTTAAGTATATTCAAATGAGAGCTACCTTTGATATCCCTCTGCATATATTAAAATTCCTATTTACCTAAATTCGTGTCTAATAATTCATGTTTGAGTAATTTGTTGGATAGTTTGTGAGATTACCTTTCATGTACGAAGTTAATGCCTATTAATTTAGATTACTCTATAGAATTGTACTATATACGTATTACTAGCATTGCTGAGCTGTCTAGAATATTATACAGTGAAACCTCCCTTAACGGACACCTCTCAATAACGGACACCTCTATACTACGGACAGATTTTTTTGTCCCGGCAAAAATATATGTTATCTTACAGAACAAAACCCTCCCTTTTACGGACACTCTCAGATACGGACGCGGACAGTCCTTCCCCCCCCCCCCCAAACGTTTGAATAACCTCTTCATAACGGACAATAATTATTCTCGTTTCTGCGATATATTTACAGTAGACAGAAAAGCCTTTTCCCCACAAGTGTGCCTATCATGAGTCTTGACTTGATGAACTATCAAACAGAGTAGCTTCAAGCTGAACTTGAATTTCTTCTTTTTTTCTGTCCGCAATAAACTGCTTTCTGATGGAAATCCTAGAAAATTTTCTATAAGCAATAACACTCATGCAGGGTTAGTCATAAGGTCAGGAATTCTATGCGAAAGATCTTTCCTTCCCTAACAAATTTAATCCTTCTCGTCTGGACCTTGCATCTTTACCGACAATTTCATAGATAACAAAACAAACATTGTTTGTTTTACAATAACATTTTCAACCAGCAATGCTACCTCTCTTACTTTTTTTGGAAAAGAAACATTTTTCTTTTACTCATGATACTGGAACAAGTCTGGGTTGGAGTTTTTCCGGCTTCCTCTTTCATTTTCTCTAAAAGAATATTCTTTGTGATTGGGCCTAGGTCAATAAATATGCACCCCCCAATAGCTTGCCTTTTCATCCATTCTGTCAACGAAGATACCGCGCCAGTACACAAACACACCCACACACTTGTTTCTTCTGCAATCGTACTGAGGATTTTTAGAGGACACTCGCTAATGAGTTTTATTACCATTGTAGAGGAAAAAACATGCCTTTTTCGTTAAACATTGCCCAGCAATAATAGGCTGATTTAATAGAAATGAATTTCCCCTTCATCCCTCCCAGTCAAATTGTACTAAATAAGACTATTTTCATATTGAATTTTACGTATTTAAGCCCATACATAATGTATTTACTGACATTACTGCATACAATTACCCTTATGAAAAATTAAATTTCTGTAACCTCTCTATAACGGACACCTCTCAGTAACGGACAAAACTTCATGTCCCATTGCTGTCCGCTATTGAGAGGTTTCACTGTACTATAAAAATGTAGGATCTGTCTGTCGTGGAATGGAATCCTGCTTATGGCATTGATGCTATACATTGTCTTATCAACATTCATTTCACATCGTCCCCTTCGGCTAAAGGGCAGAGTTATGGTGCGTTAAAGTCATAAATATAATACAATAAAATTGGACCATAAAACAGAATTTCCCATCTTGAAGAAACTTAATATGCATAATACTCACTGTGAATAGAAATTAAATATATACCTGTGTAGGTTGAAACGTTTCTTCGTAAACGAATAAGCGCAATATCATTTTTCAGAAAAGGAGAGTTGTAGCTTTTATGAGGGATAACTTCTTCTATTTCGTAGTCTTGAACAGGGTCACTACATGAACGGTTACCCAAGCAGTCTCTTTCACTCGATAGGTTGTATTCTCCAAGTCGCACACCAACTCTGAAAATAATAATAATTCATTTGTAACTTAAATAAGGTTTTCGAAGATTTTAGTTTTATCTTCATCTTCCAATTTAGCGGATTGCCAAACTATTATACTTAACATAAAATAAAATTTTTATTTAACCCTTTGGGGATCTTATGGTACATTTTGTACCATACGCGTTTTTCATGGTACATTGCGTTATTTCTCTTCTATTTGAGCTTTTTCGTCCGGTTTTTTTTTTTTTTTTTGTTTTTCAAGTCCAGAGACATTGTAGAAGACATTACGTATGGTTTCGGACCATCCTGCGTCCAGACATGGGAGGTGATGACGTCATAATCTTAAAATGTATTTTTTCCCTTTTTAAGCCTATGTTCATTATTTTTTGGCGGGCTTATTTTTGAACGTAGAAGATTGAAATTTTGCACAAACATTCAGTCCACCGAGTAGTATTTACCAGATTTTTTGTTCCGATGTCAGTGCTAAACCAGGGGGGGAACCAGAGGGGCAAAGGGGTAAGAAAAGGGATATTTTTACCCCAAAAATCCCGTTTGTCGTCATTTTCCCGCCTCACATACATCATAGGACCACGTGAGTCATACCGTCTGAAAGACCGTTCCATTCTGAAGAGAATGACGGTTGAATTATTATTCTAGGGTAATTAGGGATGTCTCAGGGATTTTTTGAAAAATATACTTCTAAATAGGGAAAAATGGGGCATTGTCGGTATATATATTTTTTTGGCGGGCTTATTTTTGAACGTAGAAGATTGAAATTTTGCACAAACATTCAGTCCACCGAGTAGTATTTACCAGAGTTTTTGTTCCGATGTCAGTGCTAAAACAGGGGGGGAACCAGAGGGGCAAAGGGTTAAAAAAGGGATATTTTTACCCCGAAAATCCCGTTTTTCGTCATTTTCCCGCCTCACATACACGATAGGACCACGTGAGTCATACCGTCTGAAAGGCCGTTCCATTCTGAAGAGAACGACGGTCGAATTATTATTCTAGGGTAATTAGGGCCGTCTCAGTGAATTTTTATCCAAATATACTTCTGTATAGGGTAAAAGTGGGGCATGGTAGGGAATTTTTTTCTGGCGGGCCTATTTTTCCACGTAGAAGATTGAAATTTTGCACAAACATTCAGTCCACCAAGTAGTATTTACCAGAAGTTTTTTTCCGATTTCTGCGTAAAAACAGGGGGGGTCCAGAGGGGCAAAAGTTGAAAAAAGGGAAATTTTGCCCCCCCAAAATCTCTTTTTCCAGGAATTTCCCGCCTTAGATACATGATGGAGATATATGAATGGTACCGCCTGAAAGACAGTTTTATTTTGAAGAGAATGATGGCGGATTATAGTCCTAGGGTAATTAGGGATGTCTCAGGATTTTTTTTCCCTGAGATCATAGTGTTTTATGGTGATTTGGGGCATTGTGGGAATTTTCGATAAAAATTCTCCCGCCCTTACTATTCAAGATAGAAACTTGAAATTTGGCACACACATTCAGTATACCAAGTACTATTTATCAGATTTTTTTTAGATGGCTACGATCACACAGGGGGGGTCCAGGGAGGGCCAAAGTTCGAGAAAAAAATTTTTCCCTCCAAAATTTTTACTTGACAATTTTTTCCCGCTTCTGGTATATGGTATGAGCATGCAAGTGATACCATTTGAAAGCCAGCTCTATTCTGAAGAGAATGAGGTATGAACCATGATCCTAGGATAAATAGTGACGATGCAGTGGCTGCTTGACTGAAAGTCTCAAAAATAGCCCAAAAAGCCAAGATCTCCAAAGGGTTAAAAAAGGAAGTTATACGGGAATCAATTTGATACAACAGTCAATGCTTGTTACCTATCCATTTTCTTTGAATAATTATTTATGAACCCCAACTGACGTAAGTTGAGAATATATAGTGTAATTTCATTTATTATCTATGTTGTTATATTTCGGCGGCACGGACTTAACCAGCTGTGGGCTTTAGTGGACAGTGTCCCATCCAAAATTAGGCTGACTCACCTATTGACAACTTTAATAAAGTTAAAATCTGATATCATGTTATAAGAAAATTCCACTGCACTGTGACTATATTAATATGCTCACATCATGCTCATATTTTGCATCCAATATCATGCATAGTGGCGTAATTGATCTTTATTAGTCAAGATGAGGCTGATGTTTCAATCTAGTACTTTCTTCTGCGACATCCTTCACACTCGTTTCCCTAAAGTATAATCTTACCAATCAATGACACCGCTAGGTTTCTCCAAAACGGGACACGAAACAAGACACAAGAGCAACAGCGAAAATTTTGATTTATACGTATAAATGATACTTCATGTGAAACGACAACTCCTTATGCATAGTCCATTTTATTAACTACCTTAATAAAAACTTATATCATTCTTTATTTTGTAGTCGAAATCACCGACAGATATAAAGAACTATGTACATATTACTCCCTTCACTATAACTCATACAGTTAACTTAGCAGTAAGTTTTCTTATTAAAAATTTTAGTATAGTTTTCTCATCGTCAGACAAAGTTAGCCAGTAGTTCCTTTCTTGTTAATTGCAGTTCAATGTATTCAGGGGATTGTAGCACATAAGAGGAGATGAAAACAGGAGTTTTGCAACCTATCCTACTGGAGCAATATCTAAAGTAGTTCATTCATTATTCTTATCGTAATTTAGTTTAATAATCATAGTTCCATCCCTTCGCAAGTTCTAATTGATGTTTATGTCCAGCAGTTCAGTTTAATGTTGTCTATACATCAAAACACATTCATGAATTTATTGTAGCTTAACTTCTCTTTTCAGCAACAAATCTGAATCAGACGTGGATTTCACAGTTTAATGTAGGATGCAAACCACATGAGCTCACAGCAGAATAGATTCCAGTTCTCTTGCGCACAGGCGAGGATGATTACCGTTTACTGCAATGAATCACTTAAACTAGAATGAAAATAAAACCTAGTAGGTCTATTTTCGATCTCAAGCATTCATATTTAATTTGATAGAATCATACTTGTACAATTAAAATTTTAATTTTAAGAAATTTCTGATTTAGGAAGAGGTTTTGTAGAAAAAGGTGATAAAGTTTATCTAATAAAAAAGTACTATATTATTATATATTATGGTACTAATATCAAGAACGCTTAAACTCTTCTCTGTATCTTTACTTTCTTATTCGCCTCTTCTACGTGCCTCTTCTTTCGTCTTGTTGGCCTCAGAAAGCTTCCTAACATACATGACTCCTCGAATTGCTACCCGTTCAGCATGATCGGAAATGTTTTCCAAGAAACCACAGCTCGCATACACACCTTTGTTCCCATACTGTTTGGCAGATAATACTAACTGCTTTCAATGAGTCCAACAGGTCATGTTATGTCACTGTGTTGACGTACGGTACAGCGTTCTTGATGTTAGTAAAATTGTAAATCATATATTGTCTTAAAAAGAAGATAAACGAATTGTTATGGTACTTACAATGTCACATTTGTAGCATTTAAACAGTGGGCTGCTGTCAAAATGTATCTGTTATTAATAAGTGTTCCACCACATAAATACGATATGCTGCGAGTAGTCTGATCTGTAATTAATTTTTCGTATTAGTTTATTTACCAAACTTGAAAGATATAAGTAAAACGAAAACAAATAATTGAACCTATGGAATTAGGTATACCATAGAAACAATTTCAGTGAGTCTCTATTGTTGTTAGTATAAATACCATTATTAGATATTTTATGTTACATCGCAGGTAAAGAGCTGTATATAAAAAAAGTAAGCTGTATATAAGAATTAATACATAAGGGAACTTACCTCCATTAGCATGTAGCTATAAAGATTGAATTTTTAATGATATTACTTCGATCAAGATCCACCAAGACTGATTCTGTGTTTAATAATTTTTGTAGAATATTTATAAGGATTTGAATGATACGTTTAAATGATCTTATACACATTAATGTTTCGAGAAATTTCCTAATGATCGGAATTCATTCAATTCAGTTACTGCGAAATAATTCTCACAAACTATCTGAATATATTTAATTCACGTTTGTCTCAAAAACTTATATTTTGTCAAAAATATTAATCTTAATGTCTTCGTCCGCAACCTGGTTAGTTTCGTAAACATAAACCTACATAATGGTTATATGATTGAGTTTGTCTATTTACCATTGTCTTCATGGAATTAGTAAGAACTGTAGAAGTGTGTTGTATGCAGAGGCGGCTCTTAAAGGAAGTCACATAGGTCTGAATTTAAAATTTATTGCTGTAACCTAAAGAAAGAAAGCTTCATACAGCTTCAGAAAGCTGTATATGAGAATTAGCACATAAGAGAACTTACCTCCCTTAGCTTATAGCCATCAACGTTTAATTCTTACTGATATTACTTCCATCAAGAGCTGCGACTGGTTCTGTTTTTAATATTTCTTTAGAATATTTATTTTATACAATTTTAACATTTTTAATTTTACAATATACAACTGAATCCAAAGAATTGATGCAAATAAAAATACAATTAACTAGAAGATAACGATTTATAACATTGAATTATAGCTATCCTAATTATAAAAGAAAAACATGCTAGTTTGTACGTAACGCTAATCTGAAATGTTACGAGTACATAACCTTGAGTATGAGATTTGTAATGTTGTGATGGAAAGACAAGGGCCATAATGAAAATACCTACAATAAACAACAATCACCTCAGTACGTCACATTAATTCCTAATAGTAAACACATGTCGCTAAGTGCCTGCCTGACGCTAATAGATATCTCTATCTGCGGGATTGATTTGTACTTGAATAATTGAATAAAAATATGGTATTGAGTTTTGGATGATTGACAAAAAACTCAAATAAATTTATTAAATCTGAACAATACAGCTTTTAATTAAGCGCGATGTTAGCCTCTGGTATACAGAGGGCGGAAGGCTTTTGCATTGGTTTATGTCCATGGTGCAGTTCCTGAAATCATGATGTTTCACCAACCAGTAGAAGGTGGAAACTGCAGTGACTGACTTCTTTGCCTCTAAGGACAAGACCTGATATAGACGTGGAATCATGGCCGTGGCAGGAAGATGACTGCAGACAGTCCAAGACGAAGAGATATAGTTTAAGCGTTTGCCTGCTTTCATTGAACTGTAATAAATACAGGTATATTGGGTACCAGAATATTGTATGACATGTAAGTTATCTTTGTAACGTCCGAAAATAATTTTGCTATTACGTGAAATGAAAAAGTGGTATTAATCATTTTCGATCAGCAACATAGAAATTAAATGATCTTGAATGCTAATTACTAGAAAATAGCCATTCATGCTTAGTTAATATTTAAGAATGATTCCTTACTTTCTTAATAAGATTTTATAAGGCTGTATTGTAGGATTCTGAAACATATTATCTATATTATCCTTAAACCGCTTATAATTAGGCCTCATACATAGTTTTCAAGATATGTTGAAATACAAGGTCTGTATGATAAGTAATGAGACTCGCCGCGCCGCGGCGCGCGTGTCGCTGGAGCGGGTTTGTCGGTGATGGAGGATGTAGGGGGGGTCCGAGCAAAGCAACGCACCGCGCGTCAGTTGGCTCCGAGCCTTAGTGGAGCGCGGACAAGCCTTGGACAAAGCCCTTGTGAACATTCTTGTCACGGCGGAAAATCAACAAACATGGAGGGTTCCATCGAACAGCGTTATGCGATCAAATTTTGCGTTCGCCTGCGGAAAACGGCTACTCAGACGCTTTCTCTCATCACGGAGGCCTACAAAGAGGAAGCCCTATCCAAAGCCCAGGTGTTTCGTTGGCACAGTGCGTTCCGGAACGGCCGGGAAAGCGTTGAGGATCTGGACGAGAGGCTGGACGCCCGACAACAGTGACTACGGACGAAACTGTGGCAAAAGTGAGGGATCTCCTGAACTCAGACCGTCGATTATCGTTGAGATTGATTGCTGATGAACTCGATATGAACCACACAACAGTGCACAAGATTGTGACGAACAATTGGGAATGAGAAAAATCTGTGCGAAACTGGTGCCGCTGACGAACAAAAGCAACGACGTGTTGATTGTTGTCAGGAACTGTTGAACCTCATGAACAGTGTGACCCTAACTTTGAAGATGACGTCATAACAGGTGACGAGTCGTGGGTGTTCCAGTACGACCCTGAAACGAAACGTCAAAGCGCGGAGTGGCACACTCCTGCGTCCCCGCGCCCCAAGAAGGCCAGAATGTGGAAGTCAAAGGTGAAAACAATGTTGATTGTTTTTTTTGACAATGTGGGGGTGGTCCACAAGGAGTTTGTACCCCAAGGACAAGCCGTCAACGCCGCCTTCTACAAACAAGTCCTTGAGAGACTGCACAGGAGCGTCAAGCGGAAAAGACCGGCGATCGCTAGCCGGTGGAAGTTGCATCACGACAATGCCCCTGCCCACACCGCCTTCTTAGTGACCTCCTTTTTGACCCGGATTGGGGTGGAAGTCCTTCCACAACCACCCTACAGCCCAGATGTGAGCCCGGCCGACTTCTTCCTCTTCCCGAAGCTGAAGCCACGCTTGAAAGGAACCCGTTTTGCAGACGTCACAGCCATCCAAGCAGCCGTGACCACATTTCTAAAGGACATGCCGGCTGCTGACTTCCAGGGGGCGTTTGCAGCGTGGAAACATCGATTGCAGAAGTGCATCGACGCAAGAGGAGAGTACTTCGAAAGCTTTTAAGTCCCTGTACAGATCAGATCAATAAAACAATGTTTCCAGACCTGGTCTCATTACTTATCATACAAACCCTGTATAGTTCCCTACCAACCACTTTCCATCACCGGTAAATATACGCGTAAAGTGAGATACTAAATATCGACTTTAATATTGAGTATTGCTGTTAAGTTGTTACATTTTCGAAGGAAGTGTAGATATTCAACTTAAATAAATTATGCTTTATACTTTCTGGAAATTTACCAAATTATCTTCTGATGGAAATTCATACTGTATTCACTCTTTGTATATTTATCGTGGGAAGTTCGTATATTTTTCACTACCTAAAGTGGCTTTGTTTCTATATCTTAAGAGTTATTTCTTTTTAACCATAGTGACATAATTTAGCTGCTTTCGTGCATATCGATTTTGCATTCCTGCAATTACCCTTTAGAATTATTAGAACAACTTTGCTTTACGGTATTCAAGCCTATATGAAATCATTTGTCTCGTTCATCTAGCTATAGATATATGACAAATACACTACAGTTATCTTAATGTATTATTTTACCTTGAAATGCTAACAAAGCCATCCATGGAAATTGTCCAAGATCAGCATCCTTCCCACTAGTTATTCTGTCTCCATTTGCAATTACTCCACATGTTTCCTGAGGTAGAAGTCGGAGGTTAGGGTGCAGTGGACAACAGACTTTCAAAATCAACCTTTGAAACCCACACGCAAAGAGAATAGTATCATTGGAAAGGCCTCCATGTCTTTTCAGTAAGGATTTACATTCGTTTATCACTGTACAGCTTTCGTGTTGTCTACAAAATTCTTTGGCTGCAATCTGTATTTCTGTAAAATAAAAACTTAACAGTTACATAGCCTATACAGAACAATTGAAGAAATTTGATGTTATTCAACAATCAGAAAATGATTCAGTCCATATTCCGAACATATTATAATACTCTAACAAATATGTACAAGTACAGTCATGTTCAGAATCTTTGAAAATGTATAGGGGAGAGGGGGGTACATTTGAACAAGGGGTACCTTTGAACATTTAAAATAACAGGCTAGAAATAATAGCATATCTGGTGGTTTCAAAATTTTTAGTTTGGCAAAACTGCGTTGCGTGACGGTCAACTGTTATCTGTCATTTTAGTGTAACTGTTGATGAACAGCAGTACTTTGTTATATTTGTGGGGTGGAAAGTTGGAATTTTTGTGAAGTTTTGTAAGATTTTTGACAGAAGCCTGTGTTTTGATATTATCTGCCATTCATTGCAGAAGCAAGTACATTAATTTACTTAAATAGTTTGTACTATCTGGGTATTACCAAATTCCGCTTGTTCATGCCGGTTGGGGCAGTTTTGAACAAAAATTAGGGGGCACATTTGAACATTGTTCTACCTCTACTTTTCTGAAACTTATAAGTACCACCAACATGTTTGTGTTCTCAGACAAGGAAGACAAATGTTCAGTGCCAACTGCTGATATTGTGTGTAGATTTTCTAATCCCACAACTCCTGGAGAGACAAAGCGTACTGCAAAAATTCTGACATTTCATGTTGATTTGCAGAATTTATGCTAGAATAAATTTTCTGTCCAGTACCCGGTTACTGGTGAAAAAATGTAATTTCTTAGATCTCTTAGATTGCTAGTAGTAATAGGTTTTCCATTAAGCCTATCAGGTATGTCGAGCAAAATTAAAAAGTGAATCATAATCATATTTTCACAGATATGCTACGATGATCGTATTCTTTTAAATTTTTCTTCTGATCACACCTACGCCTATAGATATGTTGTCCACATATCCTTTTGTGTGTGTGTGTGTAACGTATAACGTACAGCATATATGCAGGCCCGTATTTAGGTAACTACTATTCTGTGCTCGAACACAGGACGTCACAATTTAGGGGGCGGCAAAATTTTGGATTTTTTTTTTAAAAAAAGATTCACAATAAAGCTATATTTAATACTATCACACTCAGAGTTTCGCGCAAGAGCGAGAAAATGTTTAATTCGTTCTAATTACAGTAGTTATTAATTAGCTAGCTTATCTGATTATTTTTAAAAAAAGTCATTCTCTCCTACTCCCACCCCAAGGGGTGAGGATGAACTTGAACATCATGAAAACTGATACCCTTAAACTCAGCGACCTCGAAAACATTGAATTCAACACTAATATCTGTCGTTTTCGATTACTTTTAAAATCTCGCCCGCCTCACTCGGGAGTTGAGTATGACCTTGAAGTTGAATTGGATTAAAACTGTCATTATTCATCTGTGAACCCAAAAACTATGAATTCAACTCAATTCAGATGTGTTTCCGAAGGGGAGACAAATTATTTAGAGCACAGAGGCGCACAATATACAAATACGGGCCTGCATATATGTTTCAGCAATTATTACTATTATTATTATTTCCTTGCCATACGCGATTGGTTAATTCTTGTGCCTTAAACCTTTAATGGTGCTTTGTTACATTAGCCTTGTTGTTCGTAAACGAATTCATCCTGAAAATAACGATTATTCTAGTAAAATAATGGTTTGTTCAAAACTGCCCCACGTATGTTCAAATCTACCCCATGCTTGTTTAAATCTACCCCCAAGGGGGTACATTTGAACGACACCCCCTACGCCCTTGCACAGAATGACAAGATCAAACAAAGTATTCTATTTTATGGCAAATATAATGTATATTATATTTAATTTTTGCTATAGTTCTAGGAGGAAATTTACTGTGTGTTTGGAAGCAAAAACGAATATTCGAAAACAGATGTTCAAATGTACCCCCCTCTCCCCTAATTCTTTTAACATGTCTTTATTTACCCCGCACGATATAAAGGCATGTTGATATACAAGGGAAACATGAAGAGGATATACGAAAGAAAAATCTTGTGTCCGAAACATCGTCATCCAATATACTACGTGCACAAAACCTTGCGAACCAAAATCTCAACTGATCAAAACCTCGTGGGTTCAAAGTTCGCTAGGACAGAACCTTACATAAAAGATTATGTAATCCAAAATATTCCAAAAATATATAGAAATGAATGACATAATAAGCTTAATTGCTTCCGCGCTATGCAAAACCTCGTTGTTCTTGGTTTCATTTATAATGGCTTTTAATGGAATAATTGCAAAACATTACAGAAAATGAGGATAATAGACGTTAATAAGGATTTGGTTATTTAAAATTATTAAATTGGCAAACCTATTTCGAAATCGTAAATATATGTAGTAATAAAGACCGCATTACAGTAAAATCCGCAAAAATTTAATGAGTTTTTGGGATATTATTATTATTAATAATAATAAGAAGAAGAAGAAGAAGAAGGAGGAGGAGGAGGAGGAGGAGGAGGAAGTGGAGGAGCATAAACAAATTAACGCGTTCAAAATAAATTAATACATCAAAAAATCGTAAAATAAATTCAAATCAAAGGAAATTTTACCCATCACATATTTGTATTTTAGTCAAATTATGAACATGTACTACGAAGACTTTTTTCGAAGGAAATGTATAGTATGTTAATCTATGCAGGGAAGCAACTGCTAAGTTTTCTTTTTTCTCTTTGTAAAGATTAATAAAATCGCTTGTGTTGTATGGCTAGTCCATTATTTACAATTATTATTTTCTGTGCGTATGTTGGAAATGATCTTCGCCATTTTTAGAAAGCAATTATGTGTTATTTTCTAATATATGATTTATACATACAGCAATATGTTTAACCGTCTACATCGAAGAAATCGTTATGGCCAAATTTAGTTCTGGAGTAGTTATGTCCTATTCGAGATTTCGTCCCACGGGGTTTTGTATCCAAACTATAAAGAAGAAGTATGCTGTAATCCTGTTAGGGATAAAGATATAGAGCTTCTGGGAAACAGATTGATGTTAAATTTCTTTGAACATAATTGTGCAGTCACCGGCAAAATTGTATGCATACGACCTACATGTTCTTTTGTTAGTAACTTCCGAACAAATTGCCATAAAATAACTTAATATTTATGAGCTTTCTGACCGCGTGTTACTTTCATTATTATTTTCAAGTAAATGTGCATATTATAATATATTGCTGGAATAACCAATAGGGTAGGCATATCTAAAAAAAAATGCCATTTTAACTTAGCACCAGTATCTTATATCGTCATACGATTTTACAAGATCTATCGATCGTTGTAAGAATCATCAGCGACGAAGTCTTCATTTCTGAGATATCGAGTTGATGAGAAAGCGAATTTTAAGGCGAAAACACATTTGCCGTATCACGAAAAATAGTAAGTCGAGTAAAGTGAAGTAAAGTATTGAAATTTGAGATACGCCTATTGGCTATTCCAGCGACTATAAGTGAAACTAACTTGATGGAACTTTCACTGCATTAAATTAAAAACGTACCCTATGTAGATAACATTATTTAAGTAGTTTTTAAGTAGTAGTAGATTTTAAGTAGTTTTATACGTATTTTAAGTAGTTTTATATCTGGAGAATATCATAGTTGGTTATCAGAAATGCGAATAACATAAACCATATATCTATATCAGTTTTAGTACTTTACTTTGCACATCCAAAACCAAATATGTAAAATCCATTAAGCACGATGAAATTCCAAGCCGAAAGCATTAAGTTCAAATAAGTACACTGTATTTTTCGACTTTAAAAATCCATTTAACAAATTTGATTTCAGCCTGTTGCGGAATTTGAAGATTTCACCATTAGATTGAGCGTTCAACATTTAGTTATGATACGAACATTAACATTTTGATTAATATTTTCACAACACTCATTTTCTTCAACTTTAAGGAAGGTCACCATGCATGAAACTTATTTTCTCACCACATTTCCAATACAAATTTTTGAGCAGAGGAGGCATTTTTTCATGCTTCATTTTATTATTTTTCTGAAAATATCAATCACAAGAATATATATCGTAGACGGTCGATTTCATCATAACCACATTTGGAGTGATAGTAGACCTTCACGAGCTTAGTAAGCATATAAAAACATTTTAACAAATAAACAATATTAACCGACTTCCACGAAAGCCCTAAAAATTAGAAAATACTAAAAGTGCTAAAAGCTGAAAATAATAATAATAAAGAACTTAAAAGCAGAAAAAAACTCACTAATGTTAACTAAAAAATTTGGAAGTTCGTGGCAAACCAATCACATTATTTCGTGCAAAACTGATACATTAGGCATTGATTTGTTTGGATTGGCACAAACTTTTAAATTTTTTTAGTTAATGGTAATTAATTACTTTCTGTTCTTAAATGTTGTTTTACTATTTTTTGCTTTCAGTACTTATGTTATTTCTAATTTTTAGGGATTTTGTTGAAGCCGGTTAATATATATATATATATATATATATATATATATATATATATATATATATATATATATATATATATATATATATATATATATATATTTCAACTTTCTAGTGAGTTTTTTCCTCTTAAGTTCTTTAATTTTTTTCCCAATTTTTCCTTACTCCAGTGGTTTAGTTAGATATCTAAACTAAAGACAGGACGCTAACTTCTTATAAAATTGGTCGGCCTACGAAACATGCGCGAAGAAATATATTTTCTTTAAAAATTCGGTCTATGTGTTACGGAATCATACGTAAACATACAGTGTAGCGACAATTACGGCCTGCGACATTGGTTATGAACAAGTAAAGTTCATTATTCTAGTTATTTTAGTCTGAAAACTTTACTGACAATTGCGACCAATTTTCGTAGTTTTCGACCAAAACGAAATTTTACTAATCATTACTCTATGATATCACTAAAAGTTTAGCTGACGGGCTAAAGTAGACTGAGTTTCCAAGTCGGATTGTTGAGTCATCGATGACAGAAGGTCATTCTTTACTCTTGCAAGTGCACTAAACGATCTTTCAGACAATGGTAAAGTACAAAAAATACGAAGAGCAATAATAACATTCGAAAAAATGTTGTCAAATTTTTGGTCAAGAAATGTATTAAGCAGCTGAAATGGTGTCAGAGCAGCACTGAAGTTGGCAGATTGAATCGCTGGTAGACGAATCATTTCGTTAATGATATCATCTAATACATCATCGCTGTATAGTTCTAACCACGTTCTTTCTTTTCCCTCAAGTTCATCATTGCTCAACATTGGATACTTACATAACAAATCGAATTTCGTGCTTAGATCATATATTGGTCTTATAGCGGCATTTAAGGTTGAATGTAACACAATCCAGAATTAAAAAAATGACTGAAAATTTCTTTGAGGCTGTTTCTTTCTTGTTCTTCAACACTTGTCTGCTAAACGTTTCCTGATTATGCGCTTTTCTGGAAAATCTAAAGCCGTTCCTAGATTATAAGTTTACATTCTTCCAAAATGTTTTCCTATTTATTGCGTAGTAGTATTAGATCTTCTATCAAACTTGTAGTATTGTCAACTTCGACATCCAAAGTAATTTCTCTTGCTTGCAAGACAACGCTTATGTGGTTGATGACTGTCAATATTTTAAACCAAATTGATTGTATAAATATACACTCAAACGTGTTTAGGTAACTTTATATCATACAGAGTTTCAGCACTCAGTTTGAGCTCTTTCAGATCCATGATACATTCTTTTACCTTCGGAAGAATAGTTGCAAATGGCTTCACGCATGCTACGCTTGCAGACCAATGTGTATCTGACATGCTTTGAACAGAGCATCCAATTCCTTTCTTAATTAAATCCCATCTCTGAAGACTAGAACTGAATATATTATGCAACTTTTGTAGTACCAAAAATTTAATAGCTTCAGGACAACTTTCAGCTGCCTCAACACCACAAAGATTTAAAGTATGGCACGCACAAGGAGAAATAAGGTTAGAGGATTTTTATCTGACTATCCGACTTTGCGCACCCTTGTACTGTTCATTCATATTACTTCCATTGTCATCTCTGTAGTTACTAAGCGGAATGTTATTCTTTTCTAGGGTAGAGCTTCGTAGCTAAGCGGTTAGCGTACGCGCCTTTGGCGTGGAAGACTCGGGTTCGATTCCCGACGGGAGCTCATGTGATTCGGATTCCACGTTAAACTGTAGGTCCACGTCTCATATGGTCTTGCTGCTCAAAAGGGACGCTAAACTGAAAATCAAATCAAATCAATAAAATATTTTCTAGGGTAACACAAATAAGATCTGCTATTGCATTTCCACTTTTCTGGTGACAATCATCAAAGGCTATATTTCTGTTTCTGTTATTCATCAATCACTAAACTCAGAAACCGTAAAATGAAAACTGTCTGTTCAACATATGCGGAATCAGGGGTTGGATCAACAATTATAGAGTAATATTTGGCAGCTTGTCTCTCATCCAGCCTTGGTTAGGAAAGCTCTGGGCCTCAGTCACGGCGCTTAAAATATGCAGTAGCCGGCCCGGATCCGGGTTGAATTTAAGAACTTCTAAAACCACAATGGTTAAGTATTTTAACTATATTAAACAATAGCCACATTCTTCAAAACATGTAACTTTATATGTTCCGAAGGAATAACATAAAAGAATAATCTGTACATGAAAATGCTTATTTTTTATATACCTCCTTATAATTTTGGAATGATTCAACCAGTGTTCCTGTAATTAAAGCCAGTCCGTCGCTCAGTCTAGTACAGTGCGTAAAGTTTTCACTTATCACCTTGACCTTGGTTTATTATTTAAAAGTTACGAAGCTAACCGTTTTCATTTCATGCGCTCAGTGTTTGTGTTTCGTGAGCGGAATTTCTGTTTGTGCTACTGCTCCAGCTTCCTTTTCAGAAGGAAAATATTTTCTTTTGATACAGGAAGTGATGTAAAGGATACTTTTCTCTTTTTGTGCACACACATAGCAAAAAAATCAAGAACTAATAAACAATCTAACAATAAATAAATAAATGAACATTATACGATATCGAGGTAAACATATTTTTTAAAAAAATACGGGAAATATTTATAGCAATTTTCTCTTTAACATAAGGGTTATAACACTTTCTGCATTCGCCGAATCCCTAAGCAGTCCGGGCCCCTGGGGAAGAGCCTCGGCTCCCCCACCCTCTCGTCGGGTCTGCGTGAACGTACCCACAATATATATATAAACGGGACAAATTGAGAACCACCTCCTTTTTTGAAGTCGGTTAATAAAATATTATAGTGTGTAGACCTTTGGTTTCCAAGCTATTGGACATTAAAGTAGGAATACTCGATCGAAAAAGTGTAACAGCTTTCTTGAATGAATCTAAACCGCAAAAATGGTCAATAAGTCAGGAACCAATGACCTGCACAAGAAAGTATTTCTTTCTACTGAGCTCAAAGTCTACTATCATTTCAAATGTTGTCAAATGGGTACCTTTGGCTCCCGAGTTATTGGCCATCAAAGTTAGGGCTTTTATTTAGTCCAATTTACGAAGAAAGAAAAAAATTCTACGAAATGAAATTATTTTTTTTAGTTTAACATCCCACGCCCTCAAGGCTAAAGAAGATCGATAATTAATAAAATTAGTCGCTCCGCGTAGCTCGAGCGGTCCTGGTTCGATTCTTCGTGGGGACACTCGGTCAAAAAAGTGTAACAGCTTTTTCAGATCAGCCATTCTGAGTGAAGTTTCTTCTGGGTTTTTCTTATTCACATCAGACAAATTGCGAATTTATACCTAACATACAGGTCCCAGGCCTCTTCCTTCCTTGCCCTTCTCCAGATAGTGTGATCATCGATGAACGTCATTCATTTATTTATTTATTTCATTTTCCGCCGTAAAAACTTTGCGTTCATGGCTTTCTCAAGATATACATTCCTACAATTATATGCGACGAGCTTAAGGCCATAGATGTCGGTAATGCCCAGAAATATATATAAATAAATAATAGATTAATAAAACTAAATGACAGTGAAATCAAGATTTCCTGCTCCCCTACCGGGAATCGAATCCTTAATCACACCTGCTAAAGGCACATGTACTAGTCACTAGCACAGGAGAGAGGGCGAACTAATTGCTATTTAGAGGCCAAAGAAGGAGCTCATCCGACCTTCATAAAATTTGACCTGATTTTAGAACTCGATTAATTTTGCACATATACGAGACATTATGGTGTGTGTGCATATCTTTTGTTCTCTAGTGGCCATCAGAGTTGGGATTTGAACTTATTTTTAAAAGTAAGTCCAATTTTTTTTTAAATTTGAGACAAAGGGCCTTATGCAGAGTCGTTTTGACGTATGATTAGCATCATACTAAAGGCCTGACTACTGCAGGAAACATATGTTAGTCGAACTCTTTAGTAAGGTACTAATCAAGCGTCAGAACGACTCTGCATAAGGCCCGAAAGCTCGAAAACTAAACTTCTACACACAGTAATATTTCACACACCTACTGTGTTCACCATTCCAAATTTGCTCAAGTGAAACCCTTTGCTGCCCGAGTTATAGGCCATTGAATTTTGTTTAAGTAAATACAAGTTATATTATATATATATATATATATATATATATATATATATATATATATATATATATATATATATATATACACCGTAAGACGGGGTTACTTACCAAATGGATACCCAGTCCCAGCAGTTTGGATACCCAATACACTCCACTACTGCAAAAGGTGAAGTGTGCTGTCAACATCAATGACGAACAAGTCCTTGATATGACTCTCCGAAGAATTCCTGTCCGTGTGAAATCACAAGGACAGCTGAAAGCATATTTCGCATTTGAATTAGTCCCTTATCCATTATCCCTTTTGAATGACGTGGGAATGTGTAAGACACGCAAATCAGCTATGTATAATTTGTTCATTCCAGTCAGCGCTACTGATATAAACAATACAGATTACGTCGTCGATCGAGGATTCTTCTTACACCAAGTTGCGTGGCACACTAAGGAGCAGTTTTATCTATCATTGACAAGAAAGTGAACTACGTTAAGAGTTACTATAGGCCCAATGCTACCATTGTATTTGATGGCTATCCTTAAGATCCAACATAGACAAGCATCAAATCAGCAGAATGAATGCTAAGAGCTCTTAACTCGTCTCAGCTTCAGTTGTGTTTGATAATACTATGACAGTGATGATGCTACAAGAACTGTTCTTGTCAAACAACCACATAAAAAGCGTTTTTTGAGCTCCTTCGTGGCTAAGCGGTTAGCGTACGCGCATTTGGCGTAGGAGATCCGGGTTCGATTCTTGGCTGGAGCTCATGTGGTTCGTTTTCCACGTTAATCAGTAGGTCCCGTCTCACATAGCCTCGCTACTGAAAGGGACATTAAAATCAACTCAACACATAAAAAAAACATTTGATATCAATGCTTACTGATAAATTGACAGGTCAACGTTTTTATGTCAAGCAGGCCGTTGAAGACGCAGATTCCTCGATTGTCAGCACCGCAACTGATCTCGCTAAACGGGGCGGAAGTGTTTTCATTGTGGAGGAGAACATCGATCGATTGGTTCTTCTGGCTTATTGAAGGCTAGAAAAGGACACCAAGATACTTTGATGTATAGTCCTAGTAAAAGCTGTCTAAGAAGCAAAGGAGAATTTTGTATTCTTGAATACCTTCGGTGGATGTGACACCACGTCCGTATATTTCAAATAGGGGAAACAAAATTGAGAAAAACACCAACCTACAGAGAACAGTAGCAGCATTCATGGACTCTGACCCCTCATCAGATCATGTTGCTGAGGCAGGAGACAAGTTTGCTGTGACATTGTGTACTAGTAGCATTACCGAATTATTGAATGAGACACGCCTTGAACTCTTCTAGAGAGTATTTTCAAAACATTACTTCAAATTGGCATGTTTGCCTCCAACGAGGCAGCTGCTTGCTAGTATTCCCTGGGGATTTATTTCCAGCTGCAAGTTTGAAAAATAACAACTTCCTCAACACGCAGCAGTGTGATTGGAAGGCCATCAAACACAGTGTCCTTCCAAATACCATACATCAACCAGCAACACCACAAGAATTACTAAACAAGGCTTCATGTACTTGTGAAAAAGGTTGTTGGATACCTAACTCTTGCCACAAACCAGAGGTCAATTGCTCGATGTGCAGAAGACACATATGCACCAATTTCCCCATCTCCAGACGAAAATCTCCAAGTTGACGTTAATTTTGATCCAGACATCGAAACGACAGAACATGAAACTTTCGAAAAGGAAAGCCCCTGTTCATCTTATTGCGAATGAAGAAGAAAATAGTAAATTCGTTGTATTGATTATTCATGTATTGCATTCTTTGATTTTCTGTATTTTTATGTTGAAAAATTTGTATTGAGGACCGTTTATATGATTCTTTGTATCAACTTTGGCGTATCCATTGCAAAATTTGAATTTATTTTTGTTTTAAAATAAAACTTAGTGACGCTAAACTATCTTTTTTATTTTTTATTTTAAAAAAAACATTATTACATTTCTACAATCACTAGCTTCACTTTCATGAAAAGTAAACATTTGCAGAACCATTATGCCTGCTGCAATTATTATTTTATATATATTTTTTTAAATTACGTTTTTTCAACTATCAATTAAACAAAACGTGTGCAGATATGCAACATTAATAACATGCAGAATAATGTTTTATGAAGTAAACATTAACTATGAGAAGGAGTAGATTGACATGATCGGTTTCCGAAGTCAAAGAAGCGAAAGTAAGACAAATGTATTATTACTATTTTTTTAAATCTCCAAATTCTATATTTTCCCATTATTAAGTGACGATTTTGACCATATTTTGCTGTTGCTACAATTTCAAAATTTAGGTACTCATTCGATGCAGCAGTTAATATTCTACAACTTTGAGCATAGCAGCTTGTGACCAGAAATGCTTGTTTTCGAATTATTTTCGTAAACCTGAAACAAAAAGCAGAAATGTGCCTTCTTGACTATAGCGTATGAAGCACCACTGAGAAAATGCTGCAAACTCAATTTTTTACTCTTATTTGCACGTCTCAAGTGAATTAAAAACACTTCTGGCGTTACCCTAAATTTTTGAAGACATGGCCTTTTTCTGGACTAATTTGACTGGCTTATATTAGTATAATATTGATTAATATACTGTATATGTAGGCCTATGTAAAAATCAGGGGGTAATTGTCTACGTCTCCTAAATGACACTTCTGCATCCAATACTGCATCGACTTGTTGTTACACTCTTCCTGCAGCCCTTCATGATACTGACGTGCATTTTTGACATGAGTCGTGGATTTCTATCCAATAATCCACGACAAGTTTCGTACACATACTTAAGGACACCTCACACAACATGGGTCATTTCAACAATGCATGGTACCACAATTACTCGTTTTACCGACTAGTTTTGGCACTTAAAAACCTCGACAATGGTTTGCTTTATCAATTTTCAGACTCACTTCACGCACAATCATGTGTATATTCGCCTTCCGATCAGGGGGTCATTTGGAAAGGCAGGAAGCAAATGCCTCTCCCCTGAATTTGAGTATAGGTGCTTTTTTAATCAACTGTATACTAATAAAAAAAACTTGGAACTCTCTTCTCGATGGACAATACCTCCCCACAGCAAAATCTGAAATAACACTACACTTCCGGCCAGGTAAGATTTCCTGGGGAGGGAGAATTCCTTACTTAATATATTTTGCTGTAAAATTTCTCCGTTAATACTTTTTTGGAATAATATAAATTATTGAGGGCTAAACAAAGTTACACTTTTGTCAAAAATTCGCAAAATAATTATAGTAATTATATGTAACTAGCAAACCCGCACGTCCTGCGCAAGCGCAGGACACTATTGTTGTCTGAATGATTGCATATGACACAAAATTAAAAATATTTATGGCTAGCAAAGTAGTTTTAATAACACGTTAATAATATCGTTAATCAAGAATTTCTCGATAATTACTCGAATTTAAGACGTTCGAACCTAAGACGCACCCCGATTTCGCTGGGTTAAATTAAGGAAAAATAGTAATATGTTCCGTTTTTACTATTAGTAAAGTGCTCTTTGATATTGGTCATTCTTTGTGATTTTTATATATCCCTTTCCCCTCCCCATGTTGCGGGGCACGGCATGATAAAAATTATCCAGGCCCGAATGTCATGTATGTTGAAAACTTGATCGAAATCGGTCAGATGGTTCAAGAGTTATTAAGTTATATATATATCCTTTCCCCTTCTCCTACCCTAAGTCCTACTGTCAAAGGGATATGATAAAAACTACTCCAGGTCCGAACCTCATCTATGTTGATAATTTGATTAAGATCGGTTCGGTAGTTTAAGCGTGATGAAGTCACAGAGACAGTCACTTTTATTTTTATTTTTTTTAACATATATGTCCCCCTTCCCCTCCCCTACATTGTGCTGTCAAAGCAAAATGACGAAAACATCCCAGGTCTGAACCTTATCTATGTTGAAAGTTTGATCGAGATCAGTAGGGTGGTTCAAGATCAAGAGTTAATAAGTTTTATTCATTTTCATATATTTACCCTCCTCCCTTCCTCTAACCTAAGTTCTACCATCAAAAGGAAATAATAGAAAACTTCCCAGGTTCGAACTTAATCTATGTTGAAAATTTGATTGTGTTCGATCGGGTGGTTCAAGAGTTATTAACTCACGAACATGGTCACTTTTATTTTTATATTTATTGATTTTTGTATATCTGCCGATTCCCTACGTTATTGCGTGAAAGTGAAATGGTAAAATCCATACCAGACACGAACGTTATCTATCTTGAAAATTTGATCGAGATTGGTCGTTTGGTTCTAGAATTATTAAGTTTTATATATTTTCTTATAATTCCCCTCCCCCCACCCCTAAGTTCTACCGTCAAAATGAATAGCTAAAAACACTCCCAGGCTCGAACTTCATCTATCTTGAAAATTTGATCGACTTCGATTGGGTGGTTCAAGAGATTAAGTCACAAACATAGTCACTTTCAATTTGGATCTGAAGTGTTTTTTTTTTTTTTTTTTTTTTTTTTTTTAGACACCGCTATTAATATATAGATTAGCATATATTTTATATGTAATTAACGGATGATCTAGTGATTAGCAGTGTCCCTAATCTTATGTCGTTTAATAATTATAGATGTTCAAATGTGTGAACTCTCTACGTCGAAGCATTCAAGCGCGAGGATTATATATTTGCATATTACACATCTCCCCTCTTCCACATACATTTCAACTGTTACGATTTCGCACCCTGCTTTCGCCACTATTGTCAGTAGTTTATTTACAACCCACGTATATGTGAGGATCTACACCCAAAGGTAATAATTGTTCACTTAACACAACATTCAAACTTACACTTAAAGAGGAGAGAGGAGATCAAACGGTATAGAATAAAGGAAAAGAAAACTAGATTTTCTTTGTATGAGAAGAAATGAACATTTACCTGGAATAAACAATACTACGAAGATGGCCACGAGTGATGTATGGTAAATCGTCATGGTTTTTTAACCTGAAAGAATAGATATGATTACGTAAGCAACATACAAGTAAACACTTCCACGTTTCCTTATAAAAACAATACATCTTTATATTATACGTATATTCAAGAGAGTGTCCTTCGGTGACAGGAAAATAGTATGCTCTGTAGAATTTAAATACAAAACAAAATTATTTTTTGAAGGAAATTATTATATATAAAAGAAACAAACAGTGTTGTGTTTCGACTCGTGGTCTTCTTTACATAAAGAGAAATCTTCACAGTACGAAATTAAATTTGTGATTTCATCTATTCAAAACAAACTAAACACCAGTGGCGGATCTAGAGGGTAAAAGCTAGGGAGAACAGCCAGAACTTAGTCTATGATAGATTTATCATGAGTTTACAAACTTTCAAGAACATATAGCCTAAATAGTAGCTTAAATTATATTTGTAATTTAAAAAACTGGGGAGGTGGCTGGGTCCTGCTTCCCCAGGCTAGATCCGCTACTGCTAAAGTGCCCTAGTGTTTCAGCTCACAAAGGAATATGACCAGCCAGAGTTATTGAAAGAGTATTATTTTGTTATACACAGCAGCAGCGATTTTCAACTTCAGTAAAAAAATATGGAAAGATGTTGGAAATCGAAAAAGTAGAAATAAATCCTGCTTGATTTGAAAGCTTCTTTTTGTGACATTCACTACTAAATTTCACAATTTTTAAGAATGAATTCCACAAATATTGAGGCTTATGTTGGTAACATCTTGTAGTAGGGCTTTTTTTTTATATAGGGTTTCCTTAAGATCGAGTTCTTTACCTAATAACCTTCAAATAAACTAGGATAATTTGTATGCAGTTTCAGGCAAATTCAAGAGAAAGTGCTGCGATTTAAGACGTTAAACACTTTACTCTCATTTCTCAATTCATTCATAATTACTGGTAGAAAGAAGTACCAATATCACGTCCACACCACGTCAAGGAATTTGGTTTGTGTGGCGTGTGTCTTCTCAATTAATATTGAAACTAGGGTATCCGGTCAAAACAGCGCAAGGACAAATGAAGCATGGACAAAAACAGCGCATGCAAATACCGCGTGGACAAAAGCAGCGCATGAACAAAAACCGCGCAAGGACAAACAGCGCATGCAAATACCGCTTGAACAAAAACAGCGCATGAACAAAAACCGCGCAAGGACAAAAACTGCGAATGCAAATACCGCGTGAGCAAAACAGCCCATGGACAAAAACGATAGATGAACATTTTGAACTAGGCTCGCTCGCGCTCGAGCTCGCTTTTTCAACTGGGCTCGCGCTCACTCGGCCTCGCGATCACTTACCTCAATTGGGCTCGCGCTTCCGACCGCTTCCCTCAACTCTTCTCGCAATCACTGGCGCTCGCGGTCACTTGGGCTTGCACTCACACAAACGGGTCAAGATATGAATTAGGTTGAGAACCACTGCCACAGACTGTTTACAATTTTTATAGACATCCTTAGAAAAGATGAGTCACGAATAATTACAACTTTGACAACCCAAATGTCTTTACTGAATTTCAGGTTGCATAATTGACAGGCACTCTTCACAGTTAAATAGATATAGAGATAAAAACAGCGCATGGACAAAAACCGCGCAAGGACAATATCAACGCATGCAAATACCGTGTGGACAAAAACAGAGCGTGAATAAAATCCGCGCAAGGACAAAAACAGAGCGTGAATAAAAACCGCGCAAGGACAAAAACAGCGTATTCAAATACCGTGTGAGCGAAAACAGCCTATTTACAAAAAAAAAAAAAAAAAAAAAAAAAATGAACTAGGCTCTCTTGCTTTCTAGATCACTTCTTTCAATTGGGCTTGCGCTCAGTTACTTCAATTGGGCTCGCGCTTCCATCGACTGTTCTCGCAATCATTCACCGCTCGCGGTCACTTGGGCTCGCACTCACCTCTTTTAACTGGGCTCGTGGTCACTCAAGCTTGCACTCACACAAGTAGGTCAAGATAGGAATTAGGTTGAGAATCAATTTTGTTTTATTTATTTTATTTTTTAAAGAAAGAAGAAAATGTATGTATTGGATGTATCCAATATATTAAAGAATATACATAAAAATACATAAACATACCAAATTATAAAAAATAACAATATAGAAAATATTAATTCAATAAAATAAAAGTATAAGAATAAATTAACTGCTACTGAAATTAGCAACTCAAATTTCCTACTTATAAGTGCTATTACTTCTCCAAAGGAAGACGGACTTCCTAGATTCCCTTTATTAACAGAGTTTAACGTACCCGGTATTTATAGATGACAGGACTTTGGACATTCAGAAGTCATGTCTAACTTCCTGTGTCGGGCAGATTAATTCAATGCACTTATTTCTATTACGAAATTTTTGTATTTCTTATGCAAAGAATACAGAAAAGAAAATGCTTGTGTGTGAGCCTGATTCTCATGTTTTATTTATTTGTTTTCTTACCGTAACATATGAGGTTTATAATTCTTAGTTTTAGCTAACAATAGATTTTAAATACTTTGTGATTCTTTTAACCACTGTAAAATTAGCCTTTTATATGCTTTGAAATTACTTTCCTCTTTGATTCGGAGTGGGAGTTCGTTACAGATCTTCGGAGTTCTGTAATATGTTTGGTATTGAGTTATAGATTTGCTCGTTGCTTTAATTTCAAAATTATTGTTTGTCACATTTCTGGTTATATGCATACTTCTGTTTTATTACGTTGCATTACGTTCTGTTGTCATATTTCTGTTTTATTACGTCCCATTTGTTATTATCCTTTTTAATATATATTAATATCTTCTGCAAATATAATTTTGAAAGTGTTAACACTGAAAATTGGTCATAGAGTCTATCTAGTCTACTTTCAAGACCCTTTATGGATCAAGAGATTCAATATATTTCAGGCAAAAATTTTCTTTTAGGCCTTAGATCTCGAGAACTATATATAGTGTAGCCAAACCAAAAATAACAATTGATGAAAACAATTGAAGTAGGTACTATGCTCCATAATTCATTTAAAACCAGACGAGCCGTTTTCTGTGATACGATCACAAACAGCAAAGAATTTGAACTCCATTGTAGCGAAAAATATACAGGAATTGCCCACTTCCTTCCTTAAGACCATGTCCAATACCTCGGAAGCGATAGAACTTCCCTATATAATAACATGTCATATTTTATTTCCAAAGTGTAATGAAAACTATTTTATACATTTTTGAAATGTATCCAGATGTTCTCTTTTCTTTTCAATATCAATAATGTATGTTTGCTTTTTTTTACTGGGGTAATATCTGAATACCGTAGCAAAAAATTAATTTTCTTCCATTTGGAAACCCTTTGAAACATGACTTCCATTTGACATCATGTAGCTAGACACGCTTATTTGGTTCTCTTTCTCCTTCAAAGACACGCGCATGTGCTTCTGATTGTCGCCGGACACAAAGAAAACGATGAAATGCAGATTGACTGCTAATAAGCCCAAAGTCTGTTCCCTCTTTCTTTATTGAAAGTAAATATTTTATCGATGCTATGTAGATATCTCCGTTAAGAAAGCCATGTTTATAATTGGAGGCATATTGCAACTAACGACATTCGTAAATTCAGATTTTTTTCTTATGCTATTTACAAGTGAAGTAAGTGCTATGAATTGGTGTAGTTTCACAGTTCGTTCTTGTACTCGTAAGATAAGCATGGTTGCCTATCCTGGGAGCCGGGGCACCTGAAGTTTGATTGGGGAAAATAGTTGTATTAAAATCTTCATTGATATGTTATTAGATGATATCTTAGAAACCTGGATGGACTTCCCAAAAAGTTTACAGAAAATCGGGTCCACTGGAGTGAGATGGTCTCATTTATGACAATGAAATCGAACAAGGACATAGTAGAATTTTTTCTTTATTTTCAAGCGACGACAAGATAGAAGATCGTTAGGGAAAACAAATCGAATTCGAGATTTCAACGAATATACACGTCTGATGGCCCCTACAAGTAATTTTGAATTGTATGATTTAATAAAAAAAGAGGAAAAAAGAACATAAAACATCAAAAGTGAAAGAAGAATGAATCGTAAACTCGTCTGTTTGTTATTTGTCCCATCAGTTGAAAAAAGTTTACATATCAAACAGATCAAATACCATTCTCTTGTGACGGTTAATCAACTTCAAATTAGAAGCCTGGGGGACGTGGATATCGGCACCAATACAGCTTTCTCCTGATTACCTATGTATTTTCTATTTATTCCGTTCGGTTTGTGATTGCTCCAGTTTACAATAAGGCCATTTCGTTCATGTAGCGACTAATTCTCATTTGAGAGGTTGATAATATTTCTAAGCTAAAAAGAACAAATCTAGTTTGAGACAACAGGAAATTGGTTCTTTAAATAAATTTAGAAAGGATAACTAACTGAACCAGTTACCCTATATTTGTTTTGAAATTATAAGAGTTACAAACTTCATAGAAGAAATATCAATAAACTTCTCTTCGTTCAAAAGGTGACACAATTGGAGATTCCTAAGAAATAATGGCCAGGAAACTGAATTAAAATACTGAACTGCAATGCATAGTATGAAAGTTAGATACAGTTACAAATATTTTAATTGTGTACCGCATCTTACGTTACAAATCCTATCTACTGACCAAATGTTAAATTTCTAGCTTAAGCGGTTTGATCAGTCAGTCATCCAAGACTTCCTTTATATGGAGAGATTTATTTACTTATTATTTGACAATGGGCACCCTGTATTTACAATGGGAACATTACCAACCCTCTTATAGCACAACTACCAAAACATTCGTCCAAAGTCACTCTTTTATAACCAATCCGAACATGGACTAATAGGCTTTACTGCATTAGGTAGTTTTCTGTTTAGCAGAGATTCTGCCTAGACAAAATCGAACGCTGGAGCGAGTGTTCTCTTGAGCAATATAACACCACATCAACTATTTGGTTGTACCATTGATTTTCGAATCAACCTAAGCTCCATTTCCGGGAAAATTGAGTTATTGGGTGGAATGGGTTGAAATCGTACCACAAAACAGTATGTACGTAGATAGTTTAATTTCGAAAATGTACAGCAGGGGAAACTTGTTTGGCATGTGTCATTAGGGCGTGTCGATTTTTTCAACTTTCAAAATCCTAAAATGAGGGGTGCTAAAAAGTTGAGACCTGACATTGTATTTCGAAGCATATATTTACAAATTCGATATAATGTTGTTTTGCTAGGTAAATAACAGTCCAAAGTTTTGTCATTTTCGATTTTTGTTTTAGAAATTTAATTTTGTTGTTCATAGATGGCGCCAGCGTTGTATTTCTATTATTAAGCAGAAATACATGCTTGTTAAGATTAGTTTTATCTATTTGCACATTGCTGAATTACAGTTTTAATATTATGTCAAATTTATATTCTACAATCATTAAATTAGATACATTTTGAATTTTAAACGGGTGCTAAAGTTTTCACATTTATTACTTAACTCCAAGGGTATAAGATTAAGAGCTTCAAATTTGAGTGTGTAAACTTTTTCAACTAGTTTTTATATTAACATCGTGGTTTCTTGATGTTTTTTTACAATGACTTCTAAGACAAAAACAAAACGTAATACATTTACGCATAGGAGTAATTTGATTGGAACCGGCAGAGAATTGTTACCCTCTGAACTTCCCGTCATTAAGCTATGTTGTTATGCAGAGCATTTGGTATGGTGTCGGCTTACGTGTCCCAGCTGGCATATCTACTGCCATCCTTATGGATGTTGGCTTGATGACCGACAAAAATCAAAGGCTTGTGATTGATCACAATAAAATGAAGAGAGCACAAGAAAAAAGTAATGAAATCCGTGGACCAAGAATTTGATGAGATCTGTCAGCAAAGTATAATCGACTGCATCTTCTTTGACGGCCGTGAAGATATTACGAACGTTATGTTGGTAGCAGAAAATTCAAATCACCAGTTCCCTGGGATTATATGAGAACAAACACTATTCTGTTTAAAGCGAGCCAGGTGGACGCTATCTTTGTCATTTTACTCCTCAGAAAGATTGTGACAATAAAAACAAAATGAAATTTTTGCTGATATTCTTGAAGATTTTAGAAGGGCATTGATAAAATCTTACAAGCAATTGGAGGTGATTCCACCAACGTCAACATTGGTTGGGGAGGTCCTACTATGCATTGGGTAGAAGTCAAACTCGGTCGTAAGATAAATTGGTTAGTGTGTGCTCTTCATACCAGCGGATCACCTTTGCGACACTTAATCACAACACTGGATGGCATAATTTTGTCTAGCAATCAGTGGAAAAGTACTATTGGAGATATGCTAGACGCAGTTACTGGACTTGAAATCAATCCTTCATAGCAAAACTCCCAATTGGAGAGCCTCTTATTGCGCTGAGTGAAAATATCGTAAAAGATTTATCTACAGATCAAGCATACGGATATCAGATTACACAGGAAATTCTCACTGGAAAACCTGCATGGGATCTGGCGCTTCTTGAAATTAGTCCAGTCAGTCATTCAAGATGGTTGACTACAGCAAATAGACTGCATCGTTTGTGGTTTTTTAAACATGAACTTAACGTCAAATATCTCATAAATCTTAGGCGGATAGTGAAATACATTGTTAGTGTCTATTAACCTGCTGATTAAACATCAAAGTCAAGCATTGCTGGGAAAAAGGGCCACGCCACATCTTGTTTCAACTGCAGTGACTTAATATGCAGAAAATTGTCGTGGATGCTGTACTTCAAAATACACTTAACTTGAGAAGTGAGGCAGTACAAGGAAATCTCTCTGTACGTCCGAGAAAAACACCTGCTATCGACCCCAATGTTTCGTTGGTGCTAGAGATGATCGACTGGTCTAAAGATGTTTATGAACCTCCCTTGACATGCAGACTTTCAACAGTAGTAGTAAAGAAATTTGTAGACGTTCTGATGAAAGTACCACAGAGGCCAAATCACGCTCAATCTATAAAAAGGTGTATGAAACAAGACACAGAGGCTGGCGGCAGCAAAAGTCTATACGCATGAGAAACGTGAGGGGTGCATGATAGTACAAGAAGCAAGTCCACAGATGATGTCCGAAAATGAATCAAAACAGGACATAAAGAAACTTGTTTTGTGAATAACTTGTGCGTTAATAGTATTGCGTACTTGTTGCTGTTTCTTGAATACATTTGTATTAAGTAAAACAAGGACAGCTTTATCACAAAATGTAACACAAATGTAGCATATATATAGTAATACTATAATAGTAAGTAAGAAGTGTATGAACTGTATGATGCAGGAGTTACAAAATAATTCATGATAATGAAAATTAGTAGTTTGTCAATGTGGTTGAGTAATGTATTTTTAAAATCAATGAAAAATGTGTTTCTCAAGATTTGAAACAGAAGCTACACACTTCAAACATGGAGAATGTTACATGTTTTTACTAAAACCAGTGGTCGAAGTGAGACCGTATTCGGAGGTATGCCATACCACCTCTCGTTTTTGAGGGATGAAGGCATACCGTCTCTGGTTTTCCAATGATTAAAACATACCGTCACTGGAAATGAAATGACAAATACCTTCACTGAAAAGTAGATGCTAAATACCTTTAATAAATCCAAATGTATACATAGTAATTGACGAATAACTTTGCACATAAAAAGATTTTATTTCTTTATATAAAAATAATTTCTAAGTTGACAACACCGACACTTTTCTTCTTATCTTTTTCCTACCTTTTGCTTTTAAAATGAGGTGTCTTCAAGAAAGTTACCTATTTTATATTTTGATGTCCCACATTGAATTGTTTCTTTTTTATGTATATGTATGTATCCTTTTCCATTAGTGAATATAAATGTCATGTTTTGAGAATTGTCGGATTTAAGGGTTAACTGCTGTGGGGGCGGACCTTCCGGGGGTTGGAATAGTTGAGTGGGGAAACTGGGAGGTTTCCCGCAGGAAATTAATATCTTCATTTTGTTATTGAGCATTTTCGTGTATAATTCTCTATAATACAACATAAGGGGATTTTTAAAATATTTTTTTCAGAAAGTTTTTGACGGGGAATCAAAGTTTCTCCATATCCTCCAACGTTACTACAAACAAGTTCTCCGGTGGTTTTCAGTCATTATGTATATAGAAATGCAATCTTTTAGACAACATACCCTCACTGCATTTCAACATTTAGATAGCCGGTATGTTGAGTCAAAATCGTAATTAAACATACCGTCTCTGCCTTTTTTCCACTTCGAACACTGTCTAAAACAATTATAAAGTATAATAGTACGTAATCAAAACAATGCTTTTTGTTCGTAGTAACCGCAATGCAATAATATAAAGCCTAAATATAGTATTTCAATAGTACATCTATATATGGAGAAATTTTATTGAGTGTTTTCTCAAAGTATTGGTTATATACTCTTCTTACTGTACCTCTAGCTTTATTAATATGTTTGATGACTAATAAAATGTTTCATACGGAAAAATAGTTTATTTTATAGCATTGCATGGCATTTTCGAAAGTATTTCAGTATTAAATTCCGAAAACTGCTCGTGTGCTATATTCAAATCTTGATTTACCTAGCTAGAATTTCTTTAATCACAAAACTAAGTACGGATTTGAATTTCTCATTCCTAAAAACATACTTTTAAGACCCCTCATCATGAAAAATTGCAAAAAGTATATTTCACCCTCAAAAATGACACACCCTAATGTGTCATGTGTCGCATTGCATGAGAATATTGAACTTTTTTTCCAATTTACTCGAAAGTTAGAAAATGTGACATACTATTGTCTTCCCCCACGACTACGAAACTAATCATTCCAAAATTGTGTCATGTTCTTCTATAACAGTCTATTAGTACGCTAGCTATTGATTGATTGTGCGTATTTAGCAAATTCATTTGCACCCGTTAAAATATGTTACACAGGTACCACAATATTTACCACAGATTAAGTATAATACTGCTTTGTTGTCAAATAACTAACATTCCAAGTACATTAATTTTGTTTTGTTAAAGGAATAACAATTACACAAATACGTGTGAAAACGTAAAATATATTCTTTTTTTTTTTTTAATTTCTTCAGTGGGCCATAATCTACCAACACAAGAGATCGAGACTCCATTAATCTTGATCGTATTCCTACAGATACATCATCGAATTAGATTTGTGTGAGGTTGTATTTGCTATCATAAAATGAGCCTCAGGAGATGAATTACAGAAGTTCGGAATCAAAGGAACGCTAGAGTCCTAGAATTACAGTTATGAATCTCAATCAATCTTCATGCAACAGACTCATGATAACACAAACGAATTCGAATTTGGTTGTTTGGATGTCGGAGTAGAATTAGCATAAAACTACACTAAGATTTAAGAAATGTTAAAGTCCCTTATTGCATCATTCCTTGAAAAAAAGACCATGTGACAAAATCTGTACTGAAATCAGTTCGAATAACTCACATCCAAATCCAGTAGAGTAAGACTCATATCCAAATCTTCTCCGGTGTACCAATCTACTGTAGGCCTATGTATCTTTAAAGATCTTTCCAGATAAGTAAAAGGCTCTCCCTTCAATGCCAACCTGAGATACCAATAGCTAGACCAAAATCTGAAAGTTTAATATTTGATAACATGCCCGGTTTCCGCAATTATAGAAAGTTTATTCCATAGTCCATAGTGTTTTTTTATGTTCCATGAGTTGTAGTAAGTCACATCGGGATTTTGTCATAGGTTAAGTCATATCCAGGCAAAATCTAGTCAATAATTAGGAGCAGTTACTCTTACGAGTAGCTGGATTGTTAATCGACTTGCGTGTTGTATTGCAGTGTCGCCTTGATGTTGGCTGTCCATACTTAAAAGTCTTATTCGGTGAAGTCATTATTAGTATTGCCAAATTTATAGTCGGTGCCAGTACCTTCAAAGCAATGATGTTTTTCTACTAAAATTTAAATCACTAAAGAGATTTGATATTGTCCTTCTAACCAGCTCTTCTGGTGAGGAATGTCTGCGACTGCATAAGAAATCATTCCATGGTCTTCGTCTGATGCTGAATTACTTATGGCTTGTATTGAATGTTTAAATGAAAACTTTTTGACAGTTTATTGTTCATTAGTTAACTATGTAAACACGTTCAGGTACGAATTGTTATTAATCATCATCATCATCATAGGTATTCTGCCTTTATTGGCAGGTCACTTGCCGCAGCTGAGAAGCTTCCATGCTCCACGGTCCTCCGCTAACTTCTTCGTCTTCGCGTATGATCTTTCTGTTTTTATATCATCCATTAATTGTAGTCTCCTTCGCCCCCTCCCTCTCTTTCCCGACACCATACCCTCTAGGACGTCCCTCATGATACAATCTCTTCTTAGGCAATGTCCCAACCAGTTTCTCTTCCTCTTCCTAATAATATCTAAAAGTGTTCTTTTCTCACCCACCATTTCTAACACTCTCTCATTCGTTTTGCGCTCGACCCAACTAATTCTTTCCATTCTTCTCCACACCCACATTTCGAAGGCTTCCAGTCGATTTTCATCACCTTTACGTAATGTCCACGTTTCCGCCCCATACAGTACAACACTCCACACGAAGCATTTTATGAGTCTTTTTCTCAACTCTTTGTTCAAGGTCCCACAAAACAGACTTTTCTTCTTCTTAAAGGTTTCTTTCGCCATTCCTATCCTTGCTTTTATTTCACGTTCGCACTTCATGTTATTACTAAGTATACTACCCAGATATCGAAAACTATCCACTTGTTCTACTTTCTCCCTTCCTACTTTTATATTTGACACAGACCCCTTCGTTCCAATCACTATGGCTTTTGTCTTTCTAACATTTATTTTCATCCCATAGTCTTCAAAGCCCCTTCTCATTTTTTCTAACATTTTATTTATTTTCTTTTCAGATTCTGCAACAAGCGCCATATCATCTGCAAATCTTATGCATCTAATCATTCTACCTCCTACCGAAATACCATCATCATCATGTAAACTCTTTTTCACTATCTCTTCTAGATAGACATTAAATAGTGTTGGCGAGAGGCAGCATCCTTGTCGAACTCCCCTTCCAATTGCACTCTCTTCCGTCAGTTCTTCCCCTATCCTAACACTTACTTATTGGTTCATGTATAAGTTTCTTATAAGTCTTCTATCTTTCCAATCTAACCCTATCTTCCTTAGAACTCCCAACAACAATTCCCAATTCACGTGGTCAAAAGCCTTTTCTAGATCAATAAATATAACATACACCTCTTTCCCTTTTTCTATAAATCTTTCACCGCCGCCCTTAATAATCCAATTGCATCTTTTGTGTCCTTGCCTCTTCTGAACCCGAACTGCTCCTCCTCAACTTCTTTATTTGTTCTTTCATATAACCTTCTGTTCAGTATTCGGAGCAGAATTTTAGCTGCATGAGATATGCGACTAATAGTTCTATAATCCTCACATCTCTTTGGGTTCGATTTCTTAGCCATCGGTATCATGATCGTTTTCAGGAAGTCTTTTGGCCATTCTCCTGTTTCATATATTTCGTTGCATAGTCGGAACACTTCTTTCTTTCCCTTGTCTCCTATATTTTTAATGAATTCGATTGGTATGATATCTATTCCGGTTGCCTTCCCATTCCTAATCTCGGATATAGCCTTTTCAAACTCATCCCTAAGAATACTAAATCCTTTATCATCCTCGCCTACTTCATTTTCTACTTCAACATTTAGGCTACACGGTCTATCCCTACTCTCATATAAGTCTTCAATGTATTCTTTCCACCTTCCTATGACCTCATTTCTCTCGCTGACTACCTTCCCATTCTTATTTTCTACTGCCATCATAATACCCCCTTGTTTCCTCCGAAATTCCATAGATTTCACCTCCTTGTACATTTCCTCATATTTCCCAACTCTTTCTAATTCTTCTATGTCCTCGCATTTTCTTTTGTAAAACTCTTCCCTCGCTCTGTCTGTTTCTCTTCGTAATTCATTATTTAACTTTCTGTACATCTTTCTACATTTTTCAGTTGAATATCTACTTCGGCCAGCACAAGATTATGATCGGAGAAAATATCAGCCCCGGGAAGGGTCTTCGCGTTCTTTAAGCAATTCCGATACCTGTCCTGAATCATAACATTGTCTATCTGATATCTTCCGCCGTCTATTGGTGATTTTCATGTATATCTTCTTATCTTGTGCTGATTGAACCAATTGTTCCCAATTACTAGTGAATTCTGTCTACAGAAATTCACCAGTCCCTCTCCCCTTTCATTTCTTTCGCCTAAACCATATTTGCCTACGATACTACCTTCTTGTTTTTCTCCCACAACTGCATTGAAATCTCCCATTAGAATTATGCATGCACCTTTCTTCTCCCTATCTATAATCTCTTCTATTTTCTCATAATTTTCCTCTACTTCTTCATTTGCATGCGAAGTCGTCGGTGTATATGCTTGTATCACCACTAGATCCTTCGTTTTTCCTTTAAGTCTTAACATCATAACTCTATCATCAATAAATTCTACTTTCACTACCTTCTCTTTTAAGCGCTTTCCAAGAATTATTCCTACGCCATTATGACCGCCCTTTTCATTACCCGAATAAAACATTCTATATTCTTCGCTGTTCAATACCCCATTACCTTCCCATCTAACTTCACAAACTCCTACCAAATCTAAATTATTTTTTTCATTTCTTCTTTAAGATTTTCTAATTTTCCTCCCTGTAACATAGTACGTACGTTCCATGTCCCTATCCTAAACCTTTTGCTCTTCCTTGTCTTTCTTTCTCTGTCTGTCTTCCCCCCATTATTACTTTCTCGTCCAATAGTCCTTCCCAAGCCATCCCCCTCCCGGAGATCCGAATGGAGGGATATTTTAATATAAAAAGTTATAAAAATGTCAACAATCACTTTAAATCTCAATTGTCTATTGTTTCCTGTGTACGTAAATTATGTTCTAGTAGAAATTCTACAATATCATCACCATTTAACGGGGGAAAATGTCCAAATATTATATCAATTGATAGAGCTATTTAAGGTGAACAAAATTATACGAATGGCTGTATAATTTATTAGGAGGAAGCTGATACTGAAGTACACATTAATTAAGCTTTTCATTATGAAAGTAGGAAGACGAAAGAACACAGCGTGGTTAATGACGCATAGACCAAATTTGTGATCATTTCTGAAATCTTGCTATTATGGTAGACTATTACTGTCTTGTTTTATTGATTAATTGGCTGATTAGAGCTTAGCGTCCCGGTCAGCAGCGAGCTGAAACGTGGATCCAGGCCTGTATCCATGGGGTCTAGGGGGGCCGGGTCCCCCTAAATTTTTGCTGCCCCCTAATATTTTCACGGTAGGCTTGAAAATGAACTACAATATGGTGATGAACTATAATGTTGTTGGATCGGGCCCCCTTAACTTCTACCGGCCTTCCTACATTTTTGGGCTGGCTACCGGCCTGCGTGGACCTACAGCTGAATGTGGGATTCGAACCATATGAACTCCCACCGGGAATCTGTCAGTTATTGTAATGTGCATATTGCTTAGATATTAGGTATGTACCAGATATGTTAATATCGTGGCCCTTGAGTAATTTTTTCTGCGGTCTTCGGTTCATTCCGAGAAAATAATAATAAAATATTATTTATTTTATAAGAGCTTATAGCTTAAACTAGAGAGAATTATCTGCTTTCTTGGGAGACTTAATAAGCATATATTCTGGCCTTCCTTATTACGTAAAAGTGCGCTGACTATCATTGTCCATGGTTCTCGAAACGTTCTGCAACTTGAAAGACGAAATTTTCTACATTAAAAAAAAAAAAATCAAAAACAAAGTACTAGCTTACTGGTGTATTCTTTGTGGCTATGAGATATCTGTTTTATGGCTGATAGAACGAATTGCCAGTTCGAGTTAAAGGGAGAGATATAATTATTAGGAACATGAAGGATCAGGTAAAAACATTGAAATGCAAGTCACTGCTCTGGAAGAAGCAGATACAGAAACATAAAAAAATGAAAAGTAATAATTAATTACTTTTTTTTAAATAAAATTTCTGCAACAGCTTGAAAAAAACCATCCTAAAATATTCTGCAACCAGAAAATCAACAAAGTAATTCGGGTTGCATACAACCATACGGGTACGAGTCCTTTTCAATCAGCTTTCCTCCGAATGATTTAGCATCTGTGATGGATGGCGATGTCATGACTGTTTACATGCCGGCTTTGCTCAAATTTTGTCAAAATATCATGCACTTTTTCTATAATTGGTTACCCACGGTGAGAAGCATATTGGAGATCGAAATTTCCAGAACGAAAGCGACTGTTTTTTCTGACTTTCGTGTCTTGTTTCCTGTTTGAAGTACTTAAATATTCGCAGCTTGGTAAAAAGCAAACCTATAGGGAGTCACGATTGCCATTGATACAGGATTACATCTTGCTTCAAGATTCAAACGTTTGATCCTAGGCAATATAAGTTCGTGATGAACGAAATTGAGAAATTCAAATATGAGGTCAGAGAAGGATACACTCATGTATGCAAACTCAGAATATTGGTGAAACAAATGATCAGATAGCATCCATATTCTGAGGAAACTTGTGATTTTATGAATCGTAGGTTCTCAGTAAAACTTGTGAGCATCATATTTACAGTTGTCGAATTAAGATGTAGAACTATTTTTTTCTTTCTTTTTTTCTTTCTTTTCTTTTTTTTTTAAAGCATCAGATGATTGCGCAGGAAAGATCTTTACATATGGAGAATGAAGAATTAAAAGTTTCACAGCTTTCGAACTAAGAACTTTTCAATTATGAAGTCACGACGTTAACCACTCACTTATGGAAAATGCTACGTGATAAGAGATGTTTTTCTTGCATATCTCGATAACGCTAACGCTTTCAAGGGATAAAAGTTAGAAATATATATTTTAATGTGTCTATATTTCATGTTTGAAGTGACTAAATATCTGCAGCCTAGTAACAGGGAAGCTATAATGAGTCACGATGCTCAATTGGTAGAGCACTTGCATATGGTTCAAGAGCCGAAGGATTGATCCAAGGTCATGTGAGTTCGTGATGGAGGACATTGAGAGTGAGATAGATTCAAATATGGGGACAAAAAGGAATATATATATTCACATACGCAAGGTTAGAACTGGAGAAACAAATGATCGGACAGCATCCATATCTGACTGAAATTGTGATTTTCTGAAGCATAAGAATCAAAGTTTCTCAGTCGAACCTGCGAGTATCAAACACGGTGGAGAACTCTTTTGAAGCATCAGAGGGTTGTACAATAAGAGAAAGATCTTAACATACGGAGAATGAAAAATTTAAAAATTCACAGCTTGTGTTTCGATCCAACAATCTCTTGGTTATGAAGCCACGACATTCCGTAACCATCGCCACTCAACCACAGAGAAATGTATTTGATAAACCATGTTCTCGCATATCTCAAGAATACCAACACTTTCGAAGCATGAAAATTAGAAATACTATTACTTCTACTAGAGATAGTTACTCAAACAGGCGTTGCAATGTGTCGAAAAAAACATTTAAGGTAAATGACAGGCGAGAAAGTTGAATGTTTGAAGTACTACAAGGTCTCACAAGTAAACGTTCTCAACTAACACTCAGGGGTCTAGACATGGTATATATATATATATACATAGATAGATATAGATGTAGATATAGATATATTCGTAAAGTACTAACCTATATGAGTAAAAATATGGAATCTGATAGAAGGATATAGGAGTTAGAAGGATGTAAAGCTAACATTGTAATCTATGAAAAATCTTATTTGCACGTTAGTCTCGATCTTTTACAAGCTCTCTTTGCTGGTCTAGTGGTTAGCGTGTGTGTCTTTGTGTACGTGGTGCCAGGTTTGATTCCCGATGGGAGAGTATAAAATTTTCATTTCCAATCATTTACTTTTAATAAATATCCGTCTCCTTTAGCATATAAGGAATAATCATGGGAAGTAAAACTAAACAGTTTCATTTCTCGAACTTCTACTATATGTTCAACTGAGAAAGTTTGATTCGCATGCTTTACAAAATCACAATTTTCCTCTGGATGGATGTTGATCCGGTAATTTATTTCTCCGATTCTAACCTTGCGTGTGTAAATGTATCCGTCTCCCTCCACATTTGAATTTCTCTCTCTCTCAATGTTGTCCACAGCGAACTCACATGATATGAGATGAAATCTACTCTTGGTACTGTATCAGATACAAGCGTTCTACCAATGGGTAATTGTGTCTCCTCATAGGTTTGTTGATAGTAGGCTACATATATTTAGGCAATTCAAAGAGGAAACATAAACAAAAGTCAGTAAAACAAGAACTAAAACTAGGCATTTAAAATAGCCAAAATTGATGTAACGTACATCTAAAGTACACAAGGACTATATGAACATTTGTATGTAGTTACTGAGAAAGAAAGGAAATGAATCAGTAATTTCTTTCAGTAGTTTGTAAGTAAATGAGTCCAGGCGAATTTAACTCTGAATGCAAGGAGTATAGACCTATTATGTCACAGCAGCAATGAGTTGACGATGCTTGTTTTAGACAATTTGCATCTTTACTGAAATAAAATTGTAAAATGTAGCGCAGTTCTTTGGAAAGTTCACTTATTTTCACACGTCTGATTAGAAGAATTAAAACTCATTTCACCTGTTCTAACATCAACTGTCAGCTGTTAAATGATGTTAGGCCGGACTCGCTGCGACTGATATACCTTGCGATATGAGCCACTAATGCTATCTCATGCGGAAAAGGCTAACTACATTTTAGACTATACGTGATATTTTGATGCAATTTTCACTAATGTAAAGAGCTATTCTCAAGAAAAGCTGTTTACCTATGATAAAAAAAAATCAATAATGTGACAATTAATTATTACGCATTTCTTCATACATGTTTCGTAGGAAGGCCTATTTTATACGGAATTTATCGTACCTTTAGTTTAGGCATCTAACTAAACTATTGGGTAAAGAAAGAATGAAAAAATAAAAATAAAAAACAGAAGAAATACTGACTTAAAATGCACTAAAAACAGATAATAATAATAATAATAATAATAATAATAATAATAATAATAATAATAATAATAATAATAAACAAGCGCTTGAAAACAATAATTTATTATATTACTTATGAAAATAATTTAAAGTTCTGCTAAGCCAAATATATTAATGACTCATAAAATTACTATCGAAATAATTTTATATTAGGCATCAGTACAGATTTAAGCGAAATCGATCAACCATCGATAAGATATTTACCATTCGACAAATACTCGAAAAGAAATGGGAATACAATAGTTCGATACATCAATTATTTATTGATTTTAGAAAGATCTATGACTCGGTTAGGTGGGAAACATTGTACGATATTCTTACAGAATTTGGAATACAGAAAAAAACTAGTTTGATTAAGATGTTTAAATGAATCTCAAAGTAAAGTCCGAGTAGGAAAATTTCTGTCCGCTAGCTTTCACGTCGAAATGGCCTGAAACAGGGAGATGAGTTGTCGTCATTATTATTCCAGGGGTGCCCACAAGGGGGGCTATGACGCAAACTGCGTCATTGAAATGTTTGGGGGGTTAAAAATCTATATAAATATGTTTGAGGGGTGTAAAAATTAATCGAAAAGATTTTTTTTTCATGGAAGAACACCTATGGATAGACAATTGCGGGGGGTGCGTCATGGACATAAGGGGGGTTGGCACCACTGATTATTCAACTTTGTTCTCGAGTATGGCAGTATGCTGTAAGGAAATTCAGGACCTAGAGCTGAATGGCATTCACCAGGTTATGCATATGCTGATGTTATAAATCTGATAAGGGATAATATAGTCCAGTAAAGATAGCTTATTTTTCTGCCAAGAAAGGAACAAATTAGTAACAAGCTGAAAATTGGCATGGAAGTAGGGGAATGTGTCAGGAATAACATACTAAAAGTCTTCTAAAATACCATTGTAGCTTTTCCCACAATTTTGAAAAATGTCCGCCATCCTTAGACGACGACAAGGAATTTATGGGAATCGTCACCCTTTACGTTTATTCCTCTAGCCACCGTTCTAATTATCACAAAGCCATGAATCATATATTGTTGGAAAGTTTGAAACACACAAAATCTAAGTAAATAACATATCCCCACCGTGCTAATTTCTAGAAGAGGAAGAAGAAAATAACTTTTTATTTCAAAAAGATATATTTTTACAAATCACGGAAAGTTTGCAACACTGACAGTTATTGCACATCAACAAAACATCATCAACAAATGTCCTTGATATTTGTCTCAAACATAGCCAACAATGACATAATTCGGTGCAATACAAGCTGAGAAAAAAATGATAACCAATAGGTACTACTTTCTGACCTCTCTGTACAAAAGTGCATAAGGTGACATTCACTTTCATGGCTCTAGTCGCCTTCTGTTATTACACAGAACTAAAAGCTATATATCATTGGAAATCTTAAGAAACGTAAATTCGAACGAGGTAACACATAGTAGTAATGGGGTTACTTTGCCTAAGTTTTTGGCCCCTGGGTCCCTGCCTCAGGACCCATGGTCCCTGGCCGGGGTCAATGACCTAGGGGTACATAGGACCACCCCCTCTAAATTTTGGCAGGGGTACCATGGCCAACCCCCTAAATTTTGGCAGGGGTACATAGGACCACCCCCCTTAATTTTTGGAAATTGCCAAATCTAAAAATTTGGTATGGTAGCCTAGGACCATAGTATGTACCTCTATCCGTATTGGGTGTCTATGTCGTTCCCTTTCATGGGTAAAAAATTGCCAAAAATTCAAATTTCGGGGGTTTTTGACCTAATTTATCCTCTTGGATGAGGTGTTATTACCCTATATGGTTATATGGGCGTATACAGGGGTCCATTCCCTTTCACAAGACATGGGTATATTAATGCACCCCTTGAAAAATTTGGGAGGGGTACCTTAGCCCACCCCTTAAATTTTGGAAATTGCCCAATTTCAACATTGGGTATTATAGTATAGGACCCTAATATGTATTATGATAAATTTGGGTGGTCCACCTCATTCCCTTTTAGGGGTACATAGGACCACCCCCTTAAATTTTGGAAATTGCCAAATCTAAAAATTTGGTGTGGTAGCCTAGGACCATAGTATGTACCTCTATCAGTATTGGGTGTCTATGTCGTTCCCTTTCATGGATAAAAAATTGCCAAAAATTCAAATTTCGGGGGTTTTTGACCTAATTTATCCCCTTGGATGAGGTGTTATTACCCTATATAGTTATATGGACGTATACAGGGGTCCATTCCCTTTCATAAGACATGGGTACATTAATGCACCCCTTTAAAAATTTGGGAGGGGTACCTTGGCCCACCCCTTAAATTTTGGAAATTGTCCAATTTAAACATTTGGTATTATAGTATAGGACCCTAATATGTATTATGATAAATTTGGATGGTCCACCTCGTTCCCTTTTAGGGGTACCAAATTGCCAAAATATAAACGTAAGCAATACGTAATACCACGTGTTTGGTTTTGACCTAATTTATCCCCTTTGATGAGGTGTTATTATCCTATATAGTTATATGGTCATGTATAGGGGTCCATTACCTATCGTAAGACATAGGTACATTGGTGCACCCCGGGAGGGGTACCTTGGCCCACCCCTTTAATTTTTGGAAATTGCCCAATTTAAACATTTGGTATTATAGTATAGGACACTAATATAGATCACTATAAATTTGGGTGGTCCACCTCGTTGCCCTTTAGGGGTACAAAATTGCCAAAATTTTAGTACAACCACGTGTTTGGTATTTGGTCGATTTTATCCTATATAGTTATATGGGCGTATACAGGGTCCATTCCCTTTCATAACATATGGGTATATTTGTGCACCCCTTGAAAAATTTGGGAGGGGTACCTGGGCCCACCCCTTAAATTTTTGGAAATTGCTCATTTTATATATTTGGTATTATAGTACAGGACACTAATATGTATTATGATAAATTTGGGTGGTCCACCTCGTTCCCTTCTAGGGGTACAAAATTGCCAAAATATAAACGTAAGCAATACGTAGTACCACGTGTTTGGTTTTTTTGTCGATTTTATTTCCTTTGATGAGGTGTTATTATCCTATATAGTTATATGGTCATATATAGGAGTCCATTACCTTTCATAAGATATGGGTATGTTTGTACACTCCTTTAAAAATTTGGGAGGGGTACTTTGGCCCACCCCTTAAATTTTGGAAATTGCCCAATTTAAACATTTGGTATTATAGTACTGGACCCTAACATGTATTATGATAAATTTGGGTGGTCCACCTCGTTCCCTTTTAGGGGTACAAACTTGCCAAAATATAAACGTAAGCATTACGTTGTACCACGTGTTTGGTTTTTGACCTAATTTATTCCTTTGGATGAGGTCCTATTACCTTATATGGTAATGTATAGGTGTTCATTCCCTATCATAAGACATAGGTACATTGATGCACCCCGAGAGGGGATTCGGTATCATAGTACATGACTCAACATGTATTATGATAAATTTGGGTGGTCCACATCGTTCTCTTTTAGGGGTACAAAATTGCTAAAATATAAACATAAGCAATATGTTGTACCATGTGTTTGGTTTTTGGCCCAATTTCTCCCCTTTGAGGAGGTTCTATTACCTTATATGGTTATATGGTCATGTATATATTGGTCCATTTCCTATTATAAGACATGGGTACATTGATGCACCCTTTAAATTTTTGGAAGGGGTACCATGGCCAACCCCTTAAATTTTGGAAATTTTCCAATTTGAGCATTCGGTATCATAGTACATGCCTCAACATGTATCATGATAAATTTGGGTGGTCCACCTCGTTCCCTTTTAGGGGTACAAAATTGCCAAAAATATAAACGTAAGCAATACGTTGTACCACGTGTTTGGTTTTGACCCAATTTCTCCCCTTTGATGAGGTTCTATTACCTTATATGGTTATATGGTCATGTATATGGGTTCATTTCCTATCATAAGACATGGGTACATTGACGCACCCCGGGAGGGGTATCTTGGCTCATCCACTCGGTTTTAGAAATTTTTTAATATAAGCATTTGGTATCATAGTACAGGACTTCAATATGTACCACTATAAATTTGGATGGTCCACATCGTTCCCTTTCATGGGTAAAGAACTACCAAAAATCAAATTTCGGAGGTTATTGACACCTATTTAGCACGTTATATGGGTATGTACAGAGGTTTATTACCTTTATATGTTTATGTTCCCTTTTAAATTTGGGAATTATCAAATAACAAAATTCGGTAAACGTTTTCTAGGACCCATTGGTGTTCCTCTTATGACGAAATATTCAAAATTTAAAGGTTATTGACCGGCTTTATTATTGAATAAGTACAGGATTTATTACTTTTTCATAAGACACAGGTGTATTTGTGTACCAATCTTAAATTTTGGGAGGAGGTACATTTCTTATTGTCATATCAATAATTGGTAATTGGATAGTATCTCATTCATTGGGTAAATCATTGTCAAATATGAGTATGATCACGTGATCAGTTATTAACCTATGATGGGATTAGGAGTCCAGAACATTGGTACATTGAAACTTTGTAGGATAATTTGAGAATGCGTCATTGGTTTTGATTATTCCCGCCAAATATAAACGTAAGCAAGACGTTGTACCACGTGATTGTCCTTGATGAGGTAGTGTACAGGGATTCATTTCCTTTGTTGTGGTACTTCTTAAGTTTGAGTACACACACACTTCTAGAAAACAGTTGGTTCTACTCAGGTAAACAATTGACGGACATTATTGACCTTATTGAACATATAATGATATGATTAACTCTAAGACTTAGGTATATCAAGAGAAGTATTCTTTAAATTTGGGAATGGTGATAAACAGAATTTTAACATAAGGTGCGAAATTTGAAACAATACATTGAACTTTAGTCACAGCTCATAGTCTAAGATCATTGGTGGTGATTGATTTGAAATCTGATAGCTAACCTTATTGAATCTTATGACTCATAGACGAAAGGCAATACATGCTACAACAGTTTGAAATTTAATCATAAGGTGATGTAATCTGACACTAGCAAAGTTATTGTTAATGCAATTTGATTGGATGATCACTATCTTTCCTGCAATCTGATTGGTTGATCACTATCTTTCGTGCAATCTGATTGGTTGATGATTTTCAAATCTTTGCTGTATTCAGTTTTAAGTTTTGTTTAACATTTAAAAATCTTGGTTTCGTTCAACATTTTGCACTCACTGATAAATATGATCAAAACCGTTTATTTGTTAATCGAATAGTTAAAAACCGGATAAAGTTTGACGGTTAACCGTGAAACGTAAAATTTTTAGTTTGAAATTTTTTTGTTTGAAACTTTGTTTGAAAATTCTTGCTTTCAAATTTTTGTTTGAATTTTTTGTTTCAAAATTTTGTTTGACATTTTTTTTCGTTTGAAATTCTTTCGTTTCAAAATTTTGTTTAAAATTTTTGTTTGAAATTTTTCGTTTCCAAATTTTTTGTTTGAAGTTTTTTGTTTCAAAATTTTGTTTGAAATTTTTTTCGCTTCAAAATTTTGTTTGAATTTTTTTCGTTTGAAATTTTTTGTTTGAATTTTTTTTGTTTGAAATTTTTTGTTTCAAAGTTTGGTTTGACATTTTTAAAAGTTTGTGCACTCGTTAGTAAAGAACCGGAACTGTTAGAACAAAAACCTCTGGCAACATTGTGGTGCAATAGTACACGTCAGAACATGGTGCAATAGTACACGTCAGAACACGATAATGCAACGTCATCAGTTTTGCATCATATATAAGTATCGTTCGAGTTAGTATTCATGATAACGTCATCATGGCTACTTGTCTGCAGTTTCTAAACACACGTGATGTGATGAAATCATTTACCAAGATTACTGATTTACAACAGAATGTACCTTATAGAATCTTAGCTAGCCAAATGATCCCTACAAAGTTTGGATTAAGAATCGTAGTGAAGCTTGAAAATGATAAGAATATAATTTTACCAGCAAGATATTTACCCTTGGAAGCATCAAAACAAGAAGAACTGCTGCGTTTCTTAAATACTGGATCTGTATCTTTATGTTACAAAGGATTCTTGGGTCGAAGTCATCAATTTGAATTTAGTACACAGCCGGATTCGTCAGCAAAATCATGAATCAGCACATTCCTTTGACGTCAGACATAGTTGTATGAATTTGGTTGGTCGGCATGACGTCAGCAACTGTGATGAAATCATGAATTCAAACGTCAGCACATTCCTTACCAATGACGTCAGCAATAACTATAAACCAGCAAATACAGTGTCATCCCACGAAATCATTTGAGCAAGTGCTTTTCAGGAGGAAAGATGTGTACTTCTAACGATAAAGAGTTCATCTTCGCAAGCTATTATCCAATAAATATATTTCAAACAAAACATGTGATGATTGGTATCAGTGCTAGAACATTTGAACCTGTGATTCGATTGGGCAAAGCAGAACAATTTGGTGTACAACTGACCTGTGAAGAATGGCAAATATTATGTTCACGAATCGACCAAATGAACGATTATTTTCATGATGAGCTAAATGTGACCATAGTCAAATCATTAGGCTCAAATCATGAAGTGGTGCTGCGTACAGTCCTCGAAGAGAAGATGGTGCTGTTACGTAAAAAGAGTACATTTCATGTCCCTCGCAATATGGTGTATCTAACACAAACGGAATGCGCGTATTTCAGTGTGTTAAACATGCAGTGGAAGTGTGCAACAAAACTAGTATATTCCTGAAAAAGTACTATTTTGAAAAATGTGTTATGCATATTGTACAACATGTATCTAGATATTGTGATGGTTGTCAACATCGTTCGTGGGTGCATACCTGTATTGATAAACAGTTTATTTGTGATCAAATGGACATTGAGTTTCCACCAATTGATATTGCAATAGACCTTAAAAGACTTCAACTGGAATTAAAATTATATGCTAAAGACAAACTAGTGCAAGAAGTTCAAAATACATTGTATCGACAATATCCAGAACCACTATCTGGTATGGATGTATGTGGAGTGTAATAAAATGATCCATTTCAATGAATTGTGTTTTTTCATTTCAAGTACAACCCCAGGTTCTGACGTGTACTATTGCACCACAATGTTGTCAAAGGTTTTTGCTCTAAACAGTTTCGGTTCTTTACTAATGGGTGCACAAACTTTTAAAAATGTCAAACCAAACTTTCAAACAAAAATCTTTGAAACAAAAAAAAATTCAAAGAAAAAATTTCAAACGAAAAAAATTCAAACAAAAATTTGAAGCGAAAAAACTTTCAAACAAAAATTTGAAACAAAAAATTTCAAACAAAAAATTTGGAAACGAAAAATTTCAACCAAAAAAATTTTAAACAAAATTTTCGAACAAAAATTTTCAAACAAAATTTCAAACGAAATTTTGAAACAAAAAATTTCGAAACAAAAATTTTTAAACGAAAAATATCAAACGAAAAAATGTCAAACCAAAGTTTCAAACTTTTTAAATGTTAAAATAAAACTGAATGCAGCAAAGATTTGAAAATCATCAACCAATCAGATTGCACGAAAGATAGTGATCAGCCAATCAGATTGCACGAAAGATAGTGATCAACCAATCAAATTGCATCAACAATAACTTTGCCAGTGTTGTAGCATGTATTCCCTTAAGACTATGAGTCATAAGATTCAATAAGGTTAGCTATGTATCCCTGTACACTACTTCATCAAGGTCAATCACGTGGTACATCGTATTGCTTACGTTTATATTTGGCTGTAATAATCAATACCAATGACGCATTCTCAAATTATCCTTCAAAGTTTAAATGTACCAATGTCCTGGACTCTTAATCCTATCATAGGTCAATAACTGATCACGTGATCATAATGATTTACCCAAAGAACAATTACCAATTATTGATATGACAATAAGAAATGTACCCCTCCCAAAATTTAAGATTGGTACACAAATACACCTGTGTCTTATGAAAAAGTAATAAATCCTGTACTTATTCAATAATAAAGCCGGTCAATAACCTTTAAATTTTGAATATTTGGCCATAAGAGGAATACCAATGGGTCCTAGAAAACGTTTACCAAATTATGTTATTTGATAATTCCCAAATTTAAAAGAGAACATAAACATATAGAGGTAATAAACCATATAACGTATTAAATAGGGGTCAATAACCTCCGAAATTTGATTTTTGGTAGTTCTTTACCCATGAAAGGGAACGATGTGGACCATCCAAATTTATAGTGGTACATATTGAAGACCTGTACGAAGATACCAAATGCTTATATTAAACAATTTCTAAAACTGAATGGATGAGTCAAGATACCCCTCCCAAATTTTAAAGGGTGCATCAATGTACTCATGTCTTATGATAGGAAATGAACCTATATACATGACCATATGACCATATACGGTATAAGACCGCTTCAAACGGAATAAATTGGGCCAAAAACCAAACACGTGATACAACATATTGCTTATCTTTATATTTTGGCAATTTTTTTACTCATGAAAGGGAACAAGGTGGACCACCCAAATTTATCATGATACATATTAAGGTCATGTACTATGATAGCGAATGCTTAAATTGAAAAATTTCCAAAATTTAAAGGATTGGCTATGGTACACCTCCCGGGGTGCATCAATGTACCTATGTCTTACGATAGAAAATGGACCCCTATACATGACCATATAATCATATTAGGTAATAGGACATCATCCAAGGGAATAAATTAGGTCAAAAACGAAACATGTGGTTGTACTAAAATTTGGCAATTTCGTACCCATGGAAGGGGACGAGATGGACCACCCAAATTTATAGTAATATATATTAGGGTCTTATACTATTACACCAAATGTTTAAATTGGGCAATTTCCAAAATAAAGAGGTGGGCCAAGGTACCCCTCCCAAAATTTTAAAGGGTGCATCAATATACCCATGTCTTATAATAGGGAATGGACCAATATACATAACCATATAATCATATAAGGTAATAGGACCTCATCCAAGGGGATAAATTGAGCCAAAACAAACACGTGGTTGTACTAAAATTTGGCAATTTCGTACCCCTAAAAGGAACGAGGTGAACTACCCAAATTTATCATAATACATGTTAGGGTCCAGTACTATATTACCAAATGTTTAAATTGAGCAATTTCCAAAATTAAAGGGGTGGGCCAAGGTACCCCTCCCGGGGGTGCACAAATGTACCTATGTCTTATGATAGGGAATAAACCCCTATATATGACGATATAACCATATAAGGTAATAGGACCTCATCCAAGGGAATAAATTAGGTCAAAAACGAAACATGTGGTTGTACTAAAAATTTGGCAATTTTGTACCCCTAAAAGGGAACGAGGTGGACCACCCAAATTTATCATAATACATGTTAGGGTCCAGTACTATAATACCAAATATATAAAATGAGCAATTTCCAAAATTTAAGGGGTGGGCCAAAGTACCCCTCCCAAATTTTTAAAGGGGTGCACAAATGTACCTATGTCTTATGATAGGAAATAGACACCTATACATAACCATATAAGGTAATAGGACCTCATCCAAAGAAATAAAATGAACCAAAAAACCAAACACGTGGTACAACGTATTGCTTACGTTTATATTTTGGCAATTTTGTACCCCTAAAAGGGAACGAGGTGGACCACCCAAATTTATTATAATACATGTTAGGGTCCAGTACTATAATACCAAATATATAAAATAAGCAATTTCCAAAATTTAAGGGGTGGGCCAAAGTACCCCTCCCAAATTTTTAAAGGAGTGCACAAATATACCCATATCTTATGAAAGGTAATGGACCCCTATACATGACCATATAACTATATAGGATAATAACACCTCATCAAAGGGGATAAAATCGACCAAAAACCAAACACGTGGTACTACGTATTGCTTACGTTTATATTTTGGCAATTTTGTACCCCTAAAAGGGAACAAGGTGGACCACCCAAATTTATCATAATACATATTAGGGTCCTATACTATAATACCCAATGTTTAAATTGGTCAATTTCCAAAATTTAAGGGGTGGGCTAAGGTACCCCTCCCAAATTTTTCAAGGGGTGCATTAATATACCCATGTCTTATGAAAGGAAATGGACCCCTGTATACGCCCATATAACCATATAGGGTAATAACACCTCATCCAAGGGGATAAATTAGGTCAAAAAACCCCGAAATTTGACTTTTTGGCAATTTTTTACCCATGAAAGGGAACGACATTGACCCCCAATACTGATAGAGGTACATACTGTGGTCCTAGGCTACCATACCAATTTTTAGATTTGGCAATTTCCAAAATTTAAGGGGTGGGCCAAAGTACCCCTCCCAAATTTTTCAAGGGGTGCATTAATATACCCATGTCTTATGAAAGGGAATGGACCCCTGTATACGCCCATATAACCATATAGGGTAATAACACCTCATCCAAGAGGATAAATTAGGTCAAAAACCCCCGAAATTTGACTTTTTGGCAATTTTTTACCCATGAAAGGGAACGACATAGACCCCCAATACTGATAGAGGTACATACTATGGTCCTAGGCTACCATACCAAATTTTTTTAGATTTGGCAATTTCCAAAAATTAAGGGGGGTGGTCCTATGTACCCCTCCCAAATTTTTTCAAGGGGTGCATTAATATACCCATGTCTTATGAAAGGTAATGGACCCCTGTATACGCCCATATAACTATATAGGGTAATAGGACCTCATCCAAGGAGATAAATTAGGCCGAAAACCAAACACGTGGTATAACGTATTGCTTACGTTTATATTTTTGGCAATCTTGTACCCCTAAAAGGGGACGAGGTGGACCACCCAAATTTATCATGATACATATTAGGGTCCTGTACTATAATACCCAATGTTTAAATTGGGCAATTTCCAAAATTTAAGGGGTGGGCCAAGGTACCCCTCCCAAATTTTTCAAGGGGTGCATTAATATACCCATATGTTATGAAAAGGGAACGAGGTGGACCACCCAAATTTATCATAATGCATGTTAGGGTCCAGTACTATAATACCAAATGTTTAAATTGGGCAATTTCCAAAATTTAAGGGGTGGGCCAAGGTACCCCTCCCAAATTTTTCAAGGGGTTCATTAATATACCCATATGTTATGAAAGCTAATGGACCACTGTATACGCCCATATAACCATATAGGGTAATAACACCTCATCAAAGGGGATAAATTAGGTCAAAAACCTCCGAAATTTGAATTTTTGGCAATTTTTTTACCCATGAAAGGGAACGACATAGACCCCCAATACTGATAGAGGTACATACTATGGTCCTAGGCTACCACACCCAATTTTTAGATTTGGCAATTTCCAAAATTTAAGGGGGATGGTCCTACGTACCCCTCCCAAATTTTTCAAGGGGTGCATTAATATACCTATGTCTTATGAAAGGGAATGGACCCCAGTATACGCCCATATAACTATATAAGGTAATAGGACCTCATCCAAGGAGATAAATTAGGCCGAAAACCAAACACGTGGTATAACGTATTGCTTACGTTTATATTTTTGGCAATTTTGTACCCCTAAAAGGGGACGAGGTGGACCACCCAAATTTATCATGATACATATTAGGGTCCTGTACTATAATACCCAATGTTTAAATTGGGCAATTTCCAAAATTTAAGGGGTGGGCCAAGGTACCCCTCCCAAATTTTTCAAGGGGTGCATTAATATACCCATATGTTATGAAAGCTAATGGACCACTGTATACGCCCATATAACCATATAGGGTAAAAACACCTCATCAAAGGGGATAAATTAGGTCAAAAACCTCCGAAAATTCAATTTTTGGCAATTTTTTACCCATGAAAGGGAACGACATAGACCCCCAATACTGATAGAGGTACATACTATGGTCCTAGGCTACCATACCCAATTTTTAGATTTGGCAATTTCCAAAATTTAAGGGGGGTGGTCCTAGGTACCCCTGCCAAAATTTAGGGGGTGGGCCAAGGTACCCCTGCCAAAATTTAAAGGGGGTGGTCCTAAGTACCCCTAGGTCATTGACCCCGGGCTAAGGTCATTGACCTTTGACCTATGACGTCACAAAGGTCGGGGTCAAAGTCCAAAGTGTCCTATAGTAACGCCATTACTACTCACATACTAATCAAGCCCAATCTGCGGAAGAAGCATAAAACCGAAAATTTCGGGACAAAACGTGATTTTCACATAAATTGTTTAAAATTTGCAACACTGACAATTATAGTATGTTAACAAAACTCCACCACCGTTTTCACTATCATAATTATTAATTTACTTTGAAAATGGCGTAGTTTTTCCCAGTGGAGTGAGTTTATGTGACACACAGTTTTACACCACGTAAATATAGCACAAACATTATTTATTGACAGTATTAGAAATTAACAGAAATTTGTAGTTGGTTTGCATGGGAAAACCGTAATTCACACACTTAAAATCAATCTCAACTGCAATAGTCATTTGAATGTAATTTTATTTTTAAATGTCTTGTTTATAACTAGAATGCAATTTTCCTACTAGCATTTAGACTTATTTAATTAGAAATCAATGAGATTATCATTGTTATCTCGTTCATCTCCATGGTCTTCATTATTTGGTTCTGCATTCATACATCCAATTCCTCGACACACGACATAAATTCGAGCACACAATTTCTGCTTTTCGACACCGCACATACGATCACCGCTCATTTTTGTGAGCTTGGTTTTCACCAGTAAAGTTCAGGTTCAATCCCAGATACCGTCTATACTGAATATTTTTCAATATTTTATTATGTTCCATCGTGATGAGGGCATGTTTAAGGTTGTACGAACAATTACCTGAAGAGCAAATGTAGTCCCAATGCAGATCATAACTACAATGAAAATTGAAAATCACACCCATTTACAGGAAGTAGGAACATACACTCATAATCATTCATATTAATTTGTAATGTTGCTATTAAAGTGTTTCTCGACCTTTGTGGGGGGCTACTATAAACTCTTACCAGATTAAACATTAAAAGTATGTATATTACCACAGGGATGCAAATAAGAAACAAACTTTTACTAGCCCAAGAAAAAAGAAACTATTAGCCCACATCCCACAATAGACATCATTTACTTACTTCGGTATGATATTAAATACTCGCCCGCACCGATGACCACTCGCCCCGGGCGAGTGGTTATTTGCATCCCTGTATTACCACAAAATATTACGTAACACTGAATACCATGAACAACTCAATCGTTTTACTGTAAGTAGCATATGTATCAGTGTCAGGAGAATTGACATAAGAATTGACCCAACCTGCTAATTTCATAAAGAGTACATACTCAATACGCAGTAGAAACTCAATCTTAAGATTAACTGCTCATTGTGGTTATTCCCGTATTGTAGGGTATTAATGAAGCATTTACTGATGAAATATGAACAATCACATAATTCTTTCTTTTTTCAGAGGAAATTTAAAAGAATTCAGCTTCAGAAGTAAACTATTCCTTGTGGATGTTTTCAGGACTTATGCTATTGTCAAGCTATTAAGAAGCCATTTATTTATCAAATATGATCGAAATCGGTTGACTCGTGTTTCAGAAAATCGCTCAGAAAGAGCTCACACGCAAGACAAAATTGCTTTTTTTTAAATTTATTTTTTAGAGAAATAACTTAGAGCCTACCGGAACGTAAGGTTCGTAATAAAATGTTGATGTATGATATATAAACAAATCGTTAATTAAAAAAATACCCTTCAGTAAAATACTCATTTTTGCGGGGGTCGGGAGGGTAAGAACAAAATTCGGAAACGTTCCTTAGGAAATCTTATAAAATAATTAAGTTTAGGAAGTATTTTCAATTGTCTCTTTAAATGAAACAAAAGATCCACTATTGAGTTCACCCGTACTACGCCTCTATTGTTTTGTATGTATATATACACACTTCGGATAAAATTTACTCTCCTTTACTCTCTGATTATCTCGAGACAATAAGCTTATTTCGGAAGGTGAGAGGAAACTACACATCAATCTTCAATAAAATTGTATTAAATCATCATTGTGTCTAAGCCATGCATTAGGGCTATGCGATCTCGAAATTTCGATATCGACATTCGATATTATTCTGATATCGATATCGAGTAGATATATCGATATCGACAATATCGATATCGAATATCGGCAATATCGATATCGACAATAACGATATCGAATATTGACAATATCGAATATCGGTATGGGCAATATTGATATCGAATATCGAAACATTGAATATCGATATCGACAACATCAAATATGGATATCCAACCCATTGATTGGTCTTGAATACTCATGTTGATATAGACAATCTGGTCTCAAAACCTTTCAATGTGGAAAATCGCAAAATACTTGTTAGTCACAGAAAACAGACCGTTCCTTCTAATTCACCAGTCTTTCCTCCGAAAAAAAATATTTAATTGTCTTTCCCAGCTATCATATTAGCCATCATTGCGGAAATAATGAGAGTGAAACACTATGACATAGAATAGGCCTATATGTGTGTTTTATTTGTGTGGGTATGTATTTCATGTGTGGGCATTTTGCGAATGTGCACGTGTGCCGGTGTGCTTTTGAGTGAAAATGAAAGAGAAACACACACACACACACACACACACACACACAGAGAGAGAGAGAGAGAGAGAGAGAGAGAGGAAGTTATTTCTATAACTTAACACGTGCGTTGTATTTTCAAGCTCACGCACATTCATCCAAATGTCGGGAAAATTCCATCCAAAAATACCTCCCATCAACTTTGGTCCCCTCTGGAGTGGCCCTGGGTAAGCACACAATCCAAATGCATCTCGAAAAATACTACAGGATATAAGAAATGAGTGTACCATATTTTGTTTTGATAGACGGAATAGCTATAAGGAGAAAGGTTGTATACCAGTACGCTGTGTACATACAAAAATGAACCTATGACGCGACCTGTAAAGAGAGCATAATATAAAGAAAATACAGACGCAGTACTATTTATCTTGATATCAAGATTTGTACTCATTCCCTGTAGAATGAAAAAGCTCTTTAAACAGCAACTGTGCTACAGTTGTATTGGGATAAACCCACGTTATCCAACAACACCCCCACCCATGCACTTTTGTTCTCTATTCCGTTCTTACGGTGTCATATTATATCCTCTCCCTTGTTTTATGAATATATCTCCTACCCATATACCTCACAGTATTTTTCAAGATATATTTTGATTGTGTACTCCAACCAGTGTGCGACTTACCAGGGAGGATGAGGGGGAAAATCCTCCCTCTGAAGAATTGGAACTTTTGAACTTCCTCATGTTAAATTTCTCGGATGTGCACTTCATTCCTCTTTAAAATGTCCTTTAATTAGCACACTGATTCCTACCGGCTCTGGTGTCGCTTCAGGGCACACAACTTCAGAATAGACATTTGCGACTTATCCCCAAATTCCCTCTCCACATATCACGGAACAATATACGTGATAACTATTGGAACTCTTGGTTTATTTCACAGAGAATGTGGTACAATTCTTGATACCAGGATAAATAGTACTGTGTTTATGTTTTCTATATTATGTTCTATTTACAGGTTAGATCATAGGTTCAGTTTCGAACATACAGAGCGTATTGGTATATAACCTTTCCCCTTATACCTATTCCGTCTATCAAAACAAAACTTGGTTCGTTCATTTCTTATCCCCTCTAGTATTTTTCGAGATACATTTGGATAGTGTGCTTTTACCCAGAACCATCCCAGAGGGGGGCCAAAGTTTTTAGGAGGGATTTCTGGAGGGAATTTTCCAGACATCCTCCCAATTTTCCCTGTTCAGATACGTTATGAGCCCCAAAACATAGCATCTCTGGAAAGCTTGTTTCATGCTGAAGAGAATGAACTATAATAAACTTTCTAATGAACAGTGTTGATGCAAAAGCTATTTCACTGCGAGTCTACGATTTTTTTAAAAAATACTAACAGGATTAATGGGTCTCACGGACTTACTCCGTTGTCCATGGCACCTAATTTTTTGCACAAACATTAACTGTAGTGAGGTTATTAAGTTGACTCAGTTAAGGAATGCAGCCATATTAATGATGAGAAATATTTTGGAGGGCATAGCTCCCCGGCTATGCACTGGTTTGGCTCCATCTTCGAAAGGGACAGAATTTCTGCCCAATACAGTGTTTGCACAAAGTTTGGTTTGATTCGGTGAAGAAATGCAGCCGATAATATAAGTTAAATATACAATAGCCCTATTTAGGTGAATTATGTAGACGTAGAAACACCTCTACCCCACCGCTGATTTGAACTATCTTCAAAAGAAACCGAATTTTCAACCCATACTAATCCTGTGTAAATTAGGTTTTATTCTATTAAGAAATGAAGTCAACAGCAAAAGTTAAATATTAACATGGAATGTTGGAGGGGCATATTTTTTCTGCCTCATACGAGTATCATTCGGTTAAGAAATGCAAATGCAGCTGGTATCGCGAGCCAAAAGCCTTATAGTCTCAGGAGGATAAATAGATGCTTTTCCTTTTTGCAACATGTTTACATGTAGTAGAAAGAAAAGATTGTTGAATTATTGTAAAGTCGGCGATTATTTTAATTAAAAATAGCGTGATCAGGATCATGCAATAACTTTGCCTGATTGAAGTACGGTTAAACGTTAGCAGTTAATTCCTTTTTATAGTTACCCCTGGAATATAATTCCTTAGTATACAGGCCTTATCAGACACAAATAATGTCAGACCTTTACATTATTAGTGAACAATATTATAAGATAGAGTACAGTGACGTTTTGAACAATCTTTGTGTGTATTTTTGCCTCTTCTGAGGGTTTGTTGCTGTTATTGTTAGAAATCACGGACAGAGGTAAGAACTTAAGTGAAGAGGCACACGTTGGAATCATTGCGCGTCATAACGTGGGCTTTTCTATTCGTTAAATACCTTTCAAACTCAAATAGACTCCATCTATTTTTGGTGACTCCATCAAGTGTTTTCAGCGAGGACGAAAGAACGTGGACAAAAATCAAACTGGAAGGTCACGTATTACGTCACGTACGAAAGATCATATTATTGTATTGTTTAGCAAAAGAAATTTGAAACTTACTGCAGCGGAACTCCAATTAGAATTTAATCATAATCAACCTACAAACATTTCAGTTATTACTGTGAATCGACATTTGAGAGTAGCTGCACTCTGGGTAACAGTTGCTGTGCAGAAACAGTTGATAGTTCAGTGGAAACAAGTAATAGAGGCTCCAATGGACCCTGAAGAACAAAGATTGGACAACAAAGCAGTAGAAACGCGTATTATGGACTGCTGAGTCAAAATTTCAAGTTTTTGGGCAACGACACCGAGTTTATGTTCGAAGATCTGTTATAGAAAAGACGCGTCCTAACTATGTATCCCTGATTATTAAACATAGAGGAGGTTCTGTGATACTTTCGAGGTGTTTCGCAAATTCTGGAGTTCGTTGTATTCACAGAATACAAGGAAATCTGGACAAAAATGGTTATCATTCCATTTTAAGCAACCATAATATTCCGTCAGGATTGGATTTGATTGGTCGCAGAATCACTTTTCTGCAAGATACTGATCCGAAGAACACGTCAAAACTTTGTTCTAATTATTTTAAGAAGAGAGAAGCCAAAGGAGATAGTTGTATCATGGAATGGCCTCCCCAGTCGCCAGATCTGAAGCCCATCAAACTTCTCTGGGAAGAGCTTGGCAGAAGTGTACAGAAAAGTGTCCAATATCTGCTGATAATCTTTTTGATATTCTGCAGGACGCCTAGAATAATAATTCGGATGAAAATCTTCAAAAACTAGGAAGTCGCATGCCCCGATTGGTGAAACAAGTGATAACTGCGATGGGCGGTTTCTTTGACGAGAAGAACATTTAAAGAATTTGCCAATCTCCATTGTTGGATAACGTTATTATATTATTCTGATGTTAAAACTATCACTGTGTTCCTAAATTACCAACTATGCTGTCCAAAATTGCATCGTATTACAAGCCTAACTTGATATTTCCCTGTTTTTTGATCTGTCCGGAAACTTTTGACCGGCAATATATATATATATATATAAAGCAAGACCCGCCGAATTTTTTTCGAGACAGTGTACAACACCCATATCGAATATCGACAATATCAATATCGATGATATCGATATCGAAATATTGATATCGGCGATATGAATATCGATATCGAATATCGGTATCGACGATATGAATATCAATATCGATGATGTTGATATCGAATATCAATATCGACGATATGAATATCAATGTCGACGATATTGATATCGAATATCGATATCGAATATATCGATATATCGACGTCGATATTTTTGCGATATTGATTATCGATATAAGCCGATATCGATATATCGACATATCGCACAGCCCTATAGTGCAAGTTGGAACAGGAGGTGGGCCAAATACAGAGAACTTACTGGCTTCGAGGGCCGTATGTATTCAATGGAGAAACTCGCTCATCCTACACTAACATCACAGGGACACAAAATATGTTACAACGGTAACCAATATATTTACTTTTAGATTGGGCCGGAAGTGACAAGGGGGTCGGCTGTTGCAAACAGATGGGCTAAGCTCTTCCGAAGTACGTACCAAGAAATTTCTTTATTTATTTTAAAGTTGATGCTGATTTACTTCATCAGCTACGCGTACTTTGACTTCAAATATTAATTTATTGCTTACACTTGAATTCATTTATAATATTGCATCTAAGGGCATGAGCACGATTATGTTTATCCTAGTGATACGATCTATCCTTTTGATTCTGCAGTGACGAGGCGAGGGTTCATTAATAGATAATTTTATTCTGTTTTGAGTGTTGAGTAACCTTAATATATTCTTCTCTAAGAATTAATGTACTTATTCGCACACCTCTTCAGTGTCTCACTGTAAAATTCACGTCCTTGTCTAAATATTTCTATTTCTTGTGAATTTTTCCTTTAGTTTCTTCAACAACACGTTTATAACATTTGCACTTCATAGCTTTTGATCAACCAATCCTGCTCGAACATCACTACTTTTCCTTGGCTTTCGGTCATAAATTCACGCACAGTGTATGGGCCACAGTACGAGCATGAATTCGCAACATGAACTTACACAAGTACGTTTCGGCCGTAAATTTACGATAATCTATACGTACCTTAAGGGGAGTTAAATGTCAGGCATCGTTACATACATAGACAAAGAAAGTCAATGGTCGCGATGTCGTGGGTTATTTAGTCAAGTGCATCATCAGTCAAAAAGGAAACGACTGCACTACAGAGACAACAGTACATAATATGATGAATGAAATACAGCTTAAAGCTATAATTAACTCTTAAATATTAGCTTCTGGTTAATTAAAACATGATCCAAATATAAGACATATATTAGATGATAGACCACATCGAGCTGAACAAAATAAAGTTAAAAGGTTAGTTCTCATGTGTAGTTTTTGAGAAAATGGAGAAAACGGATCATTTATGGTGCTAGATCATTTTGGTATCTGTGTAAAAAAATATTTATTTATTTATGTACTGCACTGCACTATTAAATGTTAACTAGCATACACTACTAACTAGCAAATTATTGTTTAACTTTTCCAAACAATAACCGTAATTCTTCGCACACATTACTTACAAGAAGAAAAAAATGATTCTTCAGTATTTTATGCCAAATTGGTGAATGAAAAAATAATACTACTGTTAGATTATATTAGAACATAAACTTATTACCATTCTTCAAGCTGGAGTTTATGTGACAGTGAATATCTAATTATTTTATAAATAGAAGTATGAATATTAAGGTTCCCACTCCAATGAACAAATTTATTGACGTAAATACACGATTTCGCACAACAGATACGAACAGATGCACACTCTGTGTTATTCAGCACGTCTGTCACTAGCATATACAGTATATTAGTTAGTCTCAGTGGTATACAAAATGAACAAGAGAAGACTTACCTACTTCTGCTATTCGCATTCCACAACACACTTTGACATCTTAAAACCATAACAGGAAACAATAGTCTCCTGTGGTAAGTTGAAAGCCTTCATATACAACTCCATTTAAATAAGAATCAGATGATTGCTTGCTCATACATCCAGTTCCTCTGCTCCAAGATTTGCAAACGTGAAAACCGGTTTCTTATTTGTTTTCTTTTCTTTTTAAGTTTCGGTCTCTCTCTCTGTCATGCTCAAACGCATCAGTGATCAGCACAAGTCCTGAGGCTAATTTGTGAAGCTTTCAGTGGGAAAATCCCACACACTGTCTCCATCTACACAAGTGATGTACTGCACGTTTTAAGTACTTCATCCGAACGCGGAGAAGTACAGCAACACCTTGGATATGCTTACACCTTTTACCTTGCGCTCAGTCAGCACGTTCAGGGTCATTCGCCATTCCGCGCCCCTCGGCCCCCTTTTGCATTACACACACATTACAAGGAAATGATGACATAAATGATAAACCAATGATAAACCAGAATTAGGAGAGGGAAGATCAATTTAGGTTTGACTAGAACTACTAATACATTCTTTGACCTATGACTCCCTTTAACAGGCATCGTGGGGATATACAATTAGTATGCATTATAATGGTTCGTGATTTTTAAAGCAATAACAGTCAAATAATGCAAAGTAGTCGCTTCCAAACGACTTCAGGGCGTAATAATTACCATAAAATGAAATGTATCTCCAAGCATTTAACAGTTTCTTTTTCCATTTTGTAATTCTTATCTTCTTATTGTCTCGGAATATGACGATGTGTTTCATCAACAGTAATTGAGGAAACACATGAATATGTAAATGGTTTAGAATATGAGTGGAGCATTAAGTGTAAGTGAAAATTCCGACATAAGCTGTGATTCAACTGTGTAATTCATTCATGAAATTTATTGGCTATGAATCAACCTATCTTACGTTAACTATTAAGAGTTCTTAGAATAAATAATACGTTAATTGCAGCGGCGATTATAGGGATAATAAGCAAGACTAGTCACAATTGAAATTAATTGAAAATTTTACTTTTATTGTGTTAGAAGTAATAGATCTTACGATTTTTTCTTCAGTGAATGTGAAATGTTTACAACCCAGCTCGAAAAACCAATTAAAAACAAACAATCCTCATCTGAAGGTACTACTGTAAGGGTATTTATATGTAATTAACTCCATACCTTAAGATTTCTGAAGATTCATTGCCGCAGAAAAAAAGCTCATCATATGAGTCTATCCTCTACTAAGTCTATCATGTACGATTGTTGTTACCAACCTTCCTAACAGCATATTTCGTGTTATTTTCCCACCTTCTTGGCCTACCGAAAGGTCATTTCCCCCTAACTTATGATTCATGTGTATCCATGCGAATAAGGAACCATAACTTTAGGTGTAACTAAAAATACGCTGCAATTGTTAGCAATATATTCAAACTAAGAGAAATTGAATTGAATTGAAATGAAATCTTTGAGTTTTACGTTCCACGATTATGCCGTGTGTGGTAATGGAGACAGTGAGGATGAGAAATGAATGAAATAGTGGAATGAAGAAAGTGGGAGGAAAAGGGTGGAACCCTAGAAAATCCACGCACACGGTGTTTGTCCATCACAAAGCCCATTTGGCGCGAGGTGGAATAGAACCAGGAACCCCACGCATGATAAGTGAACACGCTACTACTAAGCCACCACGGCCCCTCAGAGGAATTGATTAACGTGTTAACGAGAAAGTCCGATCCAATCGCCGGACTAGCCAAAGTGTCTGAAAACAGTGCATCGAATTATGACTGATAAGCTGAGGTGGTCACAAACTATATGCGAGGTGGGTGCCAAAAATGCTGATAGACGCTCAGAAAGGGCTGGACGTGAATTTCTGGCCCATAGGGGATAGAATAGGAAAAATGAAATGAAATCCCCCGATTGTGCCCTTTAAACTAAGGGAGACAATGATTAACGCAAGTAAATTATGAAAGTATTGGTGAAATGGGAATGTGGGAGAAAATGGCATCACCCCCGAGAAAACCAACGGACACGATGTTGTAAACCACATACTTACTTGGACGGGGATCGAAAATCAGGATGGGGCTGACCTCTTTTCTCACATAGTGACAAAGGACGAAACCCGAATATCATACGCCACTGGGGAGTCGAAGCTGCAGTCAATGGAATGGCGGTACTTTTAGAGCAATCGAATTAGGATTCTCGTATATACGTAGTGCTCGTGGACATAAGTAATGATTTTTTCTCTTCACAGAATTATTGTAGTAGTGATCCTAATCAACATACTAAAAGTTCTGAATGATCCGCGTTGTGCTGACTCCACCATCTTGGAAAATGGCGGACGATTACACATCTTCATTCGGCTAATTTCTCAAAACCGGCTAATTTCAGAAAGAAAATGAGCTAGACTAGTGTTGTAAATAGAAAAAAAAACCGTTCGTATTTTTTCAGAAATGTACGTTTTTTTAGAAAAAAAACATTGCCTCTCGTTTTTTTTCTATTATAAATTTCGTTTTTTTTTTTCAAATAGTCATTTCTAATGCATCTTACGTCTATTTAAGTATGAAATATTTTTATGTAGGTATAATCACCGTAAAATGCAACATAAATTAAACGCTAGATACTGATACGCTACAAATATTTTACAATTTACATGAATGCCATACCTATTAACAATTCGGGTTTCAGCAGTTTTCATCAATATCAACTAAGAAATAAAAGTAGAAATGAAATTTTGTTTTTTCGTGAAAGCAGGCCTTTAATAAGTACGAAAATAATGTCACGAACAGTATAAAATTCAAATAACTTGTCTAAAGGTAAAAACTAATACTAATTTGGCTAATAGTATTTTTCTAAATGTCATATATAAATAATTTGTCGACTAGATATATATGGTATGCCGGCTCTTTATGCAACACGTGCATTTGCGTGGAGCGGCAAGTTTGGATGATCCGGTAAAATCTGTCATAAGTATATTATTTAAATTAAATATTTCTTGTTGGAAACAGATTTCATGATGATGGTAGTTACATTTACTAAGCTGACCTTCTATTTGAATACAAATTACGTTTGGGTTGCATTAGTTTAAGGCCACATGGACAATGCTAAAGCAAATGGTCGAATAAATCCGAGCACAAATTGCTTGATTGTTGCCAAATGCAAGAATTCAGTTCTGGAATAGTAGTGAATATCTGTTCCATTTAGTAAGTTATCACAGTTTTGATATGACAACTAGTCTTGTTTTTGTCAGAAACAAGTTCCTTATCATTGAAGATAGAAACAAGTTTTTTTAAAAAAATGTTAACAGATATTGAAGGGAAATCAAGAAATAAAGATAAAAGAGCTAGTTGCACTGGAATTGCAAACTGATACATTGAGATTGATACAGTGAATTCTATAAAAAGGATTACCATTTTTCCTCTGCAGGTGTGTTTGCTTTATTTTTCACTAACGTAATAGATTAATATTTAAAAAAAAAAAAAGACACAACGGGATTGCATTTTTAGTAAGTATTTAATCCTTTCTGAGTGCAACTGCACTTACCCTCACCTTTGTTGTTCATGCTGGAGAAGCATACTTAAAATAATGACTTTTAAGATTTGTTCTTTCTGGAGAAAAGGGGAGGCGGCAAATTATGCCATTGCATGGGGCGACAAATTGACTAGGACCGGCCCTGATGGCATGTATATAAAAGACATGAATATAGGATGACACAATTTGAAGTAATGCACGGTGTTTCAAAATTAATATTTGGGTTTTGAAACTTTGTAGTATCTATTACAATTAACTTACAATTATAAATATTATATCAAATGAAAGAGCAACTCAAACAGTTTTGTACTCACGCATGTACACTCATGTCCAAAATTATTGTCGCATGTCTATAAATATGTTGTTGTAGGAATATAATTTGATAACGAATTCGCCCGATATTTCTTATAATGTTAGTATGTGTATAATCTGCAAAGACATGTATGGGGCAAATTTCATGTCAAAAGAGCAGTAAATAAGAACAATAAAACGAAAATAAAACTTTCTTGTCCATTTAGCAACTTTTTGTTTTACTCATTCTAATTTTCGTATTTATGATTCTTTTCCCATGAAAGTTACCACAATTATACATTTCCCGATTATAAATATAGTATCACTATTAAAAGTACCCTGCAAAATCATTATCGAATTATATTCTTAAAAGAAGACAGTTATAGATATGTGACAATCATTTTGGACATGAGTGTACATGCATTGTTTCTTCTGTCTGCCGTTAGAAAGAGCAAGCAGCAAAGATGGACACTAGAGACCAGAAAGTTTTTTGTGTTTTAATAAAGACTGAATCTGTACAGTGCAACGTTCTATGTGAAGAATATTCAGGAGACGCTTGCAACTACGTCCTTATCGTTTGCAGTTGCTACAGGTCTAAAGCCTACAGACTACGGTTTACGTGCCAATTTCGCAAGTGAAATATTCCTGCATAATAATGAAGATTTTCTGGATCGTGTCGTCTTCAGTGATAAATCGACATTTCACCTAAGAGCTAATGTGAACACTTATAATGTTTGTATCTGGCCGTCAGCAAATCCTCAGGAGATGGTACACTTGAAACGAGACTCCCCTAAATTGAATGTGTTTTGTGCCATATGGCGGAAAGTTTATGGGCCTTTCTCGCCTATCGACTAGATGTGTGCCGTGTGACAAATGAATCTCACATTGAACACTTGTAGCAAAGACTGTTTGAGGTGCTCTTTTATTTGATGCATTCCTTATAATTGTACGTAAAATATAATAAGTACTACGAAGACTTAAAACCCCAAAATTCATTTTGAAACACCCTGCATTTCTCACCAACAGTGTTGGAACTAAGGTGTAAAAAGGAGAGAAAATTTTCCTTATAAAGTTATTGTTTACAACAACTATATTATTATTAGTCGAGACTATAACTACAACAACAACACGAGTTAGTAGTAAAAAAAAAATGTAATCAAATGTATACTCGGTGGCCCAGGTAGCCAAAGTGGCACACACAGGTGTCATTTGTTTAATCCGCTCCTGTGTGGACACTAATTAAGATATCAGGATATTATTCTTGCAAAATATGGTTGGACTATAGTTTATCATATTTTTTTCTTCTGGTGTCGAATTTCCTTCTCAAATTTCACCCCAGTCAAAAATTCGAGAATTTTCTAATTTCTAATTTCCTTTACTTCTTTTTTCCCTGTAGCTTCCTTTGTTGTAGAAAAATCTCCTTATACTTGCCAGGTAGATACCTCGGATGGATACCTATCTGTTGACATCAATTGAACGGGCCTGCGCGCAGTGTTGCCAATTAGGAAAATTAAAATTTTCCTAAATTTGGGGGGAAAATTAGAATTTTTTTGCTTATAAATCCGTACCTATACGTCTGAGTGCAAGTCAACTTACGCCAATCGAACATTTGTCCTTACTTAACAAACGCAAGTACAGATCGTTAAAATGGGGTAATTATGGAACGCACGAAAAATTCGTATTTAGGTTCTAACCCTTGATTTTTCTAGTTTTCCCCTACTTTTCTGTTCACAGTAATATATTTTTGGTACTTGGAAGTTTTGTTCCTTAAATATCTTCGTGTACCAATGTTTAATTTAAGATACTTTGCGTCTGTCTGGTAGCAGTGTTACCAGCTACAGAAAATTTTAATTACAGATTTTAGGGTGAAATTTTGGAAAAATTATCTGTTTTGTCTCTATTATTTATCTCTTGTTGGCTATATTGGACCAAACGTACCAGTATCTGGAAGTCCCGTCTTTGCGCTACACAACGCATTATAGAAAGTTTCAATAGGATAATTAGGGGAAGTACAGTAGACCTTGTTCTCTAATTGGGAAGATAACTGTGATTTTTATAAAGGTAGAATGAGATATTTTTTATTGACATGCTTACTTTATTAGATATCGTCACAATACTTGTAGGAGGGATATATTAGAGGGATACCAAAGCTTATTTTAAGATAGTTTGTGTGTGTCTGATAGTAGTGCTGCCAGCTACAGAAAATTTTAATTCCAGATTTTAGGAGCAAATTCTGGAAAAAATTCCCTTTTTAATTTCTATTATTTCCTTCTTGTTGGCTACATTCGAACAAACGTAACAGTGTCTAACAGCCTCATCCTTAGCCTACACAGCGTACCATAAAAAGTTTCACTAGAATGATTAGGGAAAGTACAGTTGAGGTTTATAATAAACCATGTTCTGTAAGTTGTAAGAAAATGGTGAATTTCTGAGGTAGAATGAGATTTTTTTTTAAAAATTCATGCTTACTTTGTTATATATCGCCATGATACTTGTAGAATATATTCTTGGAGTACTAAGGGCTATTTTCAGATAGTTTTCGTCTATCTGATGGCAGTGTTTCCAGCCAAAACAATTAATTCCCCCTTTTAGGTGAAAAATTCGGAAAATTTTCCTTTTCCCCTCTATTATTACCCTCTTACTGGCTACATTGAAACAAACGTACCACTACCTGAAAGCTTCCTCTTTGCCCTACAGAACGCACCATAAAAAGTTTCAATAGGATAATTAGAGAAGCTGTAGCCCCGGCATATTTGATTTTTGCTTGTGAGGCGTAAAAAGTGTCAAAATTTCATGTGTATGACAGAATTTTTTCTTTCCCTCTTTGGATGGAAGCAAGCGACTTCAGGATTTCACTGTACCTTGTCAACACACCAAAGATTTTTTAGGCGACTTGAACCCATATAGCAGCAGTGGTACTAGATACAAAAAATTTGAAATTCGGTTAGGGAATTTTTTGTAAATTTTTACCCCTACATTTCCCTCAATAATTTCCCAACCATTGGCAATACTGCAATGCAACTTACACCAAAAGATAGCCACATCTATTTTCTAAAAAACAAGGCCTTAACTATATCAATCGAATGAATGGTTTTTGAGCAATAAGTCACTAACTGGAAATGTAGGAAAACGCCAAAAATCGCACCCCCACTAGAAGAGTGTTACATCTCGGAATTCAATGTTTTTAGAAAACGGCGTTTGAAATTTCAAGAAGCTTAAGCTCTTTCTACTGGCTACAAGTAAGAGTAGCCGGTGATTGTATAGCTGCAAGAGGACTTCCTAAACATCGAAGATCATGCGCTAACAGAAAATACCTCAGTATAACAACTTTATTACTTAAAAAATGTAATAATCTTAGATGTAACACTATTCGAATAGGACTTTTCACATAATTGCAGTTATAACATACAAAATATAATGAAATTTTCATGATATTTTCACATTTTTATGACTCTCTTATCCACATCCGCTCCAATTCTCTCTCTCTAAACGTCTAATGTATGGTTGGGGTGAAAGGTGGTGATGTGCAAGTAAGATATTAAAAAATAGAGTAGGTGAATTACAAAAAAAAGTAAACAAAAAATAGAGTATAACTTTTGTTATAAGTATCTTCAAAAATATTTAAAAAAAATTCTTTTTGAAGTGAAAACCTAACACGAATCACACATTCTTTTTATTAACAAATCTATGCAGCTTCTATTTATTTACAATAGTAGAATAATGAGGATTTTTTCCTTAAAAATAATTCTTCAGTGTTATGCAGTTCAATAAAAACACAATTCGGAATCACTGAACGTGTAAACTTAATAAAATATAACTACAACATTAAAGTGTACGATAATTTTAAACATATTTTAAAAATAATTCTTGAGTGTAATGCAGTTTAATAAAAGGATACACAATTCGTTATCACTGAGGTGTAATCTTAATGGAACATAATCACAACATTAAAGAGTACAATAGTTTGAAACAGACTATTATAAAATTTACAAATTCCAATTGTTAAGAATTGAGTTTAGTTTGTGATGTTCAAAGATGCATAAAAACCCTTATAAGCTTGTGGTATGGCGGAGCAGTTCACCAGAGACATAAGATCTTCTTTCGTGCAGGAATGACCGGAGGTGTTTTGTACGCTGGTTTTATTCCCCATACGTTGAATCTCTCAATCCCAGAATAGGAAGCTGGGGTCGCAGAAACAGTATGCTTTCGGGTGGTTCTTGCTTCATGAGTCGTACGTTTAGATTGGTCAACAAACACTTCTTCGAAATCAGATGCACCATAAGATGTTTTGTAGTAAAACTTCAATGGGTTATCCTTCTCAACTTTGAAAACTCTGATGTCATTGAAACTGAAGCATTCAAATTTACTATTCACGTTGAAATTATTGCCTACTTTATCAGCTAGATCCTCGAAATTCACAAAATCTTCATGAGCGTACTCAACAACATTGAAATATGGTTTTTTTTTGGCGTTCCTTATTATCTGGTAATACTAGGAAGGAACATAAATTGCATCAGCCTTACGTGATGTTTTAATTTCTTTTTCTATCACAGAGTGGACAGCATCACCCTCGTTTTGCGTGTGACCTTTAAAAAGATATTTATGTGTGATGCTATTTACATTGTCCAGTTTGTAAACAGCATACATGTACATCACAAATAAGTACTTATTTTTCTGTTGTCCTCCACAATTGTCTGAATAAAATATAAAGTCTACCTTATTTGGAGACCTTTCAGAAATATTTGCCATGTACTTGTATACACAAGTTGAAATCTCAATAGATCCCCTTTTCCCTTCTCCCTCGTGCCACACATTACAAACGGTTTCCTTATTCTTGACATCATAAATGGTGAAGTTGTATGTCGATAGTTTTGACTTATAATAAAAGAGTGATACGTCACCATTAGGTGTTGGCAGAGCTGCTTGCAAAGCATAGCAACAGACGATGACTCCAGCTGATTCCACTCTCTTATCGGCTTCTTTCTCTGCTCTACAGAGATCTTTCTCTTTTAGATGAATGTCATATTTTAATGTAAGTTCTGCGTCAACACAATTAGCAGATTTGGCATTGGAATATTCTACACACAACTCGCACAAGTCTTTTTTGGGGACAAAAAAGCCTAGGTTAAATTCGAAATTGAAATTTTTTTCAAACAGTGATTGTGTCCCGTACTGTTTTCCTTCTTTCTTACACATTTCGACATAATAACGGTAAATACCTACAATAGTTTTTCCTCCATCGAAATACTCTCTATTACTTTGTGATCTCAAGTAGTGACTCTCAATTCTAGGGATTGAGTTAATGTGTTTTCGCATATCATCTTTTATTTTGTCGGGTATTTTCCGATTGCGATCATGCTTCCCTCTTAAATCTTGCTCAATAACACCATCTTCTGATTTCTTCTTCATTACCGTGCTAACAACTCTGTGATTTATATCTAACGTGGACATAAAGAAATGTTTGCATACACGTATTTGTTCTTCCCCTTTGAAGAAATAGTACGCCACATTTAAACCTCTTTTAGTTGTTGTAGTTCTTGTTCCTCTGTTTACTTGTGTGGTACATCTTGCAATAAATTCTCTTTGACGGTTAATGTCTCCCATTTCCCAAAAATCTGAGAATATCTTTCTCCGATAATCTTCATACATTTTGGTTGAACAAGCAAACTTACAATTCTGACAAGTTTTTTTCAATGATCTGGCTGCGACTTCCTTATGTGTAGTCCTTGATACATATTTTTGACCAGCATTTCTAAGTTGTTTTACAACATTTTCTTTCCATAATCATGGATCTGCCTTTCGTTTTCTTCCTCGTTTCGTGGTATCGGATGAACCAGAGTCATCGTTGCTCTTTGACTCCGTCGACGCATGATCTATGGGAGATAGTAAGGTAGAAGTGTTTTTAATTTCTTGCGACCGCCGTTTTCTTGCTGAAAGCACGTCTGGATCCTTATCTGGATCATCACTATCCAAAATATAATCACGCCAGTGTTGTTGGTCTAGATGAGACCTTTTTTCGATAGAATGTGTTCCTGGAAGTTGCACGGAACTGTCACACTTAGGAAAAAACTTGTTTCGCAAATTTCTAATAGTTCGATAATCAACCGATTGGAAAAAAGAGTCGTGTTCAAAAGGCATCGGTTTCCAACACTCTTCTTCAAATCTTAAACCAGTAGTTTTAGTTCTTTCAGTCTGCTCTAGTTTTTCTTTACAATCATTGCCAGAATCACTTTCATTCTTGTGTGCACTGGATAGCCGATCATAAACCATATCCACTATATGTCGTCCGCGCTCCATTTTCTGAAAAGATGTAAAAAAATGACATCGTAAAATTCTAATATTGATTAGTATTATTTTACATTAAATTACCAATGTCATGTAGCATACAAAATGAACCTGAAGCTCCTGGAAATGAATAGAGAAAGTTGAAAATGAAATGAACGCTCCACACGGGAACTGAGATTATTTTGTCTCAAATTGAAATTACAATTTTGCATTTTAATAATCAAGGTGGTATTTATTAAAAACAAAACTATAATAATGGATCTGAAAAAAAAAAATACATATGTTTGACATTCTGATAATTTTTAGTACCATTATGTCCGGTGGAGACAAAAGTGATTCGGATTCTACGAAAATGAAATAACGCTTAAATTCACAGAGAAAACATAATAGAGCACTTATGGAGGCGTGCTTTTGAAGCTGGAATTGGCCGACGTCAAGGCATGAACTAGATGTCAGCGTAATGCCACTCGTAACGTCATTATCTGCTTTAGTTCTTCATAGCACCTGCCACAGCAGCTATGGCCGATTCTATCGGCTTCAACATGCGCAATGCTTTATAAAAGGAAATACGATGATTTAATTCTCCATAATATCTATGGTTAAATTTCCCTTCAACATTTGCGGTTTGAGGAATAAACAGCAGACAGTAACCCAATACCAGGAACAATCCCACTTCTGTAAGTTAGAAAATGCAGATGAAAACAGACAACAATGCTATTCCTGTAAAAGAAAAATATTCGTGAGCCTCAGCGAAGTTTAGATACTCTTATACTATTCTGATATTTAATTGATTTTTAGAAGGGATATTTACGAAAAATGTGTTGTCGGAAACAGCATACCTTGGAAAATCGAAAATAGTATTACGATAAATTTAAAGTGACATTATTCAAGATGTAATAATATTTCGTCGTGTTATAATGCTAAGTGATGTAACTGTAAAGTAGGTACATTACTAGAAACATCAACATCCTTTTACATTAATACATTTACCTCCCATTTAGGTAAAAGATGACTGTTACATAATGTTAGATTACAACAAGAAGAGTGAGATGGGAAATAAATACTGTTTCCAAGAAGTCGAATATGGGAGTATCTATATAAATAACGTTGTTCTACAAAATGCAATCAATTGAACATTTAACAATATAAGACGAATACAGTTGCATCTGCATATGTAACGGTCATCTGTTGAAGAGAAGTTACTTTAAAAAGTAACTTACCTTCAGCCGAATACAGTTGCAACTGAGATGTAACTGTCCTCAGCGATGTTCACCCTTCGGAAGCTCGCTCACTACTGACGTATAGATGATGCAACACTACTAGACACTCGTAGGCTGTCATTTACCCAAAACCGATGACCGTTGTTAACGCTCCCAAGCGGAAACCAGACGAGATATCATTATAATTTTTTTACAGGTGAAAGAGCGCATTTTTCTTTACTAGATTATAGGTTTATCTCAAAATCGCTATTTTCGGAGATGTAACACTCTTCTAGTGGGAGTGCGAAATGACCTGGGGCCGAAAGGAATAATCACACAATTTTGCTAGTATATAGGTGCAAAGAAACAAAAGATTTGTAAGTTACGAGGGCTTCGACTCAAGTTCTGTTGATTATTTCAGTAATCTGCGACGTAAATCAATAAATAATAGTTGCCAGAAAAAAACAGGCATTTGAAAAAAAAAAATGAAAAAGAACGGTTTTTTTATTGAAAAAAAAACTTCACGGAAAAAAAACCGTTTTTTTACAACACTAAGCTAGACCAATTTGAAAGAGCAGAAAATTTTCCACTAGATATAACTTACATTTCTCGCAAAACGTAAACATTCTCAAAAAAAAAAAAAAAACTTTTCGGATCAAATTATAAGTTTGCTAAAAAAAATCGTAACTTTTGCAGAATTATTGACATGTTTTTGGAATTAATTGATCATTATTCAACTCTGAAACTAAAGTCCTTATTTTTAGAGACCCGAAGGATCATCGCAGACCATGGTGAGGTGAAAATCTACATTATCATTAGAAACCCTCGAATCTACTCAAAGTATATCAATGAAGAATTTTCACAGGACGAGGGCTTACGAGCAATGGTCGTGCAAGATGTACACACTTTTCATCCAACTGAATTAGATAATCCGATGACTGATTGTGGTGACGTACTTTTAATGTATGATAAGTGGCTAAATACTCCCGGACTGCCATCTTTAGAGAACGAAACATATACCTTAGGAAGTTACCAAAGTCAAATTTCTATACAATTTGTGCACATGCCAGCAAGCAATTACGACACCATGAACAGTGTTCTTCGCTACACTTGTGAAGTGTCCCAATAAACAAAGCAAAAACTTTGTTTTGTGACATTCTATCAGCTACTACACGCAAAAGCATGCGATATCGTAGCTTCCTCTTTAGATTTATCTAACATTACAGTGCGACTTGGAGGTTTCCATATTTTCCATATGTTAATGTCCTTCATGGGAGCCATCGAACACATCAGGTGAGACAGCGGTTTGAAGGAGTTATGGGAAGGAGTTCATGCTACAAATTCAATTGATAAAATTATGTCTTGTCACCATTACGCAAGGGCTGTTAACACAAAGAGCACTGGCACATATTTTGCTGAACAGAATGAACATTCTCGATGAGATGAAAGTAGAAATATCAAACATTGCCAAAGAAGCTATCAATGGATTAAGTAGGCCTACTTATAAATCAGAAACTATTGAGTAGAAAAAGGTGAAATAAAAAATGAAAGAGGAAAAAGCCATAGGCAAAGTAGAATGGTGTTGTCGCGGTGTCCCAAGGGCCCCCATCATGGGGCCCAGGACTAACTTGAAAATTTCAAACTGGAATATAAGTCAAGTGATACCTTGTTTGATAGATCGTGGAAAACCAAATAGCTTAGTACAAAAATTGTTTTGATTTCGGGCAACCCTGTTTCAAAATGGCCGCCGAAACTTTTGTACTAAGCTGTTTGGTATTTCACGATTTATCAAAGAAGGTATCGCTCGCCCTATGTTGCTGTTTGACAATTCTACGTTCACCCCTCCCTCCAAAATGGGAGACGGGGAGAACCTCGTGTTTCACCCATATTTTAGGCCGTCTGTATTGTACACCCAACCGCAAAAGTATCTCCCCCCTAAGTGCTCTAATTCCATTACTTGGGGTCAAAGTAATTCCATTACTTGGGGTCAAGGTACTAGGGGTTGTGAAAACGCCTAGACAGATGCAACCCAACTTACACGTAACTTTTCTCGATACTGACAGCAGTTGGTAGCCCTGATCCAGGTGTTTATCCAGGTAAAATTGTGAACTAGGTGACTCACGAAACAGTTCTCCATTCTAAGATGAATCTCTATGGTTCGGATCGTGTTTTAGAAAGAACACCACATATTTATCTTAATATTGCTGTGTATGTATTTTATTATTTCTTTATATACTGTATGTTTAGAGAAATAAAAATACTGACCACGCATGAATCAGAAAATGCTTGAAAGTAGATGAAAATATCAAATCTAGAACAACTGCTGGAAATAAGTTAGTAAATGATTGCCTTCTCCAATTCTCCTCATTCCAACATCTTTTTCTTTCTGGAGGAAAGAACATATTGCTTGTCACACTGAGTATGTATAAATTGAAATTGAAACATTTGGAAAAGATAGAACCTGACCGGGATCTGAACCCGGGTCTGCCGAATAGAAGCTCAATGCGCTAACCACTAACGAACCGCGTCACTTCATCTTCCATCTAAACTATTAGCTAGTTAAAAGCATTGCATGTAAGATCATACACAAAATACTCGTACTAATACTCGTATAAGGAGACGTTCCTTATGAGTGTCACAATGACTTACTCGAGGTTTCCTTCTTTAACTCAAAAACAAGTGATCTAGACCTTCGTCAATAAGGAACATATCACGAAACGTTCTTCAAGTTACGGCTACGTCACAGTTTTCAGCGATGGTCCCGATTTACATTATAATTCTTTAGGTATGGGCACGAGTCGAGCTAAAACTCGACTCGACTTGAAACTCGAAGCGAATTCGAGTCGAGTCAAAGGTAATTTTCTCGAGCCGAGTTCCAAGTCGAGTCACTGTTCTGAGGTCGAGTTTCAGTCGAGTCCAGTTTGACAAATGGCTCGCTCGTTTAGCTCGTTTTAACTCGTTTTGAAATCATTAGCTGATTAGACTGGAAAGCGAAAGCTATCAGAAATGTAAGCAGTAATGTGCAATATTTTTAGTGTTGCACATGAGATGGGACACTGCTCGCATCTCGTCTCGTCCCGATTAACAAGTCGACATTGGATTTTTATAATGAGACAGCCTCATATGTCGTAAGCACTAACATAAGTATATATTGTATTTCTTACCACCAAGGCTAAGACCTGCACGGTCGAAGCAGCCCAACCCGGGTAGTGATGTTAACCAACTCAGCTCAATTCAACTGAGCGAACAGCTCGAACCGACTCGGTTGAGATGAGGCACCTACTCGGCTCAGGTGAGCCATCGACTCGAGCCAGCTTGGTTGGGGTAAGCCATCAGCTCGGTTTGGTTCGGCTCGAGCCGGCTTGGGTGGGTGAGCTACTGGGTCGCCTCGATAGGGAATGAGCTGTGAGCCGATCCGTTCGAGCCTTTGAAAACCCTAACCCGGGTCAAACAGTTTTGAACAAGTTGGCCGGCGCCCTCTAATTTGTAACGATTTTTCGTTTGGGCTCGGATGCTTGCTTCTTCGGAACTCAAATCCAGAGCCTCGTGAATGATGTCCTTGCCTACTAGACTTCACGACTACTGAGGTCAGTAGTCAACTAGTGTTTAGTATTCAGATATACCTATCTTTCATGTTTATACATGGTGTTGTTATAATAATAATAAGTAGTAGTAGTAGTAGCATCATTGATAATAATTATATTGTTTATGTAGGATACTTGAAGAAAGTACTTCAAACTACACACAGCATTTGGCTCGAATTTCCTCGTTTCAACTCGACTCGAATCAAAATTCGAGTCAAATTCGAGTCGAGTTGGAGGAAATTTTTCGAGTCGAGTTCTCGAGTCGAGCTCAAGGATGTCTGTTTTGAGTCGAGTCGAGTCGAGTTTGAGTGAAAACTCGCTCGAACTCGCTCGTGCCCATCCCTACAATTCTTTACCTTCTAGTTTCCAAAGAAGAAAAGACGATAGAAATTGTTTTCACATTCTTTGAATTATATCAACATGTGTAGAAATAGTGTGTGCTATGATTACCTAACATAACTACTAGTTTATTTTTTATCTTTGTCGGAGAAATTGATGTTAAAGTATGAGAGAACTGCCAGGCGTGGCATTTATTATTTTTTCTTTATTGGAAGGTATCTTTTACGTAATTGATATTGTATTTCTGTTATTCCTTTATTATTATTATTATTATTATTATTATTATTATTATTATTATTATTATTATTATTATTATTATTATTATTATTATTATTATTGCAAAGTCGAGACTTGGCTACATATTATATATTTTATGAACTTTCTCATTGGATTTCACGTCTTTTTGTTAAATAATCAACACACCCCATTGAAGGAGACTTGGCGGAGGGAAATATTATCCTGTTTCTTTTCATTTGTTTACTAGCATGCTACACCAAGCCTGGATACTACATTTCACCTTTCTATATCTACGGGAAGTACTCTAGAGGTTGTGATTATCATAAGAGAGTAAGCGAATAAGTGATGAGATCAATGAACTTTGCGTATTAACAACATTTAAAGTATCAGGTTGTCGGAAAAGTCATTACGTATTTCGGTAAAATGTGACAAATGATGATTTGTGGATATACTGGAGTTATTCGGATCGTGCAATAGTTATGTCATGAATAGCTAAGATGTTGAGAGTTTTGTGTATTAATATTGCTCTTTGTTTGGTTTGGTTTTACAGATTTGACAACACATAGAAGATGGAAGACCAAAAATTGCATATTCTCCATATTTTATTGTTTTACTTCAGGCAAGGGCAGAACGCGTGAATAGTGTTTGTGCTTTTTAGTGTCCTTAATGTTTCTGTGTTTTTGTCCCTGCTCTTAAAGAGTTACTGGAAAAAACTGTAAAAGTGAGTAAAGGGGCACTCCATGTCAAATCAACAAGTCATCAGATTTCACCATTTCAGACTTTTGTTTAAAAATGATGCACAGCTTTATTACAGTGGGAGATGAAAAAATCCCAAATATTAACTCTCTCCTCCTGAAAGTGTCCCCATACAGGGTGTTCAAAAATGTCAAGAAAGGGCATTTTTTCAGTTACAATGATTATTAAATATTGTCATAAAATGGTTAATATGTGCACTAGAGGCGTGTAACAAACACCATTAGAAAGCTTAAAGATTGGTCTACAAGTTGTATTATATTGAAAAACCTGTAAAATAAAAAGTAACAATTGAAAAATTCAAATTAAAATGTGAATTTTGAATTTCGCATAGAAACCCCATGCCATAAACGTCGCCAACACCTAGTGGCCCACTTGCCGGTAAATATCGATCGTCGCTATAGCGACGCGTCGAAGGACTGCCGCTAGTGTGCCACTGGCGGCAGGGTTTCGTCGAGTCGAAAGAGATATCTAGAGTCGGGGTACTGAAGTTACCACCGCATAGCAGCGAGGACTTCACTTTGGTCCGCGCTTCTTCGATTTGTCGCGGAGAATCGCGAAGGGACCAACACGAACTATCGCCAGTCATATGCATGTGGTTATCATTATATATATTTTTTTTCCTGACCAATTGTTCCTAAAGTGAGCTACGGGGGTCAAGAGTAACCCCTGGCTCTATATCATGAAGTGAAAAATCTTGAGATGAGTGCGTATAATTCTGTGAATTTAGATGACAACTGTAGTCGATCATTTGAAAGTGAATATGGGAGAACCATGAAATAAAGTAAATAGACGCAATCATTTTGTTACAAAATTACATGGCGAACGATGATCTCAAACGGTTTTCGTCGAATATATACAGTTACAGGAGCACTCTGATTAGCTAAATTAAAATTACCTCAGGGATTTATGCCTCTACAAACGACCTTTTCATCATCGCTTCCGTGGCCAAGTAGGAAGACCACACGCCTAGTAATCCAAAAATTGATGGTTCGCGCCCACCCCGGGACATTTCTTTGAAACTTTTTTTAGTGTTTTTCAGACTCTCCTTAATGTAAACAAATTACGCATGTAGGCGATTTAACATATTTTTGGGGAGTAATTTTAAGGTTCATTGGCGTTTTGTCGCGTCTCTGCCACTGGTGGGCGCTGGCTGGTGGTATATTTTTAAAACGGAAGAGGGGCCAATGCGGATCGTAGCTGCGGTGCCGCCAATTTTTACCGAGATATCGCTAGTTGCCCATCGGTGGCCCACCGACGTTTACGGCATGAAGTACGGATTAACGTGAATCCGAACCACATGAGCTTCCGCCGGGAATCAAACGCGGCTGTATTTCTTCTTTCTCAACTTGATTCTCAACTAATATCGATCGTTTTCGATCATTTTTACAAACTAACCCACTATCTATTTACCATATGTAGAAAGTACACTCCTCCTCATAAAGGAGAATGTTAAAAAATGCTAGGAGACGTTCTGTTCATTTTCAACAAAGAGTTAATATACTGAATTTCAGCTCCGGCTTGTGACTAATTATTTTCGCAAATATTTGTATCCCCACTATCCCTTATGATATTATTACAATGAACGCAATATGATAACATCACAGTTTGGATTAAGGCCTAACTATATACCTAAAGCCATTTTATTTGACTGCAATTTCGCCATGATGATTAGGCACACAGTTACAATTATTTTTTATATAATAATTTATATATTACAGTGATTCAAAAATGTATTGTTTCCAGTAGTTAGCTCCTCTAAAACTCAGGCTGTGTCTCGAAAGCCAAGTAGTAGTGTACGTCCTATTGCTGTTATTACAACTAGAAATATCAATATCCAAAAATGCTTCAAGTTCTTTTTTCACTTAGAGATAGTCAACCCAGGCAAGTAAACAAACAAATGAGAAACGGAAATGGATGCCTTGAAAGCAAAACGCAGATAAAATGACCAGTGTTCAGAAGCATATTTTTAAATCACGCTCGACCCTACTCATAGGAGCTAAATACGCGGTTCTGGTATGTTGTAATTATCAGTTTCTCGCCACGTAGAAGAACAATAGCAAAAATGAAGTGTCTGTTACTGGCGGCCTTCGTAGCCAAAAGTACTAGCGCAATGGGCTAGTAATTATATTTGCTTTTGGTGTAGGTTCAAACACGGGCTAAGGAAGTTTTTTATTTTTATATTTTATTTTTAAAATTTTCAAAACACTTTTTCCATTAAATAATACTAAAAAAATGATTATGTTATGTGTGCAGTTTTGCTATACGAATCCACAGTATAAGTAGTAGTAGTAGCGGGATATACTGTTTGCTCAGGAAATGACCTTGACCGACCTCCAAGGCCTTTATCAGCACACCTTTTTTTCTAACGAAACTGTTAACGGCACGGGTACTGCACTTATATATCGTAATGATATAGAATTTGAACAGTTATACAAACATCCCACCGGCCGGATTATTACTGGAAATGTGGCCAATATCCGGTTGTGCAACTCGTATGCCCCTGCAGGTACACACCGACGGCGTGAACGTCATAATTTCTTTAATTCCGAGGTAGCCTCCGCCTTACATGACAGTTCTCGTTTGATTATATGGGGTGGGGATCATAACAGTATAGTTTCCGCTCAAGATTCCACTTCTGCTTCGAACTTCTGCCCTACTTTATTACAGGTGATTAACCAATTTAATTTATGTGATGTCTGGCGTCATTTTCATCCCCACAATCCTGGACACACTTTTTTCTACGCCACTGGATCTTCACGCCTCGATTCTTTTTATATCTCACGGTCATTACTTTCACATGTGCAATCTGTGGAAAGGATTCCTGTTTGTTTTCGGATCACATGGGCCTAGTTATGACTATCCAGCTACCGCTTCAAAAGCTTCTGAACCATAATAGCTTATGGCACCTCAATACCGGCATCCTTTCTGAGCCAGAATTCCAGCAGTTGCTACGCCAACGCTGGAGAGAAATTAATCAGCAACGTTTGCGACGGAACAATATTATCCAATGGTGGGAGCAACGGGGCAAACCAGCTTTGAAGCAAATATGTAAAGAATACAGCAGAGAACGGTCACAGCGATTCCATGAACAATATAATTACTACTCTCAGCTTCTACGCGACTATCATACGGCATTCCTTCACGGTGAACCTGTACTTCCACTAATTAAACAGGTAAAGGCTTTCTTGTTAACATTACACCGCAAAAGACTCCACGGTATTACTGTTCGCAGCAAAATCTCATCAATGTCACCCACTGAGCCTCCGAGTCTTGTACATATCAGTGCTGAACGTCGCAGAGGCAAACAAAAGATTATTCATAATATACTGGATGATAAAGGTGTTTTATATGAAGGAACTAATATTATTCCATACTTTGTGCGCTATTTTGCTGATTTATATCGCAACCATGATGTTCCAGCTAGTAATGACGGTGTTTACGATACCTTGAATCCTCTCCCAGTTGAACTCCAAGCAGAGCTTGATGCTCCCTTTACTGAAGCAGAAATTCAGCATGCCCTCCTCCAGGCAAAATAGAATAAATCTAGTGGCATTGACTCCCTACCTTACAAATTTTACCAGACATTCCCAGATCTTTTCATTCCTTTTTTTACTGATTTTTTAATGCCTTTCGTTCTAATTTACAAGCCGGCAAAACATTTACAAAAAGCATTATAGTGATCATTCCTAAGCAGTCCAAAAGCACTCGCATCAACCAATTTAGACCTATCAGTCTCGCATGTTGTGATTATAAACTTCTCGCAAAAGTTCTAGCAGCTCGGTTACGTAATACTTTAAGTTCCATTCTGTTACCGGAACAATTTAGTCACGATCAGCAGCATCCTACATATCTGGCTTTATCGAATATTAGGGACACGATCACTTATTTTGAAAGTCGTCCGAAATTAACTGCAGCGCTTTTGAGTACTGATTTTTCTCAGGCCTTCGATAAACTAAGCCATCAGTACTTATTTACAGTTCTTGAGAAGCTTCATTTCGGGCCAGTATTTTTAAATATGGTTAAGACGTTATACTCCCAGCGTACTGCCCAACTTAAACTGAACGGAGCCTTAACGCGGGTCTTTCCAATTAACCGGGGGCTTATTCAGGGCAGTCCCTTGTCCCCCATGCTTTACAGCATTGCCGTTATGCCGGTTCTGTATAAGATCCGGAATGAAATGACGGGATTGTGTGTTCCTCCGGCTACTATTAAAGTTCAGAGTTTCATAGATGATATTTGCTTTTTCTTTCGCTCCCAGCGCGATTTAGATACTATCCTTACTAATCTCCAGACATTTAGTCAACTGTCTGGTGCGGAATTACATCCCACGAAAACCAAATTACTTTTATGAATGATACGTCTTCTTGCCCTTTCGTCTCCCCCTTCCCTGTCGTTAACACTCATAAAATTCTCGGCATTACTTGGCATACCACTATAAAAGCATCTATTCAGGCAACATATGGAGTGGCTGTTCCTAAGGTCATTAACTTGCTTTATAAACACAAAGCTCGCAATCTTACATTACATGAGCGAGCGACCTTCTTAAATATTTTTGCCTTCAGTCTATTGTACTATATAATGCAGATTTTTCAGCTTTCTGTCTCAGACGCTAACACACTTAACAAACATTTGTTTACCTTTTTGTGGTATCAATCGACACTGCGAGTACATCGTCGAACTGTGTGTACGACCAAGCAAGTAGGAGGGTTAGGTATTAAAGACGTGGCTCTTCAAGGCCGTTGTCTACTACTACAACGCACGTGTCAGCTGTTAACTTCCTTTTCTGAGTCTTTCTTCGCGTGCCATATCATGCGTTGCCTTCGGCACGTGACTCTCAGTTCACCTGTTTCTATTCTGAACTGGTCCCAACCTTACCATTACCTGCGCACCGTCATTCTAGACATTTCGTATGCTCTTATCAGTCACACAGCTATTGAAGATATGACTGCGAAGAAATTGTATACTTATTATGCAAATTATTTCTATACCCCCCCTAAATGTGTTACTCGCCATCCCAATTGTTCTTGGGCGCAAATTTGGCATAATATTAATTCCTCTTTTTTACCCTCTGGAATGAGAGAGTTATGGTATAGGTTAGTGCATAATGTATTTCTTACTAACCATCGAGCATGGGAACTCGGTTTTCGACCAGATGCTCAATGTATCCGATGTGGACAAGCTGACATACTCATCCATCGCTTGCAAACATGTCCAACTATCCAGCATTTGTGGCGTAGCTATACACATATTATAGCACGAATACTTCGTGTTGATCAACGGATTATTAATAGTGAGCCGTTTTTTCTTTTGCCTGATTTCAAATACTTCCCACGTCCTAAACACAATATCATAGTGTGGTTAACTATTCACACAGCGGCTATCCTACTTACCGAAAATGAGCTGGTGACACAAGCAATGTTCATTTTTAGACTACAGTGCTCTTTAAAAAAAATGCCTTCAGATCTACGCTTGCGTCATTTTGCCCACTACCCGACTGCTGTTTACTAATTTTTTTCTTTTTTCGTGTGTGTGTTTGTGTGTATACTTCATGTGATTGATTTTCAATTGTAGTGCAGAGGTATCCTTTTTGTAATTTGTGATTGCTCTTTTATTCTTATTATATATACATATATGTAATGTAATTTCTTGCAATAAAACTGACTGTTAAAAAAAAGTGGTTAGCGCGTTGAACTTCTATTCGGTAGACCCGGGTTCGAATCGCGACCAGGCTGGAACTTTTTCAAGTGTTCCTGTTTGAATTTAAATTTCAATGCATACTCACAATTGTCAGTGTGACAAGGAAGATCTTCTCTCCCCTATAAAGAAAAAGATGTTGGAATAAGGAGAATTGGAGGTCTGTCAATGGAGACAGTGATTTACAAACTTATTTCCAGCAGTTGTTCTAGATTTGATATTTTCGTCTACTTTCAAGCATTTTCTGATTCATGTGTGATCAGTGTTTTTATTTCTTTGAATTATAGCATATAATGAAATAATACATTATATACACAGCAATATTGAGATTAACATATGATGTTCATTGGACAACACGCTCTGAACCAGAAAGATTCAGAGCGGGGAAATCTCAGAATGGGGAAATGTTTCGTGCGTCATCTACTGACAATTTTACTTGCATACAGACTTGACTCTGTGCTACCAACTGCTGTCAGTGGCGAGAAGAGTTACGTGTAAGTTGGGTTGCATCTGTCTAGGCGTTCTCACAACTGCAAATTACCTGGACCCCAAGTAATGGAATTAGAGCACTTAGGAGGGAGATACTTTTGTGGTTGGGTGTATGTTGACTCTTAACAATTTTCTTATTTGATGCATAGTTCGCGGGATATTGGCTTGTAACACTCAATTTGAACACTGCGCTTTGTATCTGAACATGGAAACATTTTCAGCTGCCATTTTGAAACAGGTTTGCCCGAAATCAAAACAAATTTCGTGCTAAGCTGTTTGGTTTTCTACGATCTATCAAACAAGGTATCACTCGACCTATATTCCCATTTGAAATTTTTAAATTGGTTCCGGAACCCCATGATGGAGGCCCTGGGGACAACGCGACAACACCATTCCACGTTGCCTATGGCTTTTTCCTGTTTCATTTTTTTGTTTCATCGTTTCCTACTCAACCGTTTCTGATTTGTAAGTACTGGAAATTTTATCTGACACAGGACCATTTTTGGGGCCCATCTTGAAAATGGTACCCCATATCAAAAATGTTACTTCAAAACTTGTTCAATTTTCCAAGCTCTTTCGAAGGAGGTATCATTCGACCAATGTTCCCATTTGAAAATTTCACGTACACCCCCTACCCCCAAAATGAGGGCGGATGAACCTCGTGTTTAACCCATTTTTTATGCCCCTCTATATTATACATTGACTAGTAACATTCCTCTTATTTGATGTATAGTTCGCGAGATATTGGTTTGTAACACTTATTTTGAGTCACCCTGTATCATATTCTTACGCTTGTGCATTCGGTAGGAATGCTTTCGTCGTCGTTTTGAAGAAAGAAAGGAAACTATTATCGTTAACTTGGGAAATATAGCTCACTGGTAGAATTGAGAGGTAACTGAGAAGACGACGAGCGTTTTAGTTTATAGGGCATGTGGGTAGAAATAAATAAAAACAAATATTTTTTAAAAAAAAGAGAGTCGAGAGTTTGTTTAGGAAGAAAGAAAAGGAAGGTTGTTTGGGCGTTTAGGACCTTGGATGTGTATTCCGTACCTCCGTTCCTGGTCGTCGACTGGTGGTCTCCATGTCTCGGCTTCTGTGTCGAATTGGCGAGGAACTTGGTATAGGTCTCTCCTGTCGTTGCTCACACTCGCTCCTCGTGAACTTTACCGCTCCTCGTGTACTTCACCGCTTCTCGAGTGCTACTCCCCTCTTCCGGGTCCTGGGACGTTTTTATATGAAACAAAGTAGGAAGATGGCCGACGAAATTACGGAAAAACATCCAAAGTACGCACGTGTAGGATTCAGGAAAGTGCAAGGTAAATGGAATTCTCGACTTATTTAATAATTTGTCAACAGTTACAGAACGCTTTGGTTACATCAGATTACATAAGTTACATAAATTTACCAAGAATGAAGAATGAGGAATCGTCTACTAAAGAGAATTTTGAAATGTTTGCTGACTGTCTTATTATTCCAAGTTGTGTCTGTCTCTCATCATCCACAGAAAATAAAGAAAGAAAAAAAAATAAAAAATAATATCGTTTTTAAATCTTGATTTGTTTATATACTGAATATTAAAAATATTAGGGAAATCCAATATCTCTACATTCCCGCCACTAAATCTTACTGAACGACGAAAAGAGGAACGCTGTCGTTTCAGGTCCAATTACTTATTGAACGCACTGTATATCTTTATGTATGTTAAATACATATAAAAAAATAATTAATCACACATCACTAAAAAAAAACACTTAAATCACTAGCGTTAACAGATAATAAAATGTAGCACTAAACCAATCAATCAATCAATATTTGAAGAATAAACACACAAGAAAGTTAATTTGTCAATTTGAAAGCATCATCTTTCAATGTCTTGGATAGTTCCTGTCTTTTCTCCCATTTAAATAGTTGACGTAATCGTTAAGATACTGAAGCACATGGTCTTGTTTATAACATTGAACTTGAAACTGTAGAATGCTGAATCGGCAGAGTCTCAGCTGCAAGATAATCTACTCCAGCTTGGTCGTTGACGTAGTGAAGTTGAAGTAGCTGTCACCAGATGGCAGATGTTATCGGCTTGGCTGGATAGATGACGCTGGGCGTGATGGGGTGTGGCTGTGAGCTTCTTGAAGATGTATAATTATAATATATTTATATGTGCAGTATTTATGTCCGTGACGTGTGATAAGGTGAGTTTTACGTGCATCAAAAAAAATTAGTGTGAACAAAAAGTGAGAGAAAAAAACGTTCAGCAACATATCATTCCTTGCGTCGGTTGGTGGGCAAATCGTGAGGTTCAAATCTGAGCGTCGATATCTCTTGATGTCCATAAATCCTCTTCTTCTTAGTGGTGTAATGCTGCATTGAGGTACGGAAAGGGGTTGTGGGGAGATAAAAATTTTTTTATAAAAAAATATTAAAGGAAAAAAGGAATAGTGATTGAAGTTATCAGAAACATGTGACTCTGTATATGTGTATCTAGGATGAAGATTAAGAAAGGGTGTATATCAGAAGGGTAGAAAGTGAAAATTATAGATGTTATAATATAAAGAAATAGGAATTGTAGCGAAAATATGGCAAAGGAACACAGTCTCTAAGCCGTGGGAAAATGTAAACATGAAAATTTTCAAGATGGCTGCCATGACGCTATGACGGAGGGATGGGAGTTTTCGCAAAGGCTCTCGGTATAGTAATGGCCGATGTTTGTTTACAAACAGAAGGATAAAAGCAAAACGAATGACAAGTTATAATGGCTGTTTTAAATTTGGGGGGGGGGGCACAAGAGTTCAAAAACAAGGATAATGATATTGGGAAAGTAAGATTTGATTAAGATAACTATTATTAGGCTTTTGAAAGGCGATTTCAAAGTCAAGGTACCTAAACGTGAATCCAGTGGCGTCTCGGGGGGGTTGGTTTTACGAAATAGTGGAATTGTGGAGAAGATTTGAAAGTAAGGAAAATTAGAGTGAAATGCGGTAAGGTTATTGTCCGAAGACTTACTTCCGGTGAGAAACAGGGTTGGCAACTCAGGTAAGAATATCAAGGTATCGTAAAAAAAAAAAAAAATCAGGGAAAATAAATAAAGGAAGTGTCGTTATTTGAGGACTGTGAGGGTGATTTTTATGAAAGTCTGAGAGTGATCGTAGTATTTCAGTAGAGGTGGGTAGGAGGCATCAGAAAAATTAGGACAATAGAGAAACATAAAAAAAGAAGAAAAAGAAAGAATTAGTATTAGAATAAGTACTTCATATTCATGATCTGACCAAATGCCCAAAATATCTAAACAATTTCCTATTAAAATCTTAAATACAATTTCCTTAATATCATATTCTAAAGGGGGCCGGGGGGCTCATTATTTCCAACATAAACCTAACCCATTTCCTGATTAGGTTGGGAATTTAAGGTAACTAGAGGTTGGATTGGGTTTTATCGCCCAATACTCGATTGTGTTAGTAAAATTATGTTGGAAATAAAAATTGTGGGGGGGGGGGAAGAAGGTCTCTAAATTCATAAAAATAGGTATGTCCGGTAATGATTCTCAATTTTATATGGTCGTGCGTATATACGTTCTAATATCTTCTTCTAGATGCTGTTTCACAAAATGCGTGAATTACTCGACGTCTCAGTTTCCGTATCCGCTTTTAAGAATACACTATGTAGTTGGAAATGTACGAAGATTTTACGTTAGAATTCCTTAATTCCAAGACGGTAGAAGGTGGTACTATAATCTCTGTACCAAAACTTCCGTCATTAACTATCAATTCTTCCGGAGGAGGAGGTAAACTCAATTCTGACACTGAATGTGCATCCTCATTTCTGTTCGAAGTGGTGAACTTTTCTGGGGTCACTTCAGGCTCTTGATCTCTTTCTTCAATCCTCTCGTTACATTTATTCTCAAAACTCTTCATCTGCAGTGGCGTATCATCACCAATTTTTTTCATTAAACTTTTCATAACTCTATAGAGCAAAATTAGACTTACAATTGCAATAACGGTTTGCACAATGTCTAAAAAGTAGCTCAATTCTTGCAAAGAAAATTCCGTAGACGCACTACATTTTCTACAAAACCATATAAAATTGAAAATCCCATGTTCTCTTAGCAAATAAATAAGTAGAAGAGTGATGATGATATTCCAAATAATAATAATTCCTGGTATAAAATATTCATGCTTATAGATAGGCATCTTAATGGGCGTCTGGTCAATTATCGTAAATGCTGATATATTCATATGTCGGATCGAAGAACTCCAAACATCGTTAAGTAAAGATGAAACATTAAAAAATTCATTCCCTTTATACGTAGATCGTAATAGCATCAGATCATTAGAGACTAGCTGGCTCGGAAAAAGATGTAAAAATACAGGTTCTGTAAGATCATTGTCGAGACACGGAAAATCCGATCTGACGAAAAGATTTCTCTCCACAATTAATTTAGTATTGCATGGTATTCGAATTTTAAGGGCTCCGTATAATCTGGCTTCTTCTGGAACTCGAATGGTAGACACATTTTCTCTAGTCTTCAAAGTTAGAAATTCTGGTGGGTGTATTAAAACAAACTCATGCGATCCAATGTCTATAATCTGTGCCTCTTTCGAATCATAGCACGTATGGTCACAGTTGTGTAATATTTCCCTGACTGTACTGGCAACGAAAGCTGCGTGAGCACAATTTATTAAACGAGAACGTGTCACAGTGTGTGTAGGTATCTTACATAACTTTGATTGGCTATAATGACAAGCAAGTAGGCTTGTTCCTGTTATTGGTATAAGATCTTTTTTATCTTGAACTACCATAACTAAAGGCTGGATATCAACGGTACAAGTTTGGTTGTTCTATTGATTATTATCTCTGTTAGCCTAAGTATATATGTTCCTGTTAAATTGCGTTACTAATTTCAATGTTTCCTTCTTTTCTAGGTAAGTGGAATGCCTACTAGTTCATCTCAGTACTTCACCTAATTTTATTTTCAACAATGGAGGTAGACAAGTCATAGCAAAAACTGTTTTTGAGAGATGGTTTAATACTTCCTCTGGACCTGCACTTTAACAGAATAATGGACACAGGATTTTTTTTTTGGTGGTAAAAGGTTGTACTAACATACTGCAAATTAACATAGAAATAACTCCCTGTTAGGCCAGTAATAAACTAATCTCTAGGTTAAGTACATTATATAAATTTTATGCTCTTGTAAAGGACAAAAAACTCATTTCGGGAAATATTCGTGCATCACTTTTTCGTAAATAATTTGATTTTGTTTATCGAATTGAACAAAAATTATTTTTTCGAAATAATCGAGGTACTCCTCGAGATATTCCCTTACTACGTTCAAAGCAATTCTTGCAGCCTCTAATTTCGGGTAGTTAAATACTCCTGTAGCTATATTTGGAAAGGCAATGGTCGTTATGTCATTGTCCATAGCCAACTGTAGGGATTTCTCATAACACATCTTTAGGCGCTTAGCATTTTTATCATCGGGTGCAGATACATGTATAACATAATCTACAGGTAGATTATATCCTGAGGTTAATACGGCATTACCTGGGTTCAAGTGACCAATTTTCTTGCACTCCTGCCTCATTTCACTTCCCGCCAAAGACTGTACCATCAAGTCTACACCTCCTCTTGGTTGCAACTGGGTGTTGGATGAATTTACGATCGCTTGTCCTGCCAGTGACGTAATAGACCCATAATACAAAGCCACTTTCCGGTTAATTTCCTCGTTGACGGCAAACTTCGGTTTTTCAACATCAGCCATCGATTTGGTGTCGGGTCCGGTCTCGTCCCACGACGGAATTTCGGTCATCAATTTCACATCTCGAATGAGCAATGAATCCGCTTCCCCCGTGCTTTCCTCTTCCTGATACTCCATCAAAAAAGAAGTGGACTCCTCCTGCTGGTGAAAATCCTTTTCCTGGACTCCTTCACCCAATATTTGTGCATCCTGATTCTCTAACTTTTGCAAGTCCTTAGATATTCCATTCTCAGGTGGATAATACTTCTTAAGCCGGTCTATAGAAAATGAGTCTATCTTAATCTGTCCTCTAGGTGTTCGAAACTTAACATAATAGCTGTTGTCATGTTTTTTGGACACAATTTGACCAGGTCCAAAATACTTTCCCGAGAAAGCAGCACATTGTCCTCGTTTTCTAGACAGATCAAAAATCCAAACCGCTTCACCCTGCTTGAATTCTTGTTGTATTCGCTTCTTGTCGTAAGACTTCTTGGACGTCAGATGTCGGTTGTACAAATTTTCTTGGGCTTTTTCGCGTATATACTTCATTCGTTCCAATCTGTCTTGGTTTTCTGAAAATTGACATTCCATACCCAACATGGCGGAATGCAACAACCGAGGAGAAAAGCCGTGGAGGAGTTCGAAAGGAGAATATTTCATGCTCAAATTGCACGTGACGTTATAGGCAAAGGTTACTTCTGGTAGAAGTTCAATCCAACGTGATTGGTCAGTTTTGTCTAAGGCGATCTTCAATTGCTGTTCTATATTTCTTACTGCGATTTCTACACTCCCAATAGAAAAATGCCCTTGAACGTCAGCGAAATGTATTTGAGTCCCCAGTATTTTACATAACTCCTTAAATAATTGACTGGTAAATGCAACACCTCTATCACAACAGATTTGAGTTGGTATCCCATACTTCAATATGACGTTGTCATATATGAAAGCACTAACAGAAGCTGCAGAAGCATCTGGTAGAGAACCAGTAATACAAAAACGAGTTCCTTCATCTATGACTATAATTAGAAATTTGTGGCGTAAGATATTATTACTAGGGTAGGTCCCACCAAGATCCACATAGATTCTAAAGAAAGGATGAACGCTAGGATGTGTCTGAAGACTACCGAACTGTTTTCCACTCCTCTTTTTTAGCAATTGACAAGTTACACAAGATTGGCACTTATCATACACAAATCTTTTCATATTGGGGAAATAGACAGACTTTAATAAAAAGTTGTATGTTTTCGAAAATCCACCATGGCACGCACCCAGTTTCCCACAATGCAGTTTCTCAAATACAATGTCTCGCAATTTCGATGGTACTGCTAACAAATAGACTTTACCGAATGGTGTCTTATTCACTTTGTATGCTACATTATTCTTCAAAACAAAATACGATGCCTGCCTTTCATAGGCTGGATCCTTTTCTGCTTGATCCTCCAAGTGATCAATAATTTTCTTCAGTACTGCATCTTCTCGCTGTTCTTTTGCGATATCAATGAGGTCCATGTCTTCGATTAGGAAAATTCTCGGGTCAGAGGCACTCTCTTCTTCATCTTCCTTGTCGCGACTATGCTTAACAAAGCGACTCAAACTGTCGGCTTCTATGTTGTCGGTACCTTTCACGTGGGCGATCGTAAAATCGTAACAATCAATCTCAGACATCCAGCGTGCTAATTTACCTGTCAGGTTCTTACTGTGGCGAAGAAACGTAATAGCTTTGGAGTCCGTATGAAGATAGAAATGTCGACCCACCACGAAATATCTGAAAGATCGCAGTGCATACAGCAGAGCCAAGAGTTCCAAATGGTACACTGACAAATTTTTTTCTGAAGGTCCAACTGCTCGACTGGCATATGCGATCGGTACTAGTTCAGCTTCAGGATCGTCTGAAATAGGTTGTTTTGCTACAGCTGCGAGGCCCTTCTTGCACGCATCGGTGTAGATATGTAGATCCCTCTCTGGTTTGTATGCCATCAATGTTGGGGCTTCCAAAATTGCTTTTTTCAGAGCTTCAAAAGATTCTTGTTGCTGGGTTCCCCACTTAAAATCTTGGTCTTTTCGAAGCAGAGTTTGAAGAGGATAAGCGATTTCCGAGAAATCCTTAACATACCTTCGCAAAAAGGAGCACACCCCTAAAAAACTTTTTAAATTCTTCTTCGTGCGTGGACGTTGGAAATTCTGAATCGTGGCTAACATTCGATCTGACACTTGTACTCCAAATTTTGATAAACGATGTCCCAACACTATCAAAGAATAATGTGCGATCTTTGTCTTCTCGGGAGACAATTTTAGTCCCCGTTCTCTAAGTTTTTCAAAAAGGACCTTGCACCAATGCACCATCTCGTCTACAGATGACGCGATAATGTAGAAGTCGTCCACATAATGCATAATATTTGTACTTGGAACGCCTGCTAACGTCAATTTGACCAGTCTATTAAGCGCTGCTGCAGAAGAAATGTGTCCCATAGGTAGGACACAATATTGATAACTTGACATGCCTGGTATCGAGAAGCCTGTACACTCTTTCGACTCCTCTGTAATCGGAATTTGGAAGAATCCTTTGGTCAAATCACTCGAGGTATAAAGGAGATGTCCTGCCATACGATTGATTATGTCATCCACCGACGGTGTCGCAAAATTCGAAGGATGGGACTGCTGATTGAGACCCCTCAGATCACTTACGAATCGGAACTGATTATTACGCTTCCTAATCAGCAAGATGGGGTGGTTCCAGGGCGAGATTTTTTCCCTCAGAATCCCTTGACGAAGCATCGTGTCTAACTGCTGCTTGAGTATTCCACGAAGATGATAAGGCACTGAGTAGGGCGTCTTATTCACGGGTGTAGGATCGGATAGACGAATTTCATGAAGGTAGCCTCGTGCGAGTCCTATGTCCTCCTCAGACCAACTCCAAACATCAGGAAATTCTCGTATGAGACTGTAGAATCTTTCTTTCTCTTCTGGAGATAGCTCGGGGTTGACATCGACACGACTAGGATCACAAAGTCGCCTGGAAAGCTCCATCTTCTCCGGGGACGGTAGGCTTTCTTCTACCGACGAAAAACTCCTTTCCTCAGGCTCCTCTGGGACCTCCTCAAAATCTTCAGCATCCCCAAGGTGTGTACCTTGTCGTAGTTTGATCTCCTTAATGGTGGGATTCGTAACATACACCACGGGGCATCCTCCATTCACTATCGCACATGGAATAAAAATGTCCAGTATTTCTTCTATCCGGCGAGAGGGTGACAATAATAACTTCTTCCCCAAAATATCCCAACAACTGCGTAGCTTCACCAGAGTATGCGAGCGAGGTGGTAAAATCGTGTTTTCCAAAACTCTAAAAATAGCCCGAGATCCCTGCGCAAGCCTGGATGTTAAGACTTTTGACAAATTGACTTCTAAATTCCTCGGAGGTAACGTTTTTGAAGGAGGGCGTCCGAATCGAAAAAGAGTTAAATTTTGCTTATTGTAATCTAAAACAGCCCTGTGCTTTTCCAAAAAATCGGCGCCAATCAAAGGCCCATAATCAAAATTTGGAATAACTCTGAATACATGAGTAAACCATTTTTTACCAATCCTAAATTTTAATAAAGCTATCTCAGAAACTTGTATAAACTTCCCTGTTACTCCCCGAAGTCTAGTATTAATACGGAAACGTTTAGCATTTTCCGGGACCAAATTTTCCCCCAGACAACTGATCTGGCTGCCGCTGTCAATCATCAGTTCTACGATTTTCCCGTTCATTAAAGCTGACACATGAGGCAATTCGTTAAAGGACACTATAGGGACTATAACGGAACCTTGAGTAGATTCGTCCCGACCATCTACTTTGTCTGCGTGTTTAAAGAAGGCATACGACAATATCTCGCAATATGATTCGGTAATTTGCATCTGTAACAAATAATTTGGCCTCTATCCGGAGTCGAACCCTGACCTGGCGAAGAATTACTATTACTTGAGGACGCAAAATCACTGCTGGACTTTTTATTAGTATCAGCATTATTATTCTGACTTCTGTTGTTTTGATTACCGTTCCGTTTTCCTTGGTAATCCTGACCTACATTTTTCGGCTGATTAAACTGCTTTTTCCTATATTGAAAATCATCGCTTCTTTCACAATTTGTTGAAGGAGCTAAGGCTGAAATCTGCAGCGTCAACTTTGACAGTTGTTGCTGTATGTCAGTCAACGGGTCGATTACCGGTTGGTTCTGTTGAGTCTGCTGGTTTTGCAAGTATGCTGACTGTGTATTATATGGTTGAGCAGTAATCGAACTTTGAACCCTTACTTCAGCATTATTCTGAGTATGAGCATCTATGCTAGCCGGAGAAAATAAAGACGACTGCAAAACAGCAGAATTCTTTTTCAAGAATTTCTCTAATTCCTTACGCTTCAATAACAATTTAGTCCTTTCCTCGATAATTAGGTCGTTCAGAAGGTCACTGACCGTGTTGTACTCCTTTCGTACTACAACTTTAAAGTAATCGGGTAAAAGTCCTTCCACAATAAATTGTAATTGTTTCTTTTCATTGGCAGTCGGGTCTGCGCGTAAAATCAAATCCTGCTTCGCATAAACGTACTCTAGAACGGATTCTGATTCATTCTGATCACGGGCTCGCATCTGAGCTTCAGATAATTGTGGCACCAAATTGTCCTTAAAAGCGTTTATAAAAGCTTGCTTGAACTGGTCGTAAGTCATTTGGGCAAATTCTGGCTTTCTTTCTATGCCAGCAAACCAGTTTTCAGCGGGGCCACGGAGTAGGCTCCCCAGCACCAATTTTCGTCTCATACCATCCCATGAATTAATGCTAGCGATGGTCTCATAGCGTCTGATGTACGTGTTTACATCGTCACCCAACCGGGCATAAAAAGGCTCTGGTTTCACAATCGTGCCGTGCATGGACGGAGGTGGATCGTTTCCTCCTGTAGCCATACTGCTAGAACTAGAACCACGAACAGTTACGTCTAAAGAATCAGGAGAAATATCCGAAAATGATTCCGAAAATTCTAGCTTCTTTTTAAGTTGCTCTAAATAATTACGTGTAAATTTAGTCGATTTAGGAGACGAACAGGCCGCGGGATCGAAATAGACAGTATCACTTAAGTTAAAAATATCCTCTAAAGGTATCAAAAATTCGTCCGCTAGTCTTCGCAACATATAACACAAGTAATAAAACTATTGGGCACAAGTCAAGACCTTAAATATGCTATACCTACACTAAAAACTAAATACAACACATAAAACATACACAAGAGGTATTGGGGCTCCACCACTCTCCAAAAAGGAGAGAAAAAGAAAGGTAATTATAGAATAGCATAAGAAAGATTGCTCAAAAATAAAAAAAACAAAAGAGAAGAAAACTAGTTTCATAGAGGGTTGGTGGCGGGGAAGTTGGAGGTGATTCTAAAAAGCCTTAAAAATGAAGAGAAAACAGTTTAGAGGTTTGAAAGAAAGCTAGCATTGATCACCATCTTACGCTGATGAGAGAAAAAAGATCAGCATCTCCATCATCTTACGCTTGTGCATTCGGTAGGAATGCTTTCGTCGTCGTTTTGAAGAAAGAAAGGAAACTATTATCGTTAACTTGGGAAATATAGCTCACTGGTAGAATTGAGAGGTAACTGAGAAGACGACGAGCGTTTTAGTTTATAGGGCATGTGGGTAGAAATAAATAAAAACAAATATTTTTAAAAAAAAAGAGAGTCGAGAGTTTGTTTAGGAAGAAAGAAAAGGAAGGTTGTTTGGGCGTTTAGGACCTTGGATGTGTATTCCGTACCTCCGTTCCTGGTCGTCGACTGGTGGTCTCCATGTCTCGGCTTCTGTGTCGAATTGGCGAGGAACTTGGTATAGGTCTCTCCTGTCGTTGCTCACACTCGCTCCTCGTGAACTTTACCGCTCCTCGTGTACTTCACCGCTTCTCGAGTGCTACTCCCCTCTTCCGGGTCCTGGGACGTTTTTATATGAAACAAAGTAGGAAGATGGCCGACGAAATTACGGAAAAACATCCAAAGTACGCACGTGTAGGATTCAGGAAAGTGCAAGGTAAATGGAATTCTCGACTTATTTAATAATTTGTCAACAGTTACAGAACGCTTTGGTTACATCAGATTACATAAGTTACATAAATTTACCAAGAATGAAGAATGAGGAATCGTCTACTAAAGAGAATTTTGAAATGTTTGCTGACTGTCTTATTATTCCAAGTTGTGTCTGTCTCTCATCATCCACAGAAAATAAAGAAAGAAAAAAAAATAAAAAATAATATCGTTTTTAAATCTTGATTTGTTTATATACTGAATATTAAAAATATTAGGGAAATCCAATATCTCTACAATATATATACTAGCATCAATTTAATCCTCTGGATTAAATTAAGAAAAATAGTAATATGTTCCTTTTTACTATCACTAAAGCGCTCTTTGATATCGGTCATTTTCGATGATTTTTTTACAGCCTATTTCCCTCTCCTCCCCATGTTGCGGGGCACGATTTCGGAAATGTCATTGTTCATCTCAGCGAACCCGAAAACAATATCAATTCGATACTGATATTTGTCATTTCGATCATTTTTATATATCTTTCCTCCCCTAAGTTGGGGGGATGAATTTGGATTTAAACGGCATCAGAAGTAAAATTGTTCATCTCAACGACTTGAAATCTATAGATTCGGCACTAATATCGGTTATTTTAGATCATTTTTATGTATCTCTTTCTCTCTCCAAAGCTACGGGGTTGAATTTGGATTTAAACAGCATCAGAAGTGCCACTGTTCATTTCAGCAACCACCAAAACTATAGATTCGACACTAATATAAGTGATTTTCGATCATTTTTAAATATCTCTGCCTCTTCCTTTCCTTTAAGGTACAGCGTCAAAGTGATACGACAAAAACCATCTTAGGTTCGAACCAAGGCGGATCCAGGGGGAGGCGATCGCCCCACCAGAAGAGGAAACTTTCTTATTATATATATATATATATATATATATATATATATATATATATATATATATATATATATATATATATATATATATATATATATATATATAACCCATCCCAAAGTTTGGAGCCCTTAAAAGTAGCAGTACAACAACTCACCTCCCCCTCCAGAAGTCGGTCCTGGATCTGCCCCTGGTTCGAACCACATCTAGGTTAAAAATTTGATCGAGATCGGTTTAATGGTGCAAAGAGTTATTGAAAATGAAGATGAAATGAAATCTTTAAGTTTTACGTCCCACGATTATGCCGGTTAGGCTAAAGGAGACGGTGATGATGAGATATGAGTGAAATGAAGAAAGTGGGAGGAAACGGGAGAACCCGGAGAAAACCCATGAGCACGGTGTTTGTTCACCACAAAGTCCACACGGCGCGAGCTGGGATCGAACCAGAGACCCCAACCACCGGAGGTGAACGCTCTACCCTGAGCCACCGCGCCCCCTCAAGAGTTATTAAGTTTTATTATTTTTATATATATCCCTTTCCCTCTCCTCCCGTAAGTTTCACCATTAAAGTGAAATGATGAAAAACATATCATGCCCGAACCTCATCTTTATTAAAAATTTGATCGAGATTGATCGTTTGGTTCAAAAGTTATTAAGTTTTATTTATTTTTCTTAACTCCTAACTCCCCTTCCCCTAAGTTCTATCGTCAAAGTGAATAGATAAGTACCATCTAAGGCTGAACATTATCTATGTTGAAAATTTGATCGAGATCGGTCGGGTGATTCACGAGTTATTAAGTCACAAATGTAGTCACTTTCATTTTTTTATGTCTACCCCCCTACCCTATGTTACACAAAGTTAAATGATAAGAATTATCCCAGTACCAAACGTCATCTATGTTGAAAATTTGATCGAGATCGGTCGGCTGGCTCAAAAGATTAAGTCACAAACATAGTCACTTTCAATTTTATAATATAGAGTAATATAATTAACTAAACTATGTGAATATAATTTAATCTGTATAAGGCTGCTTGGCTTTTCAGGACACAAAATATAGAAAAGTAAATGTAAAGTGAATGTAAAATCATTTCAGTAATATTACCAAGAAAACTATGTTTACTTGCTGGAATTACACTTCAAAAACACAATTGCGTTGATCCATTATGTTCCTTTGGCTTATATTGAAGTTTTTTCTCCCCTTATATAGTCTCAATGAAAAATGTAAATCACAGGTGGCACGGCTGTGGGGGAGGATTGTTTATGCCGTAATATCCGCGCCTCCAAGCAGGTGCGTGACTTTGAACAAGTTCTTTTATTTTGTAGAGCATAAACTTCCCGGTGCAGGTATATCGCGGGCGCAATTTTCCCTCTTGAGGTAGGGCGCAAATTTCCCTGGCTCAAAATTCTCGACGCCCTCCCGTACACAGAATTGCACAGCAATGACACACACTTTATACGTATATATATATATATATAAAGTGTGCAGGACCGGATTTAGGGGGTGCACGTGCCCCCCTCCATTGTAAATATATACTACCTAACAGGGGCGGATCCAGGTGGGGGCGATCGGGGCGATCGCCCCCCCAGAAGGAGAAACTTTCTTATTTTATATATATAAATAAAACCCATCCCAAAGTTTGGAGCCCTTAAAAGTAGCAATATAACAACAAACCGCCCCCCCCAGAAGTCGGTCCTGGATCCGCCCCTGCTACCTAAAATGAGAAGCTAGCACTGAAAATAGCAACACTTTCCGACACTTTCTGCTGTCATGTTTTCTTTTGGGGCTTAAAAGAAAGAGCGTTTTACAAAAGCAATAGTTTAAGTCGATTTTCTGAAGGTTGAAGGAAAAGGATTCACCAAGCAAAGCAATATAACATTTGTCAACTAGGAAAGAGAACAGAAGCCAGGAAGAGAGAACAATTTTTCATGCATATCACTTGCGACCATGTTTAAAATATTCCCCCCCCATTCTATGCAGTGTTGAATTCAGACATTTTCACCCGGGGGGGATGTCAACTCCTCGGGGGGGGGAGGGTTGTTTTCTGTATTTTTGCAAGAAAGCAGCATATTTAACAATTCCATTCACATCCACATCTTACCTAATATTGAGACTAATTGCTGCTAAATATTCGAGAGATTATAATTAAAAAAAAAACAATCGTTTAATTTTATCTAAAACATTAAATAAAGACTGGCAAAAAATTTTACACTAAACTTTAACTGCTATTTACAGTAACTATTTTTGTTATTATTTCCTATATTCAGTAGTTACTGTTTGTTACCAATGTAGAAGTTTTTAAAAAGATTTAAATTAACTGAAATATTTTTTGTCCTAAAACAAACATAGGGCTACATAGGAATATCTTAACAAAAAGTTATCATCCTTTCTCACACTTCTGATTCTAAATCAAGCATATTAGCCTTGGTTTCTTCACTGCATACACATCAATAGTTTAGTTTACGAAATCTTCAGTAGGATTAGTGCCGTGTCGTGGAAAATCAGCACTTGGCGCGAGAGTATACGATGGCACCCGTATATATGAGTGAGGTCGGCAGACCAGCCGCGAAAGGTGAGAAAATTTTAAAAAGTAAACCCTGCTTTTCCTTGATTTTGATCACTTTTCATTACTTTTTTCCTTTCATTTTATATATGTGCACATGTGCACATGTGTTTTATTCCTATGTTTTTCTTTCCTTCTTTTCTTTTCTGTTTCCCTCCCGAATTTTACAACCCCATTACTTCATTACTTCGGCGCCCGGGGCCGTCGCCCCGCTTGCTCCTCCCCCATGGCACGGCACTGAGCAGGATCTTCATCACCTTCAATAGCAATCTTTTACTCATATACTACTACCATATTGATAAATTCTATATAAATCTCTAACCAAGGAGGGATAACTGTTCCTCCCTGATCCCTCTAAATGACGCACTCTGAATCTCATCCTTTAACTGAATTATTTTTAATTAAAGAAAGGTGTGTTTACTTTAACAATCGTAAAACACATTTACGTCTGTTACTTCCGATGGGAGAAATGGGATTTAGGCGCCCTATTTCAAATAATGCAAGAACTGTACATTTTCAAGAACTGAAGTCTGCTGACATCAGATATCATATGGAATGATCGAAAGATCTCCCCTATCTTTCCTTTCCTATCTCAATCTGTGTTAGCGCTACCTACTAATATATAATATAGGGCGAGAGTATAGTACCTACTAAAATACAAACATTTCTTCAACAGTTAACAATTTCATGTTCTGCCAAACTCGGTCATAGCGTTAAGAAATAGAAGTTTTATTGACTATTTGGTGTTCTATCTTAGATGTTACGTTTAATATTTATATAGAATGGGTCTGCGTCATTTATATGTATATTGAGAGATCGGATTTCGTCTGCACGTGCACGGAAAGAAAGCAAATAATTGGGTGAAGTAATTTCTACATTTTGTGACTGATTTTTTTTCAGTTTCTCCGGGGGGAATGAATTTTCTTCGGGGGGAGATTCCCCCCGGGCTACCCCCTGAATTCAACCCTGATTCTATGTATCAGGTGTAAAGAATATTGTCACATGTCACTTTGAAGAGTTCCAATCAATTTTTATAAGAAGTTTGGCTACGGACACCGCATCTGAAGTACTCACCAGCTAGCTCTATAAAAATTGTTGTGGATGTACCGCAGGATTCTGAAACATGGATCTTTGGATAGGACACATAGCACTTCCTAAGTGAAGTTGACCCGATTACGGCAGGTCCCATAGGTTTTTTTTTTAGCTTTACACCTTCAAAGTTGATGTTTTCATGTTTTCGGCAGCCTATAACTCCGAAAGAAAGCATTTGTGCACCCAGGTTGGTCTATACTTTTTTGTCATATTTTGGTGTCAGGAATCACCTCCCAAATGTTGTCGGTGTTGTTTTGAAACACCCTGTATAGGCTAATAATCGAAACTAAATTGGCTCAGCAGAAGATTACATACAATGGAATGGATTTTGTCTCTGTCAAAACGAACCTTTAAGCTAATTTGTTAGCTATTAAGAGAAAACAAGTACTCGTCCAAACATACAAGTTGTGACTGTTATACTGACATGACTATCATCTATGAGGCTACTCAGGAATGTAAAGAAACAAACACATTTGCAAGTTAGAGGGAAACTGTGTACCTAAGTTAAGAACACTGACAAGGATTGCGAGTGATCCTTGATCCATATGATGAGAAATGGAAGTGATTCGTCTGTATTGTAATTAGTCGCGCGTTGGAAAATGGCAGCAGCACTACCAAATCATCTCCAGGTGTGAAGAGTGCAGTGCGATGAGATTTATGCAGGCACCATCAGAGATCCATCGAGAAATTGTCTCTGTGTACTTGAGTGTAATGAATCGGCAAAATGTAGAGAAGTAGTCCCGTTCCTTCGTAGAGGGTTGGTGTGATATTCACGATGAAGAGAAGAGTGGGAGGCCACCCGTACTCATTGACGACCTGAGCAATCGCATTGAAGCAGAGATGCGTGCGAACAGGTGGGTAACAACTAGAGAATTGTGATGATGTTTCTTGACGTTTCAAGAAACAATATTAATAAAGTTGTGATTAGGTTAGGATACACAAATGTGTCCACCTGGGTCCTGAAACCTTTGACTGACGAACAAAACCACACGAATGGTATATGCACTGGACTTTCTTACATGCTATGCAGAAGGAGTTACATTCCTGGACTCCATTGTGATAGGTGATGAGACTTGAGTGTTCCTCCATACACCCGAATCCAAGGAGCCGTCATCGCAGTGACAATACATATTACAAAGGCACAAAGTTTAAAACTTCATTTTCAACCCACAAACTAATAGCAACAATTTTTGGTATCGGCACAGCATCTTACTGGTGGAAATTCTGGGATACAAAAACTTGTTTTGCGTTTGAACAAATGTTTGGATAATGGTGGAACTTATGTAAAGAAACAGCCTTTGTAACAGTGTAGCTTTCTTTTCGTCTAGTACATTTCTTGTATATTTTATTTTCCGTTTGCATCTTTACTTTCCTGACAAGTTTCGTACAACCCATGAAAAAGACATAGAAAACACAAAATATCCAGTATTTTGTAGTTCCCATTGTTTTAATATTGATAAAGAAATCAGTGGTAAATTATTTTCTTATATAGTCACTCCCGATGTAAGAAGTGTTAACGTACCGTAGTAGAGATGAAAAAAAAAGTTGTAATTCTTTTAGGTATAGTGTATTAAATTTTGTAATTTTCTTGCAAGAGTGTGCTTATCTTTATCAGGAAAATCCAGTTCATTTACACACACACACACACACACACACACACACACACACACACACACACACACACACACACACACACACACACACACACACACAAATGTACACAGGATTCGAACTCCATGCTAAAATTAACATCTACATACGATTCGTCAAGTACTGATTACACTACTACTGCCTTTTATGGCTTCATGTCTTAGTAATTTTGCGTTCTCTATATACGTGGATATTATCTATAACCCAGCATGCCAGTTTTTCTTCTTTTTGTGTCTTATGACTGTTTATTAATTCAAGTTATTTATTTATTTGGTGAAGCTCTTTGTATACTCTTCTTATATGTGCTAGTTTGTATGACAACAGAAGCAAAATGCTCGTCATTGTGTGCAGATGGAAGGACCTAGGAATGGGGAAGGATCTAGGCTCAATTATTTAGACTTACACTCTAGTAGCTTTGGGTTTCTGTGATTAGCAGTTTACTTATATTTCTGTATGTTACACTGTAAGGAAAATCAAAGAGAGCAACCAGGGCCTATAGTTGAACGGTGTTCACCATGTTATGACATATACAGATGATGTAAATTTAAGAGGGGGATGACAGGGGAACAATAGAAGGAAATGCAGAGATCTTATTAATGGGTTGCAGGGACATGGGTTTATGTAAAGAAACAGCCTTTGTAACAGTGTAGCTTTCTTTTCGTCTAGTACATTTCTTGTATATTTTATTTTCCGTTTGCATCTTGTAGCATTTAGTACATTAGTGAAACATTAATAAATATCTCGACTGATCCAATTTATAATACCATATACCCACTGGGTCGGAATTGAAATAGCATCTCAACTTAAAAAAAATCTCCTAGGTAATCAACCTGAACTTCATCAAAAGAATTTTAAAAAAAATATTGACTTGGTTTATTCGAAGCGTCACTTTTCGGTATCGCAATTACTATATGGCTTGAGGAAAATAATTTAAAAAAAAAACAACAAAAACCAAAAAGTAATCGCGAGTGACTCTGAACCAGTGAAAAATTTACAGCAGCAGCGTACCTGAAAACCTCCCAAAAATAAAAAATGAAAGGTAAATAGTTAATATTATAGCACTCCACTCTCTCTCGTTCATACAATAAAAAAAAAACTGGTTGGTGAATGCAAAAACATAGGAATTAAACAGATAAATTAAATTTTTGGGACAGTTTTAATAAGCTTCAAAAATTTTTAGATTTAAGTTACAATATACAATTAAATGTAGCCAAACAATAACAATAGCTAACAATTACTAATCTTTCAACGATATATATAGTATCAGGAGTGAAAATCATTGTATTTAAATCAGTTTAATTTGGACTATAAAACCAAACATTTAATGACCAATAGAGAAATTATAAGCTTGAATTGCGAACACCTTTTCTTTGTTACAAATTTATTAAATTTAAATGTAATCGATGTGGACATTTGGCTCAAAAGATTCAGTGTATACTTTAAGATTTTTTTTAACGTGTGCATTCAACACCCAGTGACTATTTCTACTGTTTCTAAGTAATAGAAAAAAATAAATTAAGTACTTACCACTTGACATTTGGAAAATTAGAAACAGAAAGGAAAGAATTTTTTTTTACCCCAAAGGCTCCAATCATCTGCTGGGTCCACGATCTAAGACCTTGTCTTTCTTCTACTATAGTGCAACCCGATTTAGCAATAAATTTAATTATTTCAGTGCTTATTAATTTTAAAACGCTCTGTATAATCTTACTATGTAAATTTTACAGTTAAATAATTTCCTTTAATAAGTCTAAATTTAACGTAATTTCTACCTCAATTCGATCAAACTGGTACTGTAATTTATTTTCCTACTCCTCTTGAAGCTCCCTATATAGTCTCGTTAAATTTATTCAATTAGAATTTACCGTTTATTAAATTAGGTTTGACCTTTTTAACCACTACTTAATTCAATTTACACCCACTAACGTGTTTAGGCACTCTTCTACGTATTAGCACTACCATTCCACTACGTAGTTTAATTACAATTTTTAAAACTTAGAAGTAAGTAGAAAAATCATTTAGAAATTACTTATTCTTTACAAGCTCACTTTTTTTAAAAAATATTTTTTTTCTTTCTAATCTCACTTTTAGAAATTAATCTCACTATTAATTGTTAACTTTGTTAATTTCTAGCAACAAGACGGTATAAGAGGAGTCCTAACTTAACTTTGATTAAATTGAGACAGCCTACATAGCCTAACAATTTTGCAGTATCAAACTGAAACAAACTGACGTTAAGTTACTTCTTCATACATTTTTTAAAAAAGAAAAAACACTCCACAATCACTACATTATTTCACGGTATTTTATATTTTATATTTTTGCACTGACAAGGAAAGAGAAAATGTAATACGAATTTCCCGACTTTAACCAAACACTGCTGCATGTACGTAATCTTCCACTTGTTCCCCGTATCGCCTTCAAACCAAGTGACGAGGCATAGCTAGCACGAGACAACCGAAGCCACAAAAGGGGGCGTGTCACTCACTATCTCGTCTTCCCGTGCTACGTCATTCAAACACACAGCTAACGAAAAGAAAAGGTGTTTCGCTTACAACTTCAAGCTTTTACAGAAATAAGAGCGAAAGAAAGAAAAACAAAACGAATTCCTTCCTACATATTACAATTCTTTTTTTTAACTTTAATCAATTTCTTTCTCTGCCCTTTTTAAACAGTAAATTTACTTCACAACACCACAATTTAATATATATATATCATAAAAATAATGTAGCGTATTGGAAATCGCTACAAACACCACTGCCCCGAAAAATATAAAAAATACTACACGGAATTTTTTATATTTCAAATTTGCATATTGGAACAATTGAAAAGTATTTCATTAGTTAGAAACATTTTTTTTAAATTCATTATATAACATTTTATATCAATTGTCTTTTCGGCCGTTAAGTCTTCCTCGAGAAACATTTCACAATTATATAACAAACCATTTAAAATTATTCCAGTTTAATATATTCAGGCGAGTTTATACTATTCTTCGTTCATCCTCCATGGATATGAATCAATGCCAAGCAAAGTAACATGTCTGAAATTTGGAATTCCATTGGTAGAAGTCAATATCTGGTCAGGATTTCTAATCTTCATAGCATAGGTAAAGAAACAGCTGTTTACATCAATTTTAGTACATCAACAGATTTTCCTATAATTATACAAAAACAGATTTATAATACAAATAATTACAAACAACTAATGATTAGCACCAATGAAAATGATTTATGAAAGATGAGATGATTATGGATATGAATGAATTGAAAAATTTAACATTTCTAACAATTCTACGTACTAATTCTAAATCTAATATCTAACCTAACAATCTAACTTAATCTAAATTAATCTCTATTCTATAGTTATCACTAATTACGTTGATGATGTTTTGAAGGTTGAACTGCAATGAGTAAAATATTGAATCAGTTGTTCAGGCTTAACCTAAGATTCAATTTCTACGTGGAAAGAATTTCTTAACATCTGTAACATGACTACGTTTAACCTTTGATGGATCGCTTTCATCTTCTAACAACAAAGAATTTGGAGTCAGAAACTTGACTATTTTAAACGGACCAACCCATTGGTACATTAACGATTTGGTAACTTTATCTTTCAACGAAGGCTTCTCATGATTTTTCACTAATACAAGGTTCCCAACGTCCAAATTTACTTCTCTTCTAGTTTGTTCAAACAATTTTCTCCTTTTCTCCCAGCTTTTTACCATATTTTCCAAGGCATTTTTCCACACGTCCTCTAAAGTTTCTTCACAAATATCAATCTCCATAACTTTCCATTTAATTTCCAAGGGGCTATTAACAATTCTTCCTAAAAATAATTCTGAAGGTACTGCACGCATACCTTCATGTTCACACATATTAAGGTTAAATTGAAGATCTCGTATTACACCACTCCACTGGTTTTGCCGTTCAGCGAAATACGATTTCATGGAGAATTTTAGCGTTTTGATGTAACGTTCCGCCACATTCGCCTCTGGGTGGTAAGGACTAAGTTTAATGTGACGAATTCCCAAACTATACAAAAATTTTTGAAAGTAATCGGACGTAAAAACGGATGCATTATCACTTGACAGGGATGCAATGAATCCATAACGTGTGAATAAATCATATAATTTATCACTAATTATCTTAGATGACAATTTTCTCAGCCTTTCGAGCATACAAAACCTACTACAATTGTCGATCACTATTAACAAAGAAGAAAATCCGTTGGAAGCCGGAAGAGGTCCTAAGCAGTCCACCATCCAGTTCGAATTAATCCTAGTAACGACACTTGAACCAAGACGACCCATTTTCTTGGAATTCGATGGTTTAGATTTCTGACACTCTGGACAAGATTTCACGTACTCCTTGACATAATCTACTATCCCAGTCCATGTAAATCGTTTCATAATCTTCTGTATAGTCTTGTATATCCCAGAATGCCCTCCTGTGAGATATTGAAGGTGATAGTACTCCACTAGGTTCCTTTGAAGGTTCTTTGGAACAATGATCTTCCACTCATTCCTTTTGGCTTTAGTTTTCTTCAACAAGAATCCACTTCTAATTTGCATATCCACAATATTCTCACCTCCTTCGATCCTATTAATGTAATCGCTTGGCTCAGGGTCCTTACGCTGCAACTCAGTCAAAGGTTCACTCAAGAATGGTAGTTTCCAAAGGTTAACTAGAACGAAATCTTTCCTCTCGGATTTTTCTTCAAGTTTTGGTTCAACTTCAAAATTGAAACTATCATATTGTCTAGACAGAAAGTCAGCGACCTTATTTTCGTTTGTTTTTAGATGGTGGATCTTAAAAGAAAATTGAGACAACTGTTCTATTAAAGACCCATATTTTAACAACCTTTTGGAATTATTGATTATCCAACTCAAGGCTTTATTGTCTGTATAAAGGTCAAACTCTTTAAACAGATAATGTTTAAATCGGACAATGGTTTTTACTAAGCTTAAAAACTCAAGCTCATATATAGAACGATGTCTATCAGCTTCACTTAATCTCTTAGAAAAAAATCCAACTGGACGAAGTTCATTGCTATCATCTCTTTGAGAAATTACGCCTCCTAATCCTCGACTTGAGGCATCAACATGGATCACGAACCGTTTATTAAGATCTGGAACCTTTAGAACTAACTCTTCTGCTAAAAGTCTTTTAATTTCTTCGAAGGCAAACTGCTGGGCTTCAACCCACACAAACTTCTTTTTAGTTGACCTCAATTCTGAAATAGGAGCAGCTACTTCCTGAAACCCAGGAACGAAACGAGAGTAGAAAGTTAAAATTCCACAAAAACGCTGAACTCCTCTACGAGTCTTCGGTACAGGTAAATTTAGAATGGCTTCAATCCTTTTGGGGTCCATAATAATGTTCTCACCATCTACAATAAATCCAAGATATTTAATTCTTTTTCGAAAAAAGAAGGATTTCTCTGGCGAGAGCGTGAGACCATTTTCCATAAGGCGATCAAGCACCAAAGTTATAGCTTTCATATGCTCTTCTTTCGTGCGATTTGCTATTAAAATGTCATCAAAATAAATAAATATACCATGGTCTTCTAAATCTCCAAGGACATCTTTCATACAACGAGCCAGAATACTTGACCCAAGCTTTATACCTGCAGGCAATTTCTTATATTGATAAGTTCCAATGGGTGTGACAATAGTAGTCAAGTCCCTGCTCTGTTTTTCAACCTCAATTTGGAAATAAGCTTTCCGTAAATCACAGATTGACATATAAGAACATCCCGCAAGGTTTCCCAAGCATTCTTCCATGTTTTGAGTGGGATACACATAGTCAGATAACATACTGTTAAGTTTAACGTAATTAGCAACTAATCTGTGCGAACCATCACGATTCCTAACCAAGAAACACGAGCTACCAAAATTAGAATGATCTACTTCCTCTAAAACATCTTGAGCAACAAGTTCTTTTATTACATTTTCAAATATCTGACGCTTTTCCCTGGGAATGGGAAAAGGCTTATCCTTAAAGTAACCAGATTCTCGAAGATAAAGCTTACACTGAAAATTTTTATAACAGCCCACTCTCTCAGTCACAACATCCGGGTAGGAACGTTTTAACGATTGAACAAATTCCAAAATATCCGAATCAGTCCAAAATTCACTTTCGTCTATTGAAGTTTTAACATCACTGGAATCAACCATATTCGATCTTTCGTTTTTGTCCCTCGGCAATTCTTCCTCAGTGTGCTCTTCACCTATTACAATGTCACTGGAACTACTCATTCCTAACTGCCTTTTAAGTTCCGCAAAACGATGAGAAAACTCTTCTTCTAAAGACACAGACCACTGGTCTTCACTCCCATTAACTGAATCTATACGGTCGACACCCTTATTTCCTTGATTTACAGAGCTCTCCGTCATCCAACAAGAGTCTCGATAAGTCTCATCTAATCTAGCTGTCCCACGTGACTTCACATTCTCAAACGCTGAAGCAGAGTCCAATTCACACTGAACAGAAACATCTACTTTCTTCATACATCTATGTGAAATCCGGTTCTTATTTTCAGTTAGATAAATACACACAGGTTTCCTGTCAGCACGATCTGGTTTCTCTCCCGGTAAGTCTCTTTCTCTTCGATTAGGTTTCTCTCCTGGTATATGCTGCCTATCATTTTCAAAAAAGTCAGTCAATGATGACATTTTACGTAATATTAGATATCTATTACTGTCTCTAAAACAAATTCTATTCCTAGACACATCCAGGATAGCCCTCGTTGATTTTAAAAAAGGCGTTCCCAAAATAACATCACACGGAATCTCAGCAATTTCGAAGAGGCTTATGTCGAATCGCAGTACACCAAAATTTACTTCCACAGTCACCATGCGGGGTTCAGTTCTACTAGAACACATCATGGAGTTAATCGCAATTGAGTCTGTTTTCCTACAACTATATTTAGATTCATCCAACAATGAAACTAAACGAGAACTAATAAGATTTATAGTGCTTCCAGAATCTATACAACACGGTACAGTAACTCCTGCTATTGTAGCTAGGACAAAGGTAGCCGAACTGTCATCCATACTTGCCGGAACCTCTAGTTTCTTATCAGTCATAGGTTTGTTCAGTCTTAAACACCTTCCGTTTCCTCCCGAATTGCCATGAGTGAGAGAAGTAGGGTTTCCTTTATAATTAAATCTCCCATCGTTCGTCGAATATTTTTTATTTTTTCCAGAAAAGGTAGAAGTTACAATTTGTTTCGGATTAAAATGTTTATTATCATTTGATTTACCATAATTAACTTTTTGCTTACCAAGTTGTACATCTTTCAATTTCCCACAAATTTCCTCAACACGCAAAGTTTCAGTAGAATTTTCTGAAAGTCTGCCTTTTTTAAATAATGAACCCATATAATTATAATCTCCCTTAGTAACAAGGCAAGACCTAACATTTTTTCCTTTAAACGAAGTTAAGTTTTCATACTCTCTTTTAGAATGCTTATATCTATCGAAGTTTTCTACCATACCCTTCATTTGCTGAACATTTTCTGGTATTTGATAAGAAAAACACTGAAACCTATATTCTGGGTTCATCCCATGCAATAACAGATTTACAATATCCTTTTCACTATCACTAAACCCAAGAACTTTAGCTGAGTTATAAACAGAATCAATATATTCAATTACATTCTCCGTCTGTTTCATATGACGAAATACTCTGGTAGCAATAAGGTGACCACGCACTGTCATCGATATGAATCTACCCCTAATCGTTTGCCTAAGATCTTCCCAAGACTTATTATGTGCTAATCCATCCATAATTTCAGCATATAACATTCCCGAAGTCTTGACCGACACTGAGTATAACAACATTCGCAGGGGATATTTGTAATTCACAACTAACTCATTCAATATTACCATCATGTCAAAAACCCTATAACTATCAGTTCCATCAGTTGGTTGTACCTTACTAAGTTTCGAATCAACAATAGAACTTATTTTCCCAAAGACATATTTATTAATCAAAGGATCTAGTGAATTTTCTGAAATTCCACAACAGGGTTGCGTACAAGTTATATTTTTACCCTCTCTGGCATTAAATAACAGATCACTGAATTTTTTAGAGTCTGGGATAGTTTCACCCTGAATATTCGATAAATCCTCACATTTACTTTCCTTTTTTATTTTTTCATTTATGGAACTTGTTCGCCCAACTTCCCTAACCGTATTATCCGATTCAATATTACGACTCAATCTTTTATCCAACCCATAATATAGATGACTAGGAACTCCCTTGACTTCAGTTTCTAAGTCCGAAATTCCCTTGTGGAAACCATACATTTCTGAGAAATTTGGCTGAGAGGTTAATCTTGGATTTACATATTTAACCGAATCGCAAAATTCATTAATAGTTTCCCTGAAATATTTTGATTGAGCTTTACGATCATTATTACTATCAGAATCCGAGTCACTTTCCTCTTTCTTACTCAAAAAATGTGACCTCAACTCATCACTGCGTAAATGAGGAGACTGTGCCTCCAAACTACTAGGCAACAAATTATCAAACTGTACAAAGTCTGTAGAAAAACGCGCTTGATCCCTATTTTCAAGTATATCATTAGCATTATGCTGAACCACTTCAACATTCCTCCGTCCAGGACTACGTTCACCACTAAGAAATTGTATTTCAGAAAACGGGTCCAATTCTAAACTCAAATAATTTGGTTCGCCAGAGTGGTCGGAAAATGCCATCTCTAATATTTTCACAATTTAAAAAAAATTCAACGAAATGCAACAGATATTAAATTTAAGAATTATTTCTACTACTACCAATACAAATATTTCCAAATTACTATCAAGCTACCCAACTTTCATTCACTCACACAACCACACAAAATATTCACAAAATACAATAAATATATCATACAAATCAAGTCGTAACAAAATTGGGTTTTATTTTCTTTATTGAATTACAATTTAGCAATCGGCCCCAATTTTCACTGATAAGGTCACTCACTTATAGAGGTTTCTTCAATTTTTAATCTACCACGGACTACCTTAAAGGGATACTTATTCAAATAAATTTCATAATACTGAATATAACACTATGATCAAATCCTGAACAACTAACATCTATTCCATTTCCATATTTCTTCGAAAGCAAATTTTAAAAAAAATAATTTTAATTTCTCGTTCAATATTCTACTCATCCAGTCTATCCTTACACTAATTAACAGTAATTTTATCCATTTTGAAAATTCTAAATCAGTAATGCTTATTATTACGTTGCAACAAGGAGGACTATTATTATTACTAATTACAATAGCCCAACCTCCAAAACGTCAACAACGGACTTGGTTTGAATTTAATGTTGTAGCATTTAGTACATTAGTGAAACATTAATAAATATCTCGACTGATCCAATTTATAATACCATATACCCACTGGGTCGGAATTGAAATAGCATCTCAACTTAAAAAAATCTCCTAGGTAATCAACCTGAACTTCATCAAAAGAATTTTAAAAAAAATATTGACTTGGTTTATTCGAAGCGTCACTTTTCGGTATCGCAATTACTATATGGCTTGAGGAAAATAATTTTAAAAAAAAACAACAAAAACCAAAAAGTAATCGCGAGTGACTCTGAACCAGTGAAAAATTTACAGCAGCAGCGTACCTGAAAACCTCCCAAAAATAAAAAATGAAAGGTAAATAGTTAATATTATAGCACTCCACTCTCTCTCGTTCGTACAATAAAAAAAACTGGTTGGTGAATGCAAAAACATAGGAATTAAACAGATAAATTAAATTTTTGGGACAGTTTTAATTAGCTTCAAAAATTTTTAGATTTAAGTTACAATATACAATTAAATGTAGCCAAACAATAACAATAGCTAACAATTACTAATCTTTCAACGATATATATAGTATCAGGAGTGAAAATCATTGTATTTAAATCAGTTTAATTTGGACTATAAAACCAAACATTTAATGACCAATAGAGAAATTATAAGCTTGAATTGCGAACACCTTTTCTTTGTTACAAATTTATTAAATTTAAATGTAATCGATGTGGAGACATTTGGCTCAAAAGATTCAGTGTATACTTTAAGATTTTTTTTAACGTGTGCATTCAACACCCAGTGACTATTTCTACTGTTTCTAAGTAATAGAAAAAAATAAATTAAGTACTTACCACTTGACATTTGGAAAATTAGAAACAGAAAGGAAAGAATTTTTTTTTACCCCAAAGGCTCCAATCATCTGCTGGGTCCACAATCTAAGACCTTGTCTTTCTTCTACTATAGTGCAACCCGATTTAGCAATAAATTTAATTATTTCAGTGCTTATTAATTTTAAAACGCTCTGTATAATCTTACTATGTAAATTTTACAGTTAAATAATTTCCTTTAATAAGTCTAAATTTAACGTAATTTCTACCTCAATTCGATCAAACTGGTACTGTAATTTATTTTCCTACTCCTCTTGAAGCTCCCTATATAGTCTCGTTAAATTTATTCAATTAGAATTTACCGTTTATTAAATTAGGTTTGACCTTTTTAACCACTACTTAATTCAATTTACACCCACTAACGTGTTTAGGCACTCTTCTACGTATTAGCACTACCATTCCACTACGTAGTTTAATTACAATTTTTAAAACTTAGAAGTAAGTAGAAAAATCATTTAGAAATTACTTATTCTTTACAAGCTCACTTTTTTTAAAAAATAATTTTTTCTTTCTAATCTCACTTTTAGAAATTAATCTCACTATTAATTGTTAACTTTGTTAATTTCTAGCAACAAGACGGTATAAGAGGAGTCCTAACTTAACTTTGATTAAATTGAGACAGCCTACATAGCCTAACAATTTTGCAGTATCAAACTGAAACAAACTGACGTTAAGTTACTTCTTCATACATTTTTTAAAAAAGAAAAAACACTCCACAATCACTACATTATTTCACGGTATTTTATATTTTATATTTTTGCACTGACAAGGAAAGAGAAAATGTAATACGAATTTCCCGACTTTAACCAAACACTGCTGCATGTACGTAATCTTCCACTTGTTCCCCGTATCGCCTTCAAACCAAGTGACGAGGCATAGCTAGCACGAGACAACCGAAGCCACAAAAGGGGGCGTGTCACTCACTATCTCGTCTTCCCGTGCTACGTCATTCAAACACACAGCTAACGAAAAGAAAAGGTGTTTCGCTTACAACTTCAAGCTTTTACAGAAATAAGAGCGAAAGAAAGAAAAACAAAACGAATTCCTTCCTACATATTACAATTCTTTTTTTTAACTTTAATCAATTTCTTTCTCTGCCCTTTTTAAACAGTAAATTTACTTCACAACACCACAATTTAATATATATATATATCATAAAAATAATGTAGCGTATTGGAAATCGCTACAATCTTTACTTTCCTGACAAGCTTCGTACAACCCATGAAAAAGACATAGAAAACACAAAATATCCAGTATTTTGTAATTCCCATTGTTTTAATATTGATAAAGAAATCAGTGGTAAATTATTTTCTTACATAGTCACTCCCGGTGTAAGAAGTGTTAACGTACCGTAGTAGAGATGAAAAAAAAAAAAGTTGTAATTCTTTTAGGTATAGTGTATTAAATTTTGTAATTTTCTTGCAAGAGTGTGCTCATCTTTATCAGGAAAATCCAGTTCATTTACACACACACACACGCACACACACACACACACAAATGTACACAGGATTCGAACTCCATGCTAAAATTAACATCTACATACGATTCGTCAAGTACTGATTACACTACTACTGCCTTTTATGGCTTCATGTCTTAGTAATTTTGCGTTCTCTATATACGTGGATATTATCTATAACCCAGCATGCCAGTTTTTCTTCTTTTTGTGTCTAATGACTGTTTATTAATTCAAGTTATTTATTTATTTGGTGAAGCTCTTTGTATACTCTTCTTATATGTGCTAGTTTCTATGACAACAGAAGCAAAATGCTCGTCATTGTGTGCAGATGGAAGGACCTAGGAATGGGGAAGGATCTAGGCTCAATTATTTAGACTTACACTCTAGTAGCTTTGGGTTTCTGTGATTAGCAGTTTACTTATATTTCTGTATGTTACACTGTAAGGAAAATCAAAGAGAGCAACCAGGGCCTATAGTTGAACGGTGTTCACCATGTTATGACATATACAGATGATGTAAATTTAAGAGGGGGATGACTGGGGAACAATAGAAGGAAATGCAGAGATCTTATTAATGGGTTGCAGGGACATGGGTTTATGTAAAGAAACAGCCTTTGTAACAGTGTAGCTTTCTTTTCGTCTAGTACATTTCTTGTATATTTTATTTTCCGTTTGCATCTTTACTTTCCTGACAAGCTTCGTACAACCCATGAAAAAGACATAGAAAACACAAAATATCCAGTATTTTGTAGTTCCCATTGTTTTAATATTGATAAAGAAATCAGTGGTAAATTATTTTCTTACATAGTCACTCCCGGTGTAAGAAGTGTTAACGTACCGTAGTAGAGATGAAAAAAAAAGTTGTAATTCTTTTAGGTATAGTGTATTAAATTTTGTAATTTTCTTGCAAGAGTGTGCTCATCTTTATCAGGAAAATCCAGTTCATTTACACACACACACACACACACACACAAATGTACACAGGATTCGAACTCCATGCTAAAATTAACATCTACATACGATTCGTCAAGTACTGATTACACTACTACTGCCTTTTATGGCTTCATGTCTTAGTAATTTTGCGTTCTCTATCTATATACGTGGATATTATCTATAACCCAGCATGCCAGTTTTTCTTCTTTTTGTGTCTTATGACTGCTTATTAATTCAGGTTATTTATTTATTTGGTGAAGCTCTTTGTATACTCTTCTTATATGTGCTAGTTTGTATGACAACAGAAGCAAAATGCTCGTCATTGTGTGCAGATGGAAGGACCTAGGAATGGGGAAGGATCTAGGCTCAATTATTTAGACTTACACTCTAGTAGCTTTGGGTTTCTGTGATTAGCAGTTTACTTATATTTCTGTATGTTACACTGTAAGGAAAATCAAAGAGAGCAACCAGGGCCTATAGTTGAACGGTGTTCACCATGTTATGACATATACAGATGATGTAAATTTAAGAGGGGGATGACAGGGGAACAATAGAAGGAAATGCAGAGATCTTATTAATGGGTTGCAGGGACATGGGTTTAGAAGTAAATGCAGAAAAAACTAAATATATGGAAGTGCGTCGGGAACGTAATACTGCAAATTATGATACGTTAAAATATTAAATAATACTTTTGATAAAGTAGATACTTTCAAATATCTAGGATCAGTATTAACAGACGAAAATCATATGTACGAATAAATTAAATATCGACTAAAGGCAGGGAATTCGTGTTACTATTCGGTTCAAAATCTCTTGTCGTCGCGAATTCTGTCGAGGAATTTGAAGCTTAAAATATATAGAACGATAATCATACCTGTTGCTCTGTATGGTTGCGAAACATGGTCGCTTACTCTGAGGAAAGAACATACACTGAAAGTATTTGAGAAATATTCGGACCCAAGAGGAACGGGAATGGGGAATGGTTGAAACTTCATAACGAGGATCTACATAATTTATACGGTTTACCCAACATTATTAGGGTCATCAAGTCTAGGAGGCTTAGGTGGGCAGGTCATGTAGCTAGAATGAAAGAAAGTAGAAACGCTTTCAAAGTCTTGACTGGAAGACCAATCAGAAAACAACCATTAGGAAGACCTAGACGCAGATGAGAGGACAATATTAAGATGGATCTCGCAGAGATTGGAATACAAAGTAGAAACTGGATGCAGTTAGCTAAGGATAGAAGTCAGTGGAGAGCTTTTGTGAACGCTCCATTGAACCCCCGGGTTCCATAGGCCATACAGTTAGTTAGTTAGATTTGCTATGAGTTTTATTCTGTTCATTTATCTCCAACCATTTTTATATTAGTGATACTGAACGTTTTATCTGATATATGTATTTTGTCTTGGCGGCCATTTTGGAAATGGTGACTCATATGAACATTTCTTTTTCTGCCACAACACTGTTTAGTGTTTGAAGATCTATCGAACGAGATATCACTTGACACATGTTTCTATTTAAAATTTTAAAGTTGGGCCCTGGGCCCCCATGAAAGGCGGCCCTGGGGGCACCACGACATCTTCATTCGACGTGCCCCATGATATTTTCCTGTTTCACTTATTGTTCTGTTCATTTATCTTCAACCGTTTTCATATTAGTTGTACTGAACGATTTATCTGATACAGGCACCATGTCTTGGAGACCATTTTGAATACGGTTATTGATATGAAAAAATGGTTTGTCACAACTCTGTTTAGTGTTTGAAGATCTATCAAAAGAGGCATCACTCAACTCATAGTTCCTTTGAAATCTTAAAGTTAGGCCTTGGGCTCCCATGAACGGCGGCCCTGGGGGACCCGCGACAACACCATTTGATATGCCTCATGGCACGTCCTATTTGAGTTTTTGTTCGGTTTATTAATGTTCAACCGTTTTCGAGATATGTCCGTGGAAAGATTAAAATGGACCACCCTGTATAGATACAATGCTAAAAGGTGCTTCAAAATACTCAACGCATTGTGTAACACGGAACTAACTAACTCCAACCCTATTGTCTATGAAACCCGGAGGTTCAAGTCCGCGTTCACGAAAGTTCTCCACCGACTTCTATCCTTAGCCAACTCGATCCAGTTTCTATTTTGTATTCCTATTTCTGCGAGATCTATCTTAATATTGTCCTCCTATTTGCGCCTAGGTCTTTCAAATGGTCGTTTTCCGATTGATCTTGCAGTTAAGACTTTGAAAGCGTTTCTACTTTCTTCCATTCTAGCTACATGACCTGCCCACCTAAGCCTCCTAGACTTAATGATCCTAACAATGTTTGGTAAACTGTATACATTATATAGTTCCTTGTTTTGAAATTTTGACCATTCCCCATTACCGTTCCTCTTGGGTCCGAATATTCGTCTCAGGATCTTGTTCTCAAATACTTTCAGTCTATGTTCTTCCCTCAGAGTAAGCGACCATGTTTCGCAACCATACAGAACAACAGGCATGATTATCGTTTTATATATTTTAAGCTTCAAATTTCTCGACAGAATTCATGACAACAAGAGATTTTGAACTGAATACTAACATGAATTCCATTTATAGTCGACATTTAATTTCTTCGTACATATGATTTTCGTTTGTTAATATTAATCCTAGATATTTGAAAGTATCCATTTTATGAAAAGTATGTCCAAACTTTCCTCTTAGATTTACGAATTTTTTAATGACACATTGTGAAGTACAAAATAAATGCATACGTCTGTATCTTTTATCTATCTTTATTTCTTGATAAGTAGATACAAAATATGTATTTAAATATAACTATTTTATTTTATAAAACATACACACAGCTTGCGTACGGAAATTTAATTTTCAAAAAATAGGAACTACTTACAAGAGCCAAGTATAGCACATACAAACAGTTATATACTTAGGTACAAAATATAAAAAAATGAACTATTTCATACTCGACAAACGCAATGTTCTCTCTTCCTCTCTCTCTCTCTCTCTCTCTCTCTCTCTCTCTCTCTCTTTTAATGGTTGTTCTATTTCACAACAAGTAAGTAAAATTAACCTTTTCGTAAAATTTTGATATTTTTAAAAATATATTAAACAATACTTTTATTTGTAAAGAAGTTAAATTTTCTTGATGGCTTATAGCTTGTTCTCTGTTTTTTTTTTAATCGAATATAAAAACCAGTGATGAAGAGATAATATTGCACTTATATAGTTTGCTTTTTACTAAATATTTTAAACTTATCATCAAGCCTAATTTTAACAAGTTTGAATTAGTACTAAGTTTTGCGTAGATATATGAGAAATAGTTTTTATATAACACTTCCTGCAAAATAAAAGGAAAAAGAGTTGCTATATGACGAATATCATTAAATCATGAAATGTTTACATTTAATGTTCCTTTTTTTCATTAAAATAATACAAAAATATCATCATCTTAATCACCACTTTAATACATAATATTCAAATGCGTAACGAAACTTCCAATTACTTTCAAAATACTATAAACTATAATAAACTTGGAACATTTGTCAAGAAGATCCATGTAAGCCACTTGTATCATTCGAAATTTCTTTTTATGAACTTTTTTCAACAATAAGCAATATCTCGGAATAATTTATACTATTTGTAATTTTAGTTTACAGAATTCAAAGTTCAAAGTTCTGCATTATAGTTATATTATTGTTGTTTGATCTCTGTAAAACAGACAATTGAAATATAATTTCACTCCTGTGATGTTTGAGAATGAGAACCTACTTCACTTTCTTACATTCAGATTTTTTTTCAACATTTTCCTGCTATTATATTTGGAGAAAATTTTTCACCTTGTTGAGATATTGTTTTTTAAATTCTCTATATATTAGTTTTATCATCAAATACATTTTCTTCACTATAAATTTGTTCCAGTTAAATAACAGAAGCACATAACGACACCATATGAGAACATGAGTATAAAAGATTTTAAAATATGTCGTATTTAAAAAATTCAGGAATGTTTTCAACACGTCGCTGAACGTTACTAATATTTTCTTGTGAGAAAATGAAGGAGAATTATCACAAATATAAGTCAAACTTCTACACGTTCAGTTAATGTGCTTAGATCCAACAACAAATATGCGTACTTTTAATAATTTCGCATGAAACAAGTTAATATATGAACACACATACCTTATAAAAAATTATATAATTAACTTGACAGTATCTATTCAACATGACTGAAAAATTAACAAACAGAAGCAGTACATATTCTATTCTTATATTAAGTTAAAACTAGTAATAAATAATAAACCTTCAACACGAAATATGTCATTTTTGCACTTTAAAATATAGATAAAAATGTATCATTTATCTGTGGAAAACAGTTTTTTATGACGCTGGAAAAGCACACACGAATGTCTGATGATAGCTTTCCTATGGTCGCATGTTGTCCAGTATCCACTTCATGTAGTAACCAACTCTAGTGTAAACACCAGGTCTTCCTTGAGTACCACAATTTCTTGGTCCAAATGATACTAATCCGAACTGGACAAAACGTATCTCGTCTTCAACTTCATCAATAAATTTCAGAGGACCTCCACTGTCACCTGAACAAGAATCAACTCCTCGTATACCACCTGCACACAACTGCTTCGAAGTAATAGTAGTAGTGCGTTCATATATTTTTGCACATTCATCATTTGGAACAACAGGCACCTTCACTTGAAGCAAATCATTACTAGAAGTACCTGTAAGGAAATTGATATGTAAATCTAGTTTAACCTATAAAATACCTATTTCTAATTTTACAATTACGTAAGAAAACCATGCACAAAACTTCAAAATACATTTTATTGGTTTTTTAATGTTCGTATACCTTTCATGTAAGAGTGAGTTAGAAAACTGACACTGTAGATAAAGTTGTAAAAAGTAAGTAACATTGTTCTACAAGTATGCAGTTTTCAATTTCGCATGAAACTCATGACAAATGGACACCTATAAGACTCATGAGAACGTCCTTAGATTCAGTGCTTGAGTTCTTAGTCGGTTTAAATACTCTTCAAAACTAACAGATCAAAACATCTGAGCTCCAAAGTAAAAACGATTAAAATTTCTTTACTATACAAAGAACCTTATAACACAATAACCAAATAATCTTTACTACACAAATTCCCGAGTTTGATTATCAGGAGATTCAATTATTCTACAGGGCAAACTTATAGGGTATTAAGCTAGTTTTGTTAAAATGTCTACTCTTATGATAGTCGTAATATTATGAACAGTAAATGTGAACATGTTATGTTTTTACATAAAAAATAATTGTAGTCTTACGTTAGAAAAGTTTAAAACGAAATAACTAAACATTATTAAATACACAATAATCACGTAATACAAGAAATGTAGACTAGAGTGGAATATTGTTATGTCTTGGAATCAATATGTTTAAAAAAATGATTCTGTTAAGTAAAATTCGAAATAGCACATTGAAATGTCATGAAAGACCCCAACATAACATAACAGTTATGAAGCAAACCTGTAATATTTTAAAGAAAGAAATTATTATATTATCAATTTGATTGGAACGCTCAGTTATCACTGTTAAAATAACACTTCTACCTCATCTAAACGTATGCAAAATAAGTAGTGAGCCTACCCTATTATTTGGTGTTGTTCCCTTTCCTAATCGTTTTGCGATTAGGGATAGAAACTATTGCTTTCCTAGTGTCCATTCGGGAGTACGGTGGCTTAGTGGTAGAGCGCTTACCTTCGGTGTGTGGACTCCCTAGTTCGATCTCCAACCAAGTAAGTTTGTGGTGGACAACATCGTGTTCGTGGGTTTTCTTAGGATACTCTCGTTTCCCCCCATATGATCATTCCACCAGTTATTCCATCATTATTCATTTGCCTTAACCATCCGTCTCCCTCAGTCTAAAAGGCATAATCGTGGGGCATTAAACTGAAAGATTTCATTTCATTTTTCCTAGTGTCCATTCGTGATCCAGGCCAGGCTTTATCGTAAGATTGTTAGAACGGAAGGATGTTTAATAAACTCACGAGGACTTCTCATTGTAATTACCATAGTCAAGCGGAAAGCACCATAGTGCCCCCAGAAATTCAGCTTTGGAATTTCTTATTTATTTGTTTATTTATTTCTGATGATGATGATTAATAATAATAATAATAATAATAATAATAATAATAATAATAATAATAATAATAATAATAATAATAATAATAATTAGAGGAACAGGAACAGGAAGAACTGAATTCCAGAATTTTTCTAATGGCGACTAATATGGTACAATTATTAAGAATGGTAGAATTTCCGGAATAATGCAGACTAATTAGGGTAGACTCGCTATCTTCTCACCTTCCTACTATGCACAATTCATAAATTATAACCAGTCAAATTTTGAAAAGAGAAAAAATACATGTTCACAGTACCAGGGGGGATTTAGGATTTAGATTTCTGGGCTTTTCGGCATCTAAGGCCATTTAGCCCGTCACGATTTGAGGGATGACGTCCCTCGGCGAGCACACAATCCGAGGAAAGGGAAGGAAGAAAGGATTGGGGAGGGAAGGAGGCGGCCTGGGACCTATAAGTTAGGTACCACCCCGGCATTTGCCTGGTGTGAATGAGGAAAACCCAGGAAAACCTCATTCAGGGTGGCTGGCCTGAAAAAGCGTGTTACACTTTTTTCGACCGAGTGACCCACCGGGAATCGAACCCGGGACCGCTCGCACCGAAGGCGAGAGCGTTAGCGACTCACAGTACCACAACTACCAATTATTTATATTTATTATGCTACTTTTTTGGGATAATTAGAAACGTATAATTCTATAATTAACTTTGATTACATCTATACAGTAAATTCAGTGGTATTAAGTAAATTCCTCAAAATATATTTTTAAGAATGTATTGTTACTTTTGGAAAATATTTCATGTTATGAAGCAAAGAAATGCTGGTAACTTATTACAAATGCTTTGTTTAATATATTTTTTATAGGCCTACATGTTACTTCAATTTTATAATTACTCAAAATTAAAAATGAAAGTTACTTGAGGTACAATAAGCCGACAAATTAATTACAGGAGCAATATATTCCAAACAGGTGTTTCATAAGTAAACTATGTACTGGACTGATGTGGTTTCAAAGTTTAGAATCAGAAAAAGGAAAGATACATTTTTTCACCTCCTCTTAATAAGATATTTTCTTTAAAATTTTAAAATATTAGCTATGTAATAAAATAATGAGTGGTCACTCACACCTTTAGAAGTTACAATATTCAGATGCATTCCATAGTGCTATTATGTTTTTATTTTTTGTGGCAGTCACTATTAATAAAGAAATCTTCACAAAAATACGAAAAATTCAGAATTTGTAAAATTCTGCAGTGATATTATCTTAAGTCATAGATGATCTGCTATGATATTGATAAAAGCGCATATAAAATAAGAATATTATATTTACCTGTTTCAGTTGCTCCCCAACCTGCAACAACAACACTTTTGCCGTCTAAATCACGCCACTGTTGCTGGCCAACAGGTAAACAAATAGGTCGTACTGAATCTGAAATAAAGAAACAATAATTACTGAAACATTAAAAAAATATATACAAATTGCGTATCTCATCTGATAATTGAGATGGTTTTATGTTCTATCTGTGCTTAATTTGATTGTAAATCCGTAGGCTTACGTTTCCATTTTCTCACAGCAGCAGCGTCATTTCAAATGTTGCTTTGGCAAGAAGGAAAGGGGGTAAGAGATTATCTATTAGAGTTACTAATTTAAGCGGTTTATGGCTAGATACAGCTATTTTCAAATGTTGATTAGTTATAAAAAGGGCGGTTTAGAAATTGGCTACAATTTAGACCAATTCTACATTCATAATTGCCAATTTCTAGCTACTTGTTCTTAGTAGTGATTGAGCCTATTTTCCAGTCAAGATTTCTATTAGAAAAACATAAACTGAAACAAACTGTAGATTGCTATTTTCCTAACATTCCTGCTTGCAAGTACATTGCCACACTTAAGTATCTTACTTGTATCACGGCAAGTCGAGCTTTAGGGATCTGTTGTCTTTCCATAATTAATTTCTGCGCCTAGTTAATTTGTGTATGGTTTCTTTTGAATATATTTTTAGTTTGGTTGTATACTTTCATTTTGATCTGTAAATATATATCCAGTATTTCCGCAAGAACTGGAACAGAGGGAAAGAATTCAAGTTTGTTTATTTATTTATTTCTTTTTATTTTATTTTATATATATATATATATATATATATATATATATATATATATATATATATATATATATATATTTGTACTGTTACTTACTGTGGAAGCAAACTTACTGTAGATATTTTATGTACGAACGGTGAAAGTGTTTGATTTGAGAATATTAGGAAACAGTGGCGTCGGAAGTATTTTTCAGCTGGGGGGGCAAACTGCTGTCTTGAAAATAGACACGGGAATATAACATAGGTATAATAACACGAATATATGTTTGTAATGTAACAATAATTTGATTTTATTGGTTAATAATAATAATAATAATAATAATAATAATAATAATAATAATAATATAATGAAGCTGTAAACAGTTTCGTGAGAGTGAAATTTCCATCTATTAGAGGCATCTTACTTTACATCTTTAGATTAATTAATCCCGTGTCAGTTTGTGCTGGATTTTGGTGTGGTGCAGAAATTTTCAACCACTGGAGTCAGAATTAAAAACATAAAAAAATGTAAAATGTAAAATGACTGTTTGTAAATACAACTTTTACCATTTTATATACTGGTACATATTTTTAACTGTATTGGACATGTTTACACGGACACTATTAGAGAATCTTAAAGTTACTTAAATCACTTGCAAACGAGGAAATTAAAATTATATTTTTAAAAATCCAGTTCTGGTGTTGCAGTACACTGTAATATTAGAAATTGCTATGTAGAACTACAAACTTTGTAGCACTTTGTAGTAGAAACTAACTTGTGCATTATAAAGCAGCTACATAATTAAGTAAAAAAATAAGAAAATATATTTTTTCTACCTACTTGACTTCAAACCAGAAATGGAAAAATGGAATTTTGACTAAACACTTCATAAAATTTATATAGAAAATTCAATTACACTAATTATCCAGAGTTATTTGTATTTTTTACTACACTTACTTCAGTATATCTAGTTTGTTATTACAATCACCTCTCTTCCTAATCTCATTTTATTCACTTCACTTCACACTAATAAAGTACGACAAAATTAATAAGAAATAATTCAAGTTTATATTGAATTTTATGTGCTATTTTGTAATTTAAATAATTGGTTATAATACGCATAATATTTTCACTTACGTAATTCTACATTTATTTCTATTCAAAATTGACCAATAGTATCTTTTCTTTCGCTTGTCTTTGATATGAATTCTCTTGCAATGGTATTTAAGTCTGGTCGCTACACGTATGCAACAACAGCAGATGAGCCAATCTTTCCTGTGTCTTGGACGTCCTCAGATATGTCTTTAGACGACGCAAATAGCTGTATCTTTCGCAAATGCTCAAGAAGCTGGCATAGTGAGAACGAAAGTCCCTAGACGAACAACTTGGTCGAGAAGGCTGCGAACAGTTGGGGTTTCAACACTAATAGTTTTTAATATTCTGATGGTCGTCAGCGATTCAGTCGTCATCAAAATAGGTGAAAGCAGGCTGAGCTGAGCTCATAATCTATCCAGGTTAAAATTCGACGGGTGAACTCCCAATTCCTGCTTCAAATATTCTCTTGGGAAAGGCCCACCAGCACATATAGCTCCTTCAGAAAGTATCTTCTAGAGTTTTATGAGTTGTTGGAGTCCTGGCTGATTGAAACGACGCTGCACTCCATTCAACAAATAGTCAATGATTTTGGAAGACCTGATACAGGTTCTAGGGTAGGTGCTATAGAAGGATTTTCAGTCTGCTCCAACCTAATTGGTGTTCTGTTTGATCTTGATGAAGTGGGCAATTTTAAGTGTAGTCTATCTGCATTTTCCTTTGCTTCCTTATAGATGTTTTCAAATGCACTGTCCGTTCGTAGGTTTATCAGAGTATCCTCTAGATAGAATCGCTGCTGCTCTTTTAGCTCCAGAGGAAGAAGTCTCAGAATTTTGAAACGCTTTCGCTAGTTGTCCGCAAGGTACAAAAGCACGTATACTGTCTATCAGAAAAAATATTCCGAATTTGTTCATTCTTTTCAAATACCCTTTTAGAATTACTTTTTGACCATCATCTGGACCACTTGTATTACTGATGATTTTTTTTCCAACGTGATTTGAATTCGTTTGTGGTAGATTGAAATCTGATCAGAGATTTTCGCCTAACACACCAGCGAGTAGGACAAACAGGCAGCAAATGTTTAGGATTACTTTCGTTGATAGTTTTACAGGGTTCAAGAACAATGTCGGCGTGCGTATGTTGTCTATCGTTTTGCAGAATCCAGGTTGATGTTTCAAACGTCTTTCACTATGGCCCGCACGTCACACAAAGATTCGCATTGTCGTGCTACTTCCTGCAATGGAAGATCTAACGCATGATTATTGCAATGAATGTATACAGCTTTCGGATGTTGAGTCGAAGTTATCTTCCGCACACCATTCACTCGTCCTGACATGATAGCTGCACCATCATGACACTGTTCGCGTATATTTTCTGCATTCAGGTTAGTTTCGTTAGAATATCTTTGATCGTGAATTGTGTTTCCGATTTTGTGCCATGTGGGGTGATCATTTGCATAAATATTTTGTTGGGTTTGATGAATCAGAGTCAATACAGTGCACACAGAGACAACTGTTTTTTCTTTGAAATATCAGTCGTGGAGTCGGCTATGATTGCATAAAATGGAGACTCTTTAACTTCTGTTACCAAGTCTCTCTATATTGCATGTCCCATAATCTTTAAAATTTCATTCTTTCAATCAGCACTAAGCCAGATATCCCGTGGATTAATCCATTGATTGAGAACAGGCATATCCATTTTTCTTTCAGCAGGAACGACATCAAATTACCCGTACTATGCAAATGATTGCTTGACCATTAAGAGCTAAATATATAACACTACTAGTTATTATAAGCAGTGACTGTCTTCCTTATTCTTGTTTACAAACTTGATCTGAAAGGAGAGCTGAAACACGTGTTCTGTTTCTGCACTCATATCTTAACCCTTTCACTACCACATTTTATTGCTATGAATCGATGTTCCCCTGGTAAAGAGAAGCCTGCTAATGGTTCACAGAGTTCTTATTAACATTATCAAATAGATAATAGTGGAAGTGAACGTGAACAATGAAAGTGATAATGGAAGAGATGAAAGTGGAAAGATGGAACAATGTGCTAGTGATAAAGCAGTGGTTGCATGTATTGTAATTTGGAAAATGATGCCGAAATGTAAAATATTTGTAATCATAAATACGACCCAATTGTTTTTCTGACAATATACGTTTCATAATTGAAAATACAAGATGATCGTTCATGTCAATACCACTGGGACATATAGGTCCCACGTAAAAATATCAGGGGAATACATAATGTCCCACTCTTCCCACGTCGAAAAACGAAACTGTGGAAAATATTTTTTATATATATTTATACGTTTGAAAACAACTTAAAATAGCCATATATTAATGTTTCTCACTACGAAAAAAATGGTAGTGAAAGGATTAAACGAACGGAACGACAATAGTGTTCGCATTTTTCATATGCTCTGAATTATTAATCCTACCTTATACATTTTTCCTTCTCACTATAAAACTTACTACACTCTGCATATTGTTTGTAAGAACATTAATTTAACTTTATGGAAAATGTATTTAGGCCCTAAATATCCTGTTACTCATTTAAACTGTTATATTTTTCAAACTTTATTTCAAAAGTTTGAAATCTCGCTCAACGACTCGTTTCATATTGTAGACTTACGATTACTTAAACAACAATTTTAAAAGAATTTACAGTGTTTTGAGAATGTACACCAATGGAAATAAAGAGAATTTTCAATTCTTTTTCCTAACTCTTTCTGTCTAACATGGGGCAGAAAGAGCGCCCAGTCCCTTGTTTCAAAGAGAAAGATGAATCTGGAACAGAGAATTTTTTTTTTGATATTACTATAAAAAGCAAAATTTAGTTCATATAATCAGTGTTGTGTGATATTTTTACAGTCTGAAAGTGAGGGGGCAAAACGAGTATCTTGCCCCCTTTGAAAATTTCAGGAGGGGCAACTGCCCCCCTTGCCCCCCCGGTTCCGGCGCCCCTGTTAGGAAAAATATTACAGTATATTTGAAGTTAGTACAGTAGATTCTGTGCGTGAGAGGATGATTCCCCGGCCCCAAATGATCATGATCACGACTAAAAAAGTAATAATGATACTAGCACCAATGTTGACTAAACGTGGGAACACGTCTGTGAAACTGTGAATAATACAGCGGAGGAAAGTATATCATGTATCAGGTTCGAGAATAGTAAACTGTGTTCTGATGAGAGCTGCAACTGACGATTACAGTGTTTCCGAATCGGAAGATACTAAGCATGGAAAGATGTGGAAATAGTAAACACGAAGTCATTCGTACTTTTAAGAGCAAGAAGATAAAATATATATGAAAAATAAGATTGTGTGCAAATATAGAAACATAAAGGATTTGTACAAAGGGATAAGTATCATATTTGTTCAGGGTATGAATAGGAAAAACCTAGTATATCCGAGAATAGATGGAAGTGGCATCTTGATAAGCTAACGGTAGTCTCTCAAGAGGTAATATGTCTGTTAAAGCAACTAAAAAATCGTGTTCCTGATAACTATGTGAGATCAGATTATTATTATTATTATTATTATTATTATTATTATTATTATTATTATTATTATTATTATTATTATTATTATTATTATTATTATTATTATTATTATTATTATTATTATTTTCAGAGTGTAATTTTGTATGGTATATTATTTTGGGGCAACAATTACCATGTTAATAACATTCTTCTAGTACAGAAAAAGGCCATCAGAATTATTTAAAACGCAGACAAATAAGCTCATGGCAGACCTTTGTTTATCAGTCTTAAAATTATGACAATGATCAATCTATACATTTACACAGTACTCCTCTATATAAAAAGTAATCATCAAAATTTACAACTCAGACAAGACATCCATTCGTACAATACTAGAAGCAATAAACTCATAAATGTTCCACATCAACGACTGTTCTAATCGTTAAATAGTAATGAATTGAGACACTCGGGATAAAACTGAATAACAAGTTGCCTGCAACAAACGAACATATAGATAGATTTAAAAGTAAGTTGTTCAATTGGTTAGTTGCAACGCCCTTTTATTCTTTACAGGAGTATTTTAAACGTTCAATAGAAATGTAACGTATTTAATTTCGTGTTGAGCTAGTATTTAATTTATGCGTATCGTTATTGTCATTCATTTTATTATGTCATTTCGTTATTGATTATTATTCATTTATACTTTTGTATCAATATTATATCACATTTTGACGTTGTCTATTGCTATGTATAGCTTAATGACAATAAAATTTTATTATTATTATTATTATTATTATTATTATTATTATTATTATTATTATTATTATTATTATTATTATTATTATTATTATTATTATTATTACGTGTGGAGCGCGAGAAGTATAATGATATGCACATTGCAGAACGACAGGTTGGGAAACCGTTGAGACTGAAGCAGCTGTTAAACTATTACAGAACCACAAGTCTTTGCGAGCTAATTCCATTCTGGACGAAATATTGAAGATGGAAGGAATCGCTTTAATTACAGAGGAACACTGCTAATCTTCTTAATATGGTAGAAAGTGAACAAAACGGATTGCAATAATTATAGAGGAATTTAGTTATTACCAATTTGCTATAAAATCTTGTTCAACGTCGTTGTAGCACGGTTAACCCTATGTAGATGAAATAATTGGGATAATCGGGATTATTAATGTGCTTTGAGATGTAATAGGTTAACACTAGACTCTAGTATTTTCTATGCGAGACAGATACTAGAGAAAAAGTGGGATTATTATAGTACAGCTCACCAACTGTTTGTAAGGAAAGCCTATGACTGTCTCCGAAGAATTCGGAATCTCCAAGAAGCTTGTAAGATTCGTGAAAGCATGTCTTAGCGAAACAATAAGTAAGGTGAAAATAAGAAGGAACATGTCTGATGATTTCAGGATTTATGACAAAGTATGAAGCAAGAAAACACGCTCTTATTTTTCAATTCCAATTTAGAATACTCAATTAGAAAAATTAAAAATAGCAACTAAATAAACCGAACCAGTTTCTTGTATACTGTTACGTACAATTGAGGTTCTATCTATTCTTTCCAAGTCGAGTACAACAAATCTACCAAATTATGCTAGTAACCAAAGTATTTTGAAGAATGCCAAACTAGGATACTAGACACCCAAATAGGTAGTAGTAGCGAATGAATAACAAATTGTCAGGATGTAAACTACTACCGAATCACACATCACTCTGTATCTCATTAAACTGCTCTTTTATTAACCACCAAAATGCTTACAGTTCTTCCGAATCTTGGTACAATATAGCCTACAACTATAATGATTCTGTTAGTTACATACTGAACGTTATTATAACGAGATTTTATCTTCCATCTATACCCCGAAGAATATGAACATTGATAAACAACAGTTTCCAATAACTTACAACTCTCTTAAAGATTATTTTTCCTTTAACTGTTTAAACTTACAACTTGCAACCTCAAACTTGTTACAATCCACAAGACACGTAGACGATGTAACTTTGATAGCAGGTGATTAGGGTCAATATAAGAGCTCTTGAGCATTATTCTGGCAGTTTCTAAAGAAATCGGTTTCGAAATAAATGTGGAGAAGACAAAAGTACTTGGTAACAGGCAGGGTTTGCCCAAGTGGGCCCAGCCCGAAAAAACCCATCTTAAAACCCACCTGGGTTTTTGACATTTTTGTTAGTGTATTGTTGGTACAACTAAGGTGATCACCTTGAAAGTTATTTTTATTAGATTTTAAACTTTCTTTGGGCGAATTATATGCTTTCATGTTAAGATAGACACCAATATTCAATATAAGACCTTTATAAAACTCTAACTGCACTGAATGAATGAATGAATAAATTAATAAAAAAAAAAACTAACCTTAGCTTGAGATAATTGTAGAACAAATTAATGTGTGGATTATGCTTATAGCCTATTTGAAGTAAAGTAAGCGATTGTATATTTTAGAAAATACTTTCCGTGAATACTGTGCTTTTGACTCGGCGCCGCCGAGGGACGTTATCCCTCATACGTTGATGGGTTTAAGGTCATAGGGGCCGGTACTAACAGTAAATATGTAAATACATTAGTAAAACTATTAGTATTATTTCTTACCTTTGATGGTAACAAAAGTATTCAGTAAAATTTGATTTTCCAACAACAGTAGTTAAGTTCAGTCATTTGTTGCTAGCCTTCAAATAAGCATTCTGTAGAATCAACACTAGCAATAGCGTAAAAATTCTTGTCAAAATTAAGAAGCTTAATGCTCGGAGCTCCGAAGACTACGTAACGCTTACTATTTCAAGTTCTGCATTCAAACTTCAGTATTAATGGAAGTTTCGATGTACAGTAAAGCAAGCTGCATTTTCAGGGAAAACCCATCGTGAAAGAAATGTTCGGGAAATTCCCGAAATTGAATCCACAAAGCATCGAAAGTGAATACTTCAACAATAAAAGTCTTTATTTTACGCTGGAGGATATTTCATTTCATTTTAGACATTTTGAAACATTTACTTTATAAAGTATGAATTATAGGCCTATCTTTGTTAATTGTTTTAAATTAATTTTTGGAAAAGAACGGTCTTGCAACAAGTGCTCGGGTAGTTCCCGTAATTGAATGCGCAAAGCATCGAAAGTGAACTTCAACAATAAGACCATTTATTTTACGTTGAAAAATATTTAAGACATTTTGATGAATTATGTCTTTGTTTTAAATTAATATAGCTATTTGGTATTCATATTTGGCGAACATCACTGAGGCTCCTAGGATGACTCGATCTACATTTGTTCGTTTGTCTGCCTTTACCACACAGTGTTCAACTTTCGGTCTTTTAAATTTTCAAGATACAAACCAGAGACACACTAAATTTTTTGTTTAGATTTTGGCAGCATACCAACGTAAAATTACAAAATGGCGCGCTTTTTTTTTAATAGCTTATATCCACTGGCGAAAATCCCGGGGGGATGATGGGGACATATCCCCTACAATCTTGGAACTGTCTCCCTCAATAATCCGATTGAAAATGTGTCTTTTAGGAAGAAATGTGATGATTTGTGTCTAACTGTCACAAAGGAAAGTGAGATGAAATTGATACCTCCCAGAATAAGCCTCAAATCTGACCGCCTGCCAGTGTTGAAAACAACTCTGGTCCCCTACCCATGTTGTCCCGGAGTTCCACACAGGAGACATAAAATATGACGATATTATTATTGCTTTACAACTTTAAAATCAGACTGGCAACATTGAAAACTGTCTACAGGGAATGATCATATTTGGAACATCCCTTCAACATTGGGACGACATGGGTAATCCTCCTCAGCATTGTTTTTCGCCTTCATAAATATTTTGTACATCGCATATATATATATATATATATATATATATATATATATATATAGTCTTACCCGTCCCAACAATGTTGAAGACAAATTTGCGCCGCTGCTGATATCCACGCTACAAAGCGCAATTTTAGGTCTTTCAAGTTGAAATTTTCAAAGTAGAAGCACGAGATACTAAATTAGCTGTATATATTTTGGCGGCATAATATTTCAAAATGGCGGCCTATTTTTCAAAATAGCGAGTATCCATGCTACAAGGTGCAATTTTCGGACTTTTTAAGTTGATATTTTGAGGGTAGAAGCACAAGACATTCTAAATTTGCTATATAGATTTTTTCGGCGATCCAATATAAAACTTCAAAATTGCGGCAATTTTTTCAAAACAGCAGTTAATAGAAAGTTGTTGCAAGTTGTGACAATGACACTCATGAAATATAAATCATTTTTTAACATTTTTACCCCAAAGAGATTGAAATATTTCGAAAAAACCCAATTAAACCCGAAAAAAACCAATAAAACCCGAAAATACCCGAAAAAACCCACATGGGCCCAGGTGGGTTGGGTTTTTTCAAAAAATACCCGGGTTTTTTCAAACCCTGGTAACAGGGCCCCAAAACAGTGTCTACGAAAGTATCCAATCAATCATAATAATGTAGGAGAAGGGGAGTTAATTTAAATACTTAGACGAAGTGTAACGAAAGTACAACTTGTAAGTCCAAGAGGATATAAAAAGTAAATTAAAGATGGGAAATACATGTTACTATTCTGTACATAACCTTTTATCCTCGCAACCAATATTGGATAAGTTAAAACTAAAAAGTTATGAAACCATAATTTTGCCCGTCGGATTGAACGGATATAAAAGTTAATCTGTGATGTGCACAGAAGAACAGAGTCTGATGGTTTATGAAACAATGTTTTGCGCGTAAACATGAACACATGGAAGAATTTAAAAAGCTACGCAACGTTAAGTCACTGTAGATTCAGTCACTTAACAATGTAAATTATAAAGTCGAGATGTGTAAGATGGGCGAAACACGTTGCTTCACGACTAATATATATGAGGTGCACGGAAAACCTACGAGCACGAGAGCTTTCTGTATACAAAGGAGAATAATATTAACACTTTCAATCTTAAACAACAGTGGGACTCATGATACTTTATTAATATCATACAACTGGACGGATCCCGAGTGTAGGTCGGATTTTGTATATGTGTCTCTCAGTTATCTTGTGCGAGTTGTGGTCAGTTGTCCATTGTGTGGAAAACTTATTCACGCTCGCACCTAGAAAACTAATATTCTTTTCTGATACTTAACGGTAAACTTGTTAATGTCTTCTTGTAGCTTGGAAGATTGGTCCAAACTGTACTGTAACACCAGGAAGAAAACTATCTATTAAAGATTTTCAAACATTTCATTACTCTTGTTTCTCATACATTTTCCGTATAAGTGAAAACAATTTATTTGATACAATTTTAAACAGTTTCGTCAATAATATCAATAATAAGCAGTGTTTATATTTTTCTCATTATGTTTATGTTGTAAAAAATTGTTCAAGTAAGTGAACAAGCATTTGTTTGAAGCAATATCGTGGCAATTCCACTCAACAATACGTACGAATAAATATTATACTCATCTCGAACTCGAATATTTACCATAAATTCCGTATGACTATTTTTTTTAACCACCTGATACTCATATTGTTTAAAAAAAAAGGGAAATTGAAATTTACATGGTTAATGAGTCCAGGAGTGAAAGTGTTAAGCATATAGGCTGGTTATAAAATGCAGAGTGGATTGACTTGGCAAGAATAGAATTCAATTAAGAAGTTTTCTTTTTTTCTTTTTTCTTTTTTTCTTTTCTTTTTTTTTGTGCAGCTTAATGTCTTTCTTGTATTGAACCTATCTAATGTAGTACTGCAATTGATTAGAAACTAATGACTTCTACCTAGAAAACAGCAGTATTTCTATTGTATCTAGTAGTACTACGAATCTAATTTTATAATTTATATTTCAAAAGAATGAACAGTTGAATATTTATGATGATTATATTTTTTTAAAATTAGAAAATAGATGTATACCCAATGATATTTTCAAGTGGAAATTCGCAAATTTAATCTTTATGAAGGATTTTAATTTTTCTTTTTTCTTTTTTTTTAAAATTACAATACCGTTCTGTATTCCTTAGACCACGGCATCTCTCAGGGAAGTATTTCGGAATTATTACTCACATAGCTCTCTGATACAAGCCGCTCATGCACCGGTATTGTTTACATAGAGTCCTGTGTTCTTTCTTCGTAATTGAAAAAACATTTGTGTTGAGTTGGAGGTTCATACACAAACCATCCTTATTCATTAATAGTTTTAGAATCCAGAAATATTTTAGTTTTCCGTGTTAGTGAATCTTTTCCTCGCACAGAAGTGGACTTTCTTGTGCCTACTTTGGCATTTTGTCTTTCTCAAAAAGTAAGAACAGAGGACACACTGATAATACACTCGCCACACGCTTATCATTCACTCATACAGATACTCACTTGTACAGTCAGTCATTAATCGGGTTATACTTAAATTTCACTACAACCAGTTTTCATTATGGCAGAGTTCAACATGATTCGTCTCATTATAGAGATCCATTCCTAAGTCTCAACCTTACGCTTACTCACTAAAATCTTACAAATTGATTCAAAATGAATAAGTCTTTTGTAATGTCTATTAACTTGATTCCTTTAATTAATCTCTTGCTAATTGTATATACTCTAACATAAATTAGCATGTCTCTACCATTATTAAGTTATGAGCTACGCATCTTCCGTAGAAATATTAAATTTTTATTTACAATAACACGTGAAGTATTTCTTTGTGCTGGTACTGCATTTTTGCATTTCTAAAAAAGTGTCCCTCAGTCTCAGATATGAAATCATTTTATATATTACATCTTTAATGATTAACACAAATATATAGTAAAGTTCAGAATATATAACAGTTTTCCAAGTACAGCAAGAATTTACTTCATATACTGAATTTTGTATATGGATTAATACTGTAAGACTATTATAAACAAATTAAATTTGCTACAAGTGGGAACATGACATGACATTGTTAAACGGGATTTTAAGCCTACCTACCTCTAATACTCGAAGATGATTAAAAAAAAGTAGCAAAACAACTATGTTACACATTCGATACATTATCTGAGGGATAAGTTGGGAGATCGGATTCGATTCTCGGTGAGCGCTAATGTGGTTCGGATCCCATGTTATGCTGTAGGTCCACGTCTCATATAGCATAGGTGCTAAAGGGGACAGTAAACTCCAATCCAATGAACCGAACTGAAAGGAGTCTTGTATACTGAATTATATATATATATATATAATGTTATTAAAGTTATTTGAATTTAAGAAACACTTGTTGTAATTAAGAAAAATATATAAACATTTTTTTTTATCTTTGGTGCATATGGCGGATCAGTGAGAGAGCGCTCACCTATCGTGCGAAGAATCCATGGTTGTGTAAGTTTGTGGTTTACACTAAAATACAAATGCTAAGCAAAGCAACGTTTAATATAAAATAATAAAATAATAAATGTGACAGTTTCGGATATCTAACATATCCCTCTTCACACACTATTGAAAATAAATGAAAATGCATACATATATATATAGTCATTGTTATGACAAATTTTAAAATTTTTTAACAGACATATATTCATTGTTAAGAAAAAATATTTAATTTCTTTTAATATATATATATATATATATATATATATATATATATATATAGTCATTGTTAGGAAAATTTTTAAATTCTTTTAACAGAGATAACTGAAACAGTAAATTCTGAACGCTAATTGGATAATCAATAAAGCATCAGCGAATCATAATAGAAGTTGATCATAATTGAAACTAATCACCAAGACCCTCCCTGGTCCAGTGGAAAATAAGCTACAAATTAAGACTTTCCAATAACTTACCTAACTGCTCGTCAATTTTAAGTCCTGTATTCCAATTCATAACACTGCTTTCCTCTTTTTCAATGAACCTGGCCTCCTTCCACTTTCTTATTAACGTCCTTTGTTCCCTTGCTAACACTTCAATCTCGCGTCAATTAACATTGTGCCCCGTGCCCCTTACATGTTTAAAAATGGCATTTCTTTCTCTTTCCAATCTTACATCATCTTGGTGTTGCTTTAATCGTTCTTTTAGTTTTTTCCCCATTTCACCTAATTAACAGCTATTACAATCACCACACCTTATCTTATAAACCACTCCTCTTCTTTCCATCAGCTCCTCTCGGCTTTTCTCTTTCTCTTCTTTTTCTTCATTCTTAGCACATCCAATAGTCTTCTACTCCCTTTCCTGTATGTTGAAACGTTCCCTATTTTCTTTAGAACTCTCTTGATTATCTCAGTATCTTCCCCTATACTTTCTATTCCCCACTATGGCTTCTTTTCTTCCTCTCCATCTTCTTCTTTCTTATATTCCTTCTTCTTCTTACTTTTCTGGTTCTTTCTTCTTATCCTTTCCATTTTTAGCTTTCTTTTATCATATCCGTTGGTCTCCAATTGATCGTAAAATTTCTCTATGTCTTCCTCTGTCCTCTTTTGTCACTACTTATCCACACGATCCTCTCCTCCATATCTTTTATGATAAAAGAAGAAGAAGAAAGAAGAGAAAGAGGAAAGCCTCGAGGAGCTGATGGAAAGGAGTAGTTTATAAGATAAGGTGTGGTGATTGTAATGGCTGTTATATAGGTGAAACGGGAAAAAACTAAAAGAACGATTAAAGCAATACAAAGATAATGTGAGATTGGAAAGAGAAAGAAATGCCATTTTTAAACATGTAAGGGACATGGGGTACAATATTAATTGGTGCGAGATTGAAGTGTTAACAAGGGAACAAAGGACGTTAATAAGAAAGTGGAAGGAAGCCAGGTTCATTGAAAAAGAGGAAAGCTGTGTTATGAATTGGAATACAGGACTTAAATTTGATGGTCAGTGGGGCAAGTTATTGGAAAAATTTAATTTGTAGCTTAGTTTTCCACTGGACCAGGGAGGATCTTGGTGATTAGTTTCAATTTTGATCAACTTCTATTATAATTGGCTGATTCTTTATTGATCAGCCAATCAGTGTTCAGAATTTACCGTGTTTCCGTTATATATACCTGTTAAAAGAATTATTTTTTTTCTTAACAATTACTATATATATATATATAATGTTAAAAGAAATTAAATATTTTTTCTTAACAATGAATATATGTCTGTTAAAGAATTTTAAAATTGTCATAACAGTGACTATTTATATGTATGCATTTTCATTTATTTTCGATAGTGTCTGAAGAAGGACACGTTAGATATCCGAAACTGTCACATTTATTATTTTATTATTTTATAATAAACATTGCTTTGCTCAACACTTGTATTTTAGTGTAAGTTATTGAATATAGCAAAGCTAGTATGAATCAGTAAGTTTGTGGTGTATAACATAATGTCTGTGAGTATTCTTAGGAGGGGGGGGGTCTCCCATTTCCTGCTACATTTTCCTTCTACCAATTATTTCGTGATCGTTCATTTTCATTAATCATTCCATTCTTTTAGTATAAAGGTAATAACTGTAGGACGTTAAGAGAATTGATTTAACTTCAGATTTTTCTATTTCTGAGAACCACTTGCAAAGTGTTTGAGTTATATCTGCGTATGTGTGATACTTCGAATTTTTTATGGTACACAAGAATAAGTTGGAGAATAAAGTTTTCTTTTTCTTTTTTCCTTTTTTAATCATGCCTATTTCTTTGTTTTGACTAAAGATGATCTGCAAACGATCGAAAGTTGTTTCAATGTCGTTGATTTATGTGTGTGATCTCTAATAACAAATTATGTAAGTACCTTATATTTAAACTATTAGAAAAAGTAAAAAGATTTTGTAGAATTAATATTATAGATCAACTATTATTATAGGTAGTGGTAACAATTATAACTACCTATAATACTATGGAAGAGACTTTTCATGGTTTTCCTGCACTTTGGAACGAAGTCTTGAATTTAACATTGAAATGTTATGCCCTTGAGAACTAAAGGATGAAGATAATTAATGAAGTGTATTGTGATCGAATGACAATAGTGAACAGGAGAACGAAAAGAAAACACACAGACATAATGTCTACTATAAGCTCACATGGTATAGGATTGAATCAGAAATGTCTTATATTACTTCTCCACTTAGCCACCGTAGCCTCTCTTCTAATTGGTGAAAGTGCCACTAAGTTTTGTTTTGAGGTTTGCGAAATGATGACCAATAAATCACAGTGAAAAAAATTAATTATACTTCTAGAATTGAATTAATTTAAGCAAAAACCGGAATATCTGATACTACTTTGTAAGATGAAATGAAATTAATTTATTCTAAAATTATTTAAATATAATCTATTATATAAAAGAGAACGCACAAATCCTTTGTTAGCTCATCACGCTAATACGGCTGAACCAATTTCTTTCATTTTTGGGGGGTTATTAGGATTGGGACCCTAGATGGTTTTTATCATATCACTTTAATTTTTAATTAGCAGTGTCTTGAGATAATTGACCATTCAAGTGTCCATAACGTACAAATCCTTTGTTAGTTCATCATAGGTATAAAAATAAACGTATTTATATGCAACCCGCATGACCGTGTCACTCGGCGGGTTAACATAAATGACAGGCGATATAATGTTAACATTTACTGGAATCTACTATGGTTTTTATCATATCAGTTGAAAGCGAAAAAGTAAAAATTATCTAAGTAACAAAGTTTATTGCGTTCCGGGGTGACCGCAGCGAAGCGGGGCGGGTTAACATAAATGACAGGCGATATAATGTTAACATTTACTGCAATCTTCTATGGTTTTTATCATATCACTTGAAAGCGAAAAAGTAAAAATTATCTAAGTAACAAAGTTTATTGCGTTCCGGGGTGACCGCAGCGAAGCGGGGTGAACGCTGCTAGTAAAGAATATAAGGCGGATATGTTTTTGCAGATTTGCAGTATAAAATTTATAAATTTTAATAATAATTTGTAAAAATAGTTGTTGTTTATGAGTTTTCTTGTGTACATTAAAGAAATCTTCGTGCAGGTTTTAGAAGCACATATACGCATATATAACAATGGTTTAATGGCGTTTCACAGTCTGGTTTCCAACATAATGACCTGACCTCTTTAGCTGAAATACGAGTATTTACCTCAAAAATATAGTGTAGTTTTCCAGTACGATCACTGAGGTTCGGAAAAACTTCTTTTTCCCGCTCGCTACACTTACTTGATCTTTACTAAATTAAAGACATCATTTTCAAATATTTTGCACTGTCCAATTTCTGGATGGCATTAGGTTACAAGTGTACAAGAAATTTCATTGTGCAATCAAGGAAAGTAGTAAGACAAAGAGCGTATTATGGACAATGAACCCTTTTTTAGTATTTTTCAACCACTCAACTACACCTGGGTTCTCTTTATTAACTTGCAGGATTGTCGAAGAAAAGTAACTTAGAATTATAAATTTATCTTGCAATACTTCTTTTATATGGCTCTATTGTGATATTGTTTTTAGTGTTGTACTTATATATAGAGAGTTACTTTGAAAGCTTAATGTTATTACATAATTTATCAATACTAATTTTCTAGAAATCATGAAATTCCTTATCCGTGAAATATTCTATAAGCATAACAGTATTAAGAATACTGTGATATATAGCCAATTCAATGCTTCGATATCGTCTCAAAATGTTCTTTAAAAGAAGCTAATTTTCTTCCTTCTCATTTGACTAGTAACTTCTTCTTTCTGCAAACAAGGTGATTATTTGAACACCTTAAAATCTATGAATCTGAAATATAAACGACTTACCAGGAGTAAAGTCAGCGCGTCGATCTAGTCGGATAAGAGCTATATCGTCTTTGAGTGTGGACTTGGAGAAACCTGGATGTGGAATAGCCCTCTCTACACCAAAATCTTGTGGTGGATCAGCGCAAACTCTTGTCCTATTAAAGACTTGACAGTCTGGATCAGTAGAAGTATCATGATCTCCTAATCTGACACCAACCCTACAAAGAAAGTTTGGAAGAAATTGATTGATTTTTGTAAAATAATATTGTTAATGGCAACAGAATGAATAATAATAGTTCTTTGAACACTGAGTTTTGCTATGTAGGGCTGTGCTGAGTGATAAACTTGCTACACATAACAATTTTGTACCCAGATACAACTGATTACTCCATTTCAAGAAAATGGAAAACCCTCTTCTTCTAAGAGACTTGCTAAGGTCAAGATTGAACTAAATCCCTTTCTTGTACCTGTTGTATTTCATGGAAATAGTTAGACAGATCTATATTAAAGATAAAATTCAGAATCAAACATTCATTCATCCCAGGGCTGAACCAAAAATTGCCCATTTTAGAGCATAGGATAAAATGATTAAAATCTGTATTTTAAGGAATATGGAAACCCTCAGGAACTAATAAAAAAAATAACAAAGAATATTCTGCTAACATGAAACCGTAAAGTAATTAAATATAAGTAATTCAATTAAAGATAAATTCAGTCTTTCCTGGACGCTTTATTGTTTGAAAGCGTACAATAAAAACATTTTTACAGAAGAAGCATTAACAAATTGTTAAGAATCTTACAAATTAAGATTTTAATAGAAAATACCTTAAAAATGAATTTTTAACAGAATTGAAACAATACTAAAAGAAGAAATTTACGGAAAAAAGAAATAAGTGAAACTTTTCTCATTCATGAGTTCTCATTGTTCGCGTTCACATACGCTTGCTTGAGGTAGTAACACTTTAAAATTTCAACTTAAAAGACTTAAAAAAAAAAGCGAGTCTATGTACGTCGTTTATGTCATATTATTATGGTTTTATATAAATGTTATAGTAAAGGTTTAGGTAAATTTTGCAGTTATTAAAGTTTTATTTGCAGTTTGAATTAGTTGATGCATTTTTAAGGACCGGAACGAAGAAAACTTCTCTAATAATTTTTATGGAGCTTTTTATTCTTTTTTATGTTTAACGACAACAGATTCTTAAAGTGGACTTTCATGGCTAATTTTCTTACTTTATATGATTTTTCTTTTAAAATATCAATATCACGAAAACAATACATATAGTACGTCTTCAGGTGAACTCATCACAACTTCATAAAACTTAGCAAAGTGGTAGATCCCGACTCCCTTACATTACATATGAAATATTTTCCTTTGCAGAGTTTACATCCCGTTTATGAACCATTAAAGTTGGGGTTTGGACTTAGTCAAACTTTTGCAAAATATATCGCTCAATATCATCAGATGAATCGATCCAATCCTTATCAAACCTTCTAAGGTTGTGGATGACCTTTATTTCCGTATGCATGAGCAATATTTTTGTATGAAGAACTTTGATTCCCGAGTTATGGATCATCAAAATTGGCTATTGGAAGTAAAATACTTGCCAAAAAAAAAAAAAAAAGTCTGAATACTATTCATTCTAGCTTTGGAACTTCTTGTACAAAATAAAAGCCAAATTCTGACTAAAGCATGTACTATTTAATAAATAATATCATTACAGTTTCGGCAAAGTATCTTTGCTTTCATCAGAAAATATAATCAGACAATTGATCAGATAATTGTCTGATGAAGGCAAAATACTTGGCCGAAACTGTAATGATATTATTTATTAAATAGTACATCCTTTAGTCAGAATTTGGCTTTTATTTTACACAAAAAGTGTTTATTTAGAACAAAACTCCCTCAACTTCAGAACAAGAGGAAGGCAAACTGATTGTTCACTTAGTTTCACACGTATGATGATAAGTTAGTCAGTGAGGAATACAAGATGATGATACATACTGATGGAAATTGCGATTTATGACGACGGGATATTTAATTGTAATAATACGCTGAGAAATAGAATGAAAGAATGTTATTCAGGTCGTATGTGAATGTGATACATGATACAAATACAATACATATGAATACAGTGAAATCTCGGAGTGTAGGATGGTTACAGGGGTAGGGTATTAGTATTTCTTCTTTTGATTATCCCTGATTAAGCACTTTCTTATTTTTATAATACTAACAATTGGCGACAGCTATATTCAATGATCATGCATAGCAAAGCAATGGCAGAGGTTACCTACAAAGAAAACTCCAGACAAGTTGTAGTAGACACTGGATTATGGAAGAACTCAAGAATAGAGACAATTTTATTTGCTATTTAGTACAGAATGTAACTGATCTTAAAAAGATTTTGCAAAAGGTGGAAAGTTCACCATGGATATGAATGCTACAGCTATAGCAGAACATATTTTAATTCAAATAGATGTCCATACTCTTTGTTGAGTCACGAGGGAAGAATTTTATAAGCTAAGAACTAAGAATCTTTCAGATGCAAACAAGGACTCTTTAAATTTATAGCAATAATACGTTTCCATTTTATATTATTATTATTTTTTGTTATCTTAGTAAGAATGTATACACTAGAGTAAAATGGGCTTGAACATCAGTGAACTAAGAAGAAATTCTGCAACGATCTATTGTTGATCATCTATTTCGAAACAGATAAAAGAAAAGAATATGGAAAAGAAACAAAAAGTTATACAGAACTTTTTGTTTCCGTTCGATGGTTTTTACATTTTTAACATTAAAATAGAGAAGAAATTATTTCAGTGATTTCTTAGTACTGAATGCTGCTTAAATTATTACCGAGGGAAACATTAACATAACACAACTTGCAGAAAAAGAAATGATTGAAGTCGGAATATTTGAATTATCTTCCTTTTTTAGAAAAATATTTCCCCATTTAATTTTCTAGAGATCGATGAAAGGGTGCAGGCGTTTAAGATAGTAATAAGTAAAAAGTTATAGGTAAAAGATAGAAAAAGGAATTTGAACAACGAATAAGGAATGTTGAATGAAAGAACAGAAACGAAAATTGTTCTTCAAATAGATTAGACTAGTGTGCTATTTTATGTTCATAACACAAAGCGATTTTCTTTAATTTAGTGATTTATGTGTAAATGTTAATGAGTAAGCTAAATTATACTGTAAATATGCGACAACTCAGAACAAAATCTACATTAATGAATAACTGAAGCCAGTGGCGGCTCGTGAGTATATGATATGGTAGTGCCAAAACGTAACAATAAATAAGTGCATAGCCGTAAAAAAAAAAAAAAAAAAAAAAAGTACATGTAAAGGCACAAATAATATTATTTTATTACAGTCACACACACACACACACATATTATATATATATATATATATATATATATATATATATATATATAGAGAGAGAGAGAGAGAGAGAGAGACAGACAGACAGAGTTATTTAGAATGAAGTTGTTTGTGCCTACAGTTAACTTATTATAAACATAAAGCAGATTTTGTCCAGCTTGCGTCCCTCCTTCCCCAAACAACACACGGAAAACAAAATAAAGGATTGGCTATATCACGACCACAAATTCAAACTGTTTTTCAAATATATGTTCATGTTAAATTGATGCAATCTTTCCTTATTACGGATCACTTGCTTAACACATAATTTTAAATTAGGCATTTGCTTTCCTAAATTTCCTGCTTCCAGCTAGTTTGTCGTCATATTATAGGGATGTAAACGGATATTTCACTAAATTACTTGCCGCATTCATCGTAATGTATTGTTCTGGTTTCACGGAAAGTAGTTACAAATATAGAGAAGAAGAAAACAGCACTACACTTCAGTGGCGGATCCAGGAAGGGGGGCGATCGCCCCCCCCCCAGAAGAATAAACTTTCTTATTTTATATATATATAAATAAACCCATCCAAGAGTTTGAAGTTGTTAAAAGTAGCTCTAAGTAGCAGTATGATAACCCACCGTCCCCCCAGAAGTCGATTCTGGATCCGCCCCTGCTACACTTAAATACTCAGCATCAAAACTTCGCAAAAATATATAATTGACAAGTTCATACACACACCACATTCAACACCACAAACACTCAGGCGCACAATGTGTTTAGGTTTCAATCAGGGAAGGATCATACCTCGGTTGACAACACAATAACGAAATAAACTCCAAATCGATTTTTGGGAGGGTCAAATTTAGATGGTACATATTGATATGTAATAAGTAACTAGTTTGGAAACACTGCAATAGGAACAAGTGAATCAGGAGTCACATGTTAGGATTCCAGGCGACTTAACTCCAAATCAAAGCCCCCTTTCCTAGAGCATCAAAACATAAGACGAAACAAATCTCCCGCTTCGAGCCACCTTCGATCGTAGCACAAAACGCTAGTTATTTCTCCGTACTTTCCTCCTGCTCTCCAACTAACGAGCATGCGCACAAACCATTTTTAGAACAGTCGGGAGAGCACGGGAGAACTTGGCACAAACAGAGTAGAGATAGGCCTATGTAATGCTAGCGTGCGAGTAATTCTGAGCGCATTCAATCACTGAGCGTGACTCAAGCCAGCTCCTCGTGAGCAATGATGACGTTGCAAGTAAAGTATTGTGCATAAAATTAAAAAGTTTGTTATTTAATAAGATGCAAATATTATTTATATTATTTTTTGTATTATTTGTGGTAGTGCCACGGCACATTGGCTCCCCTTCAGCGGCCGCCGCTGATTGAAGCCAGGAATAAAAGTGCAGGGGAACGCGGGGGACGTCGTCTCCCAACTTCCAGAAAATATCTGTGGCGTCCCCCTACATTCTAAAAAAATTACAATGATCAAAGATAGACACGGGGGGCGGCGTAACGTGATGCGTCCCCGTACCTTTTCAGATCCACTGTTACCCTTGACTGAAGCTTGAATTTTATCATATACTTATAACATACCAATGGATTGTACACAAGAATCTTTCCACTATAAATCATTTGCAAAATAGAGTTTTATATTTGCTTATTAAAGAATTATAATGTATTTCATAATGAATTTTACATTATAATTCTTTTTTTAAATATTCTATTTCCAGTAAAATACTCACAGTGTAAATGTGCTCGGTAAGCTAGTCACACAGTGTGCCGCAGTGAGAATATAGCGTTCACTGATTACAGAACCTCCACATCGGTATTGTACTCCGTTTCCTGAAACATGTTGGAAAAATATATATATATTTGCCAAAATAGAAATAACACAGTCTCTGAGCAAAGTACAACGTTTTAATTAAAATATCGATGTGTAACAGTTTCGCCAACTAAGTAAACTTTTGGTCTTATCAGACACAGTATAATATAGTACAAGAGAGCATTCTTGTATTATAACGTGTTTGATAAAATCATGGGTTCAGTCAATCGGTGAAATAGTTATACTATGTTGTTATATTATGTTTTTCTCAGAGAGCGGGTTATTTCTATTACTAAAGCAAAGCTAACACGAACCAGATAGTTACACATTTGTATTTTGTATTATAGCATGTAATGATACGTAAAATATACTTGAATAAAATATCGATTAAATATCAAGTACTTAGTTATATATATATATATATATATATATATATATATATATATATATAAGTTTTAAAATATTTAAACCTTCATCAGTACAGAAAATCGAAATTTTATTTTAATTTTGTTGATAATGATTTCACGGGTTAAACATGAACATATTTAATATACAGTAATTCCTGTTCTATTTCACACATTAAGTTAATGAGTACAAATTGGCCCAAAACATTGAATTCATAACTGATGATTTATTCGTTATTACTTGGAATAAGTTATTTTTTGAGTATTTAAGCATTATGTTCTGGATATAAAAAGAAATTCTAAAAAAATATTAGCGTTTAACAAAAAAAAAAAAAAAAAAAACAAAATAAAATAGAATAAAATAAGAAATAAAATAATAATAATAAATAAATAAATACAAAAAATTAAAGATATGATATATATCAATGGATGGTTCTCAGGAAACTGAATATAATATGAGTTACTACATATCCTCTCGCGTAATTTTCGAGAAAATCGGAAAATACTATTTTTTTGTAAATCTAAAAGAAAAATGATGCTGTGCGATAACACGCTACCTATTACGATGAAACCGATACCAAATACAGTATAAATTAATCATGCTTTTCATTACGATACTAGCAAGACAATAGTACAGTATGGTTGATGAGATATAGCCCAAAATTACGATTAACTCTTAAATTTTACTTTTTGTGCAACTATAATATTATTCAAATATCAGATATGTATCAATTGATAAATTTCATCGAGCTAAACGAATCGAGGAAAACAATTTTTTTTATGGCAAAATCATTTGTTTCCAATCTGTTGCTCATGATAGTTTTTTTTTTTTTTTTAAATCTATTATTTGTTTACGAACTGTATTTGGAAAACATACACACTATAAACCCAACCCAACAGTAAAGCACATAATATTAACAGTGACGCGCATATTACTTGTACTCGGTAAAGTAAAGTGAACTTCTTGCTATGACATTTCATTTGTAAATTTGTTAACAATCGCCACCTAAGTATTTGCTAAGTTTGTTACCGAATCGAAACATTATGATATAATAGAAATTACGTCTTCGTATCACAGTTTTCTATTTACCACAACGAATAACGATATTTAAAACGCAGACATACCTTTTACACACATCTCAAAATTTTAAATAATACCGTGGCCTGATCTTACACTTCGTTCTGTGATGTTGCGAGCATGTAATTCAAGAGAAAGCAAACTCTTGTTATCGTAGACCTAAGAAAAGAATTGTGATCCGATCTGTGTAAAATGCTTATTGCTTCTACCTCCCGTACGCGAGACCAGACTTCGAATTCCGTGTTCAGCTGCAGGGCCATGTTATGATGCCTTTTTCAAAACACTAAAGTCAACCTTTACACAAAGCTCTACGTTAGGTAACAAATATAACTATGGTTACAAAATTATAAATACATAAAAGCATTTTTAAAAAAGAAACTATTATTTACGTGTTCTGTATGCAATCAATGCCATCCATGGGTATTGAAATATCCCTGTCTTATTCCCACCAACAAGACGATCATCAGTGACAACTCCACAGAGTTCAGTACGAAGGAAGCGTAGGTTGGGATGCTGTGACACATCAGCAGGCCGGTCACCAGTGTTCTGCGGAGGTCGGGTTGGTGGATTTGTCGTTGGGCGCTGAGGTCTGGTGATTGCACAGCACACTTTTGGGAAATTTCCTTCGAAACCACACTGAGAGCGACGGAGAAAATCAACAGTACTTTGCGGCAATGGCCGTTGTTGAAGTAATTGAAATAACTGGTCACAACTTCTTAAATTTATACATTCTCCATCTTTGTTATCTGGTGTAATGCAGCGATCACCACTTTCTGTGAAAAAGAAAACAATTTGAACATATCTTGTATCATTGAATGATAAAAGTAACTTACATCTAACAAAAATTCAGAAGAGACAAACATTCAGATACAACAATCAAATAGAATGTGCTTGAAAGAAAAGGAATAAAATAATATAAACATTATTTAACGTTTCTTTCGGTTGTGATTTCGAAAAAAATTCATATAACCTAAACGTATTCGTAATAATAGCCTGTTTTAAAGACTAAAATACTACTTTTTCTCCCTTAGGGTTTCTAATTCACAAAATGCCATCTTATCTCTCGCCTAAGGTTCAAAGATAACATTTATATAAAATTTCAAATTTCTACGCCAAACAGTTTCGGAGTTCTAAAGAACGACGAAAAAAATTTGAAGTCCTTTTTATCTGATTAAGGTTTACATTTCTTAAAACCTTGTCTTACCTACAGCTTAGTGTTCAAGGAGAACATTTGAACTAAATTTTAGGTTCCAAGAATCAACAGTTTCAAAGATTTCATAAGGTGATGAATAGATCAGTAGACTGACAATAGATAGATATAGGTATTTAAGAAGCAATCGAAATACAAGATGTACTCAATAGTACATAGTCATACACACAATTCAAAGTATTTTAAATGAAAATATGATAAACCGATATTGAACATTAATACATTTAGTCTGAAGGTTGATCTAGGTAACTAAAAGCAAACTCACTGAAATATGTGCAAATACAAGATATATTGGTAAACAATTTAACAAGGTAAAATATTTTCCCTTCATAAAATTCATCACTTAAAACACCTATTTGTGATTAACATTACGCTGCATTTATCTATTTCTTAAAAAATGTCAATGCATATTTGATATTTTGCAGATTACTGTTTTACATCATGTGTATAGGGCTTATGTCTAATAATAATAATATAGAGGAACGTAAACTTATTTTAACAGTAGGTAGAAACGATATTATAAGTAAAGAAGGTGGAAAAGAAACTGCTTTTAACTTCGTACCAGTTGAAAAAGTATTTTTCTTTCGTAACAAGTAATAGTATTTAAAATTTGAAGCTAATGTATGAATTCGTTTGCTCGAACTCTCAACTCTCGAAAAAGATGTAATAATTAAGGACTCCTCCTCACATATAAATAAAATTTTGTTACGGATTGTATTAAGTAGTAAGTCTTTTTACTACTTATCTATAATCTATAACTTTTTACAGTCTTAGGACACGTGTAAAATATTTTGTCGCAATGGATATGTAGCAAAATAAAACACATATGTGCAGGGATACTTCTAGGATGCTTCTAAGTGAGGATACTTTTACTTAAGTTTTAATTTTGTTCAGCAAATCTCAACCGTTGAATGGTGTATGCTGTCATCTAACGGTGCGACGTGTAATTCTAAAATCCTACATTTATACATTTTTGTTTCAAAAATAGAAATTGGTATATGCATATCAATCGTTACTCGTAAAGATGTTAGCGGATTGTCTCCATTAACAAATTCGACCGAGATAAAACATTCATTTTAATGTTGATTGGAAACAAAACTTTTATTTCAGTCACAGTATTATGCGAATATACTTAATCGAAAATGAATTCTACGATATTATTAGTGTTTAACGAAAAAAAAAAGAAAAAAATGTTCGAAGACTAGACATCTGGACCAGTCCAGATCAATTCAGATAGACAAAGAAAAAATCTATCCTTAATAGTCTTTGGCTCGAGATATAGGCTGCCAACAATTAGCCTCGGCCGCCATTTCTCAAGTGCGAACTTTCAAAATATTAGTTTTTTTTTTTTTTTTAATTTATTTGAAAGATGATAATTTGTTGATTGAAATTATATCCTCCGTTTGGAAACATATTTGGAAGTTATCGTTTTCTACCTTTCTGATCTTCAAAAAACAAAATATTATTATTAATAATTTATATATATATATATATATATATATATATATATATATATATATATATATATATATATATATATATATATATATATATATGGCTGCTGATCAGTACCATACAACCTTACATGCCCTGAAATGGATAACTTCCACGTTTGAGTTGAACAGAATTTATAAATAATTGAAAATTTTGCCACACATTAAACCAGTTTCTTTCATGAAATCCAAATCTGATCTTATTTGACATTTCGTAAAGATAAGTAACAGTAACAGCTCTAAAAAAATTTTAAAGCTTCCAAAATATATATGCAAGTTCCAAAACACATCACTTCTGTAGACATTACTTAGTATTGAAATTAGTAGTTCAATGAACTAAAAGTGTGTTCAACCGTATCAGTATCTTCTTTTGATATTGAGTGATGTCTTCCGTTGAACCAATAAGAACTGGGACTATACTGGGTTGTAGTGTTGCTATCTTGCATATGGATATCTAAAGCCAGCAGCTGATCCATGTGGTAGGATAAGAGTTCACAACGATTTTATTTAACTCACTGCTAATCTATAACTCTGCAAGCCAACAGTCATACACATAGTTGACAAATAACCCTTTTTGTAGGTCGTGAATCTGAATATTCTCCTTCTGAGTTATTGGTTGGACAAATGAAATTTGTTCTTCCGTGCTCCTTAAAGTAAGTACAATAGAAGTTCGTCCATTGTTGTGAGACTAGACATGCGAATTCTGAATTTCTTCACAGGGGTAGTTTGTTTCGACCCATTCTTCTATTTTCTGGTAGTGAATTCTTCAACTTCCTGTTTGGGGAATAGGATGTTTGGACTGTTGATGTCTATAACTTCACCACTTTTGTAAAAATCCTCGGTATTCTGAATTGCAGCTATACTGGGCTGGGAAGATTTCTTTTTTTTTTTTTATTTTCTTTTTTTCTTTTTTCAAGCATAGTGCTTCAGCAGGCCCCTATACCATCGCAAGGACCCTTATTATAACAATCAGCACCAAGATTACCACTGACCTGGAAAATTTTAAATAGTCAGGGAATTCAGCTTAGTTGTAAAAAGTCCTGGAAAGGTCACGGAATTTCATGAAAACTGAAAAAACTGGAAAAATCAGGGAATTTTAATTATAGATTATTACTTCTGAGAATCTATTCATCTTTTTGTGTTACTTGGCTATCTGATCGGAAATATTTTACAAAATAAATTAGTTTACTTTGCGAAACTTCTCTATCTACCCCCCCTCCGCCATATATACATATATATAAAATTTATGTGTATATGTACATGCAAGAGAGAGAGAGAGAGAGGCCAGGAAATTTGTAAATCGTGACCTGGAAAAGTCAGAGAATTCGTGCTGGCCCAATCAGTGAGAACCTGAACACTGTATACTCAACAATTCAAACAGTTGGTAACGATTTTTGAAGTGACTAGGGCCACCATTAGATATAATGATGATCTTTTCTGCCTGAGATTGTAGCTGTTGAAGAATTTTGCGTATTGCCAACCATACATGTGCTGAGTCATGTTCTCTGCTATAACTTATAACTGCAACATTTATGATCTTGTTTGAAAATATGTGAGTCCTGTAAAAATTGAAACAACGTCATTATTCCAGTGATACCCTTGTACTTCTTATAACAGAATCACAAACCAATGCTCAGCAAAGTCACTAAGATGGCTGTTCAGCCTCTACACGTCCTTTCACTTCTGCAATGTGTTGTGATGATGTGTTGCAGCTTTCATATCTATTTTCCAAGTTCGTCAATGAAGTTATCAATGACAACAGTTTTCTTAAGGAGTTTATTTCCCTTCCATGTTGTATATGTAACCTTAGAAGAGTAATCTGCTGAGTTTTCCAGATGAAGTGTTTCTACCACATTTCTGAAACATGCAGTTCTCTCGTTGTACATCACAGACTACTAACAACCACCGTCTAACCAAGGTGTCATATATTACGCCTTCAAGTGAGTTCTTTAAAATTACCACGCAAAGTTCAAAACTGGCACAATACACACACAGACACTTCTAGGTGGGTGCGGAACTACCCACTTAGGTCGTAGTGCATAACATTTTCATATTCCAATGTAGAATGCTGAATGTTCCTTATATACAACGAAAGATTCTATAATACTGCTTGTTTTGTATCTTTTCACTTTCACCTCTTTTCCTCCTTAAACTATTGTAGGGATAGCGTCTTTTTTGTTGGCGCTTGGCGAAAAGAGTCTCATTTATTATCCAGATGAAACGACTGTGCAATTTGAAGACGCATTTCATTGACAGGAGGACCACAGCAGGGATCCGGTTTACCAAACACTCCTTTTACAGATTCCACATTTTTTGTTTCCTCCACTATGTATTATTTTGTTGTCGATGAAATGTGGCGCAAAATTTGTACCTTTGAAAGGATATTGGGATAACTGTTAGAACTTGCACCTTCTCACTGTAGGATTCACACGATTCAACGGCCGAATTGGTGTTTGTTATAAATTCCCGGCACGCTGCACAAGCTTCTTCTAATTCACTTTCTTCTAAAGATAGAATTTCTCATTTGAAGATTTTGATCAGTTTTGATTTGGTGTAGTTACCCACAGCTGCAGTGATTTCGCTGTGCCTTCTTGATGCATACAGCTTACCAATTGACTTCATCTGATCATGGTTTCTTAACAGGACTAACACTAATCTGTACAGATGACTGATCCATGGGATGTGATTATTCTTCTGCAGATACAAAATCTTCATCATCCACATCATGGGAGACTTATTCAGTTACTGTTATTCTTGATATTCTATCAAAGCATTTAAAACACAGAAAGTCATCACATCTTGACTTTGAAACGAGCACTTTTATTCCCAATCTAAGTTTTTTTTGCTACTCTTTTATGAGTATGAAACAGTCAACACAATTCACTTTCCTGTTACTCCAGTCAGAAGACATTTGACAAAAACTTATAGGCACTGTTGGACCACAAATTTGGTGAACTGCTTTCTTTGCTTGCCTTTTGATAACTGAACTGCGAATTAATGTGTCCTTTCTTTTATAAAATTATCCGAGTGGTTCTAGAATGTTCTGTTGCATCTTGGAATAATCTGGATGATTCCAGATTGTTCTAGAAGGCGTTTCATGATTTGAAAGTTTCTATATGAAGAATATTCAGAAGAATGAAAATATTTCACAATTCTAAGTTTATAGTTTTTACTCCTTCACATTGAGCGTATTGGTCCGAGAGTGGATTGTTTTTACAAAATCATTATGAATCAAAGTGGCGTGTTGTTCTTTTCATGATATGTAATATCTTTACAGATACAACTCTGTAAAATGCTCCGAATTTTTGGGATTAGTGTTTCTGAGAAGAAAAAAAAAAAAATATATGAAATCAAGACATTAGCCATGCAAGTTAAAACATGAACATGGTTTATAAAGCCTATTAAGATCAAAAGTGGAAATTCTTCTTTTCACGGAATGCAACATTGTATAGTATTGATCAAGAATAAAAATAAATAAATAAAATAAAAATGCTTAGAATTAACAGTTGTGAAAAAAAAAATGAATGCTACAGTACGAGGACTTGTACACATACGTCGAAACGGAGAATACAATTCGAATCAGTAAATTACTATCTTTCAAATAAAACAAAAAAGTAACAAAATATCTTGAACCATTCCAGAGATAGAGCATTTTACTCTTTTAACGAAAATCACACGTGAGAAATGACACCCAAGACACCATCTTTGGTGGCCTGTATTTGAGCCAGGGAAAAAAAAAGTTTCTTATTTTGTCCTGAATTTTAACATCTGTTAAATTCAATAAAATTCGAGACTATCAAGGCACTCCCCCTTCTTGCCTGAATTGATGTAAACTATGTCATATACCCATATCAATCAATAGCCCTCAATGATACAAGTGAGTTGTAAATCCTCATGCATAAATCCCGAGAAAATCGAGAAAAGTTTTTTTCTATATACTTAAAACCTTATGCTGTATTGTAACTACACCAACTATTAAAGATGAAACTGATACGAAAGTATACACTACTCAAGCCTTTCATTATACATAGGTAGACGACAGTTACAATGTGGATAATGAGACACTGCCCAAGATTATGATTAACTCTTAAACTTTTAACTGTAATATTGCCCAAAAATAAGACTCATATCAATCGACACACCACATCAAGCTCAAGGAAATGACATGGTTAAGGACAAATTCCCATTCGTAGATGTCGAGAAAACCGAGGAAAACGAATCTTATAGCGTTAAAAAGTACACTATGTTATTCGTTTCAGATCAAACGCATTTGACACCTTATATTGTGCAGGAAATAGATTATTTATTTATTTTATACACTGCAAAGTAAACATACTGTATTTGTTGTTGTTGGATTATTCCTAACAGTACTTGCACATACTACTTGTAAATTTAGGTATATATTTTTCAGATCTTTAAAATAAAATTAAAAATTTGTGTATTTGCATAAAATGCTATATATAAACTTCAGAGTGCGGGTAATAATATTGTGCACTCGTAAACAGAACTTCGTGAAGTAGCATTTATTGTGCAATGTGATTACAGAAGTCAAACATTGTGCTAAGTGCCACTCAATTGCCACACATGAACAAGGACGCTCATAAAACATTTCTAATGCACTATATTAGAAAGTTACTAACTTGAACAGTAAAAGATGAACTGAACTATTACCTGAGATTATATCTGAGACAATCACACGTGGCCCTGCGTAGCATAACCGCTAACACTCTCGCCTTTGATGCGAGCGGTCTCTGCTTCAGTTCCCGGTAGGGATACTCAATCGGAAAGTTATAGAAGCCTTTTTATAACTAGCCGTCCGAAGTGAGGTTTTCTTCGTTCATACCAGGAAAATACTGGGCTGATACCTAATATACAGGTCCCAGGTCGCTTCCTTCCTTTCTCATTCGTTTCTTACTTATCCGGGTAATATGATCGCCCGAGAGACATCATCCCTCATGCGTGACGGTCTTAAAAGGACCATGGACGACGAATGACCAGAAATTTAGTTCCTAATTCTAGTTCGAGACAATCACCTTAATTGGGAATCAAACAGGCGACCACACAAACAAATTGCGCTCGCTAGCTACCTAGCCACGAGCCACATCACGAAAAGAAATCAGGAAAGAGGGAATATTTTATAATATTATATCTTTTCTTCTTCTAAACCTTTTCCCCAGTTAGCTGGGGTCGGCTTTCCGGATCGCTGTCCTCTTGTTTCTATCTTGTGTCATATCAACTGTGACACCACATTACGCCATATCGTTCATAATACAATCCTCCCATTTCTTCTTTGCACTCGTTACACATTCAGTTCTCTAGCATCCACTAGATGAGCTATGTATTTCGAAAGTCTTTTTCTTACATGCCCAAACCATCGAAGTCTACTTTTTTTTTTTTTTTTTTTTTTTTTAAAGCTTTATTGTTACTGATTTCACCTTTACTGTTCCACGGATCATTACATTGTTATTTTGTCCTTCTGCGTCACTCTACACATCCACTGTAGCATTTTCATTTCCGAAACATGCAACTTCTGTTTCTGCATCTTCTTCGTCATTTAACATTCCGCTCTGTATGATGTGATAAGTCGCTCTACTGTTCCGTAAACCCTTTCTTTAAGGAGTATTGGTACTCTACTGTCACACAATATCCTGCTGCTTCTCTCCATTTTGTCTAACCGTCACTAATTTGTCTTGTAATTTATTCGTTAAAAAAATTGTTACTTTTTAATTTAATTAAATTTTTTTAATGGGTTAAACTCTTAAGTGACAATCGTTAAAAAAATTCACAAAGAATAAAAATAAATCTTTAATTTTTTCTCCTCAAAAACATTGTTGAATATTCTGAATTTTAAGACATATCCATTTTACTGTTTATTAATCATCAGCTTTTGTTTAGAAATAATAACTTTCCATAATAGTAAAGCCATTTTCTCATGCCCTCAACTCTTTACATGTGGATGGCGTGTATGTGCTTCCTTCGCAATGTAGAGCTGTAGTACAGATGGCAAATATATGCGTTTTGAATTTGGTTTCACAGGATCTGTGTGTGGATGCCATAAATAATATACTCCCAGATACTTTTTCTTCGCAATTTCACTACAGGACTTTTGATGCATGATTTTCTTTTCATTTTTTTTATATTTTTATTTCTGTTTTCAAATTAATTTTCTAAAAAAGAAAAAGGTTTAAGGAAAGAACTCATTTTTCAATAGCGACTTGTCTCGAAATATTCCACACTTTAGGGTTAACTTCATCTATTAATTGTTGCATTACTTTTCACAACTTAAGACAATTCTCATTGCATAATAGTGAAAATTGTGAACTTTAATTTTAAACATTTAATTTCAAAGTTAATTTTATATATATAAAATCTTAGGTACAAATTACTGTTAGTGCATTGTCATGTTTTTTTTTCTTTGGCAAAGATTAGTGTCAACTTCAGCACGACATTTTAAAAGTGTTTTAAAGTAGATTTAAATATATTTACATCTTAATAAATACTTAATATTTTGTTTAATTTAAATGGACACAATATTGTTTATGTGAGCACATACCACAATTTTTTTTAGATGCTTTTACTGAATTTAAATATTATTTTATCTTACAGCATACTGCATTTTCTCATCTGTACACCTAGTCAACATTATGGAGGTTTTCTTTACTTTGAAACATATTTTTTTTAGTGAGAAAGAAAATATTCATTATATCGTTGCTTTCAAGACCACGGGGATATTTCTAAATATTATAAGAGCAGGTAAGAATGGTTTTCCTTGGGATTTCTGCAGGGCTGACCAGTTTAAACCAATTTTTAAACTAGAGTAAAGTTAGGTTTATCTAACTCAACAGCATCATTTCAGATTTTGCTTTGCAGGAGCGTGGTGGTTGGGAGATGAGGAAGTATTCTCCACCGATATACGAGTTTCAGATTTTGAAAATGTATTGATATAAAATGATTAAAAAATATGTATTTCTTAAACTCAGAAGAGGGATAATTTAATAGAGTCGCTGCCTCTTTGAAACCAATAGATGTCGCTAGAGTGGACGCAATTTGCAGATTTAAAATTATTGTAACAATTAAATTGCAATTTAAGAACTACATTGTTTCAATTTAATTATTTGAGAACAGGACTGTAACTGTGTTTAGATTTCAACTTTAATATTTGTTTATTTCTACAATAATGATGTATTGTGACAATTTAAATGCATTAAAAAAACAAAAACAAAAACAAAAAAAAAAAAAACACTGTAACACCCAATTTTTATACAAGTAGAGTTCGGTTCCTCTTTTTATAGATTCAAGGTCTACTTTTCAACTGTCCAGGTCCTCAAGTTATCTCCTTTTCTGGAATATATGATTTCCTTGTCCTTACACCATGCTTACTTAAGATTGGCTTATCAAATGTTGAATATTTCTGTATAGGAATACTTGCTACAAGTTTGACATGCGGCTGTGGTCCGATGTCTCTGTGTTTTTAGTATTATGTCCTTAAATAAAGAATATTATATACATGTTGTTAAATTTTGATACATCGTTAAATAAATCTGAATATAATTATGAATTTTGCATGGAATAATGTATGGATGCTTTCGGAATAAGAAAATTCAAGACAGTGATAAAGGACGAAACAAATATTTTGGACAAACATCAGTATAGAATCCAATTCTTTGTTCTTTTCCACCTTAGTGTCTTTCTAGTAACTTTAGAGGGTATGGTTTTATTCTCCAACAGAACAGTTTCGCACATTTGTCCAAGATTCGTGATTCATGATCTGGCCAGCATTTTTGCTTGAAATTTTAACTTGTATGGCACTCAACTGATAGTAAAACATAACACTTCTAATGATGTGAACAACAGATATGTTGAAAAAATAGTGGCAGTCAACGTATAAAATTGTCATTTAAGGCAAGGCAGTTTCAATAACTGTATTAACTTTTCCAGAGTGAAACTAAACTTTTCAGGATATCGCCAAAGATCTTTTCCAGAATCTCTTGTGTGCATTAGTTCACAAGACGTTTTCTGCCATTCAGGCTTCAAAACCGCAAGCTACACAAAGATTTCCTCATTTGTTGGAAGATCGATGTAAGCTAGATCAGGCAAATAAGATGACTATGGGAATAAGTCTCACCGCAAGTCTTTTGGAATTTCCTTCCTTCTGTAAGTAGTATAATATCTTGCATTATCAAGTTGCAGCAATGCGATTTCCATGTGTGCGTTTGATAAAAGTTTATAAATATGTATAATTTATATTTATTTTCACAGTTATCGTTGTGGAAGTTAAAGATAATATTTAGCATTCAATGATGCTTCGTCACATACTATATAGACATAGTTCAATAAATACTAATATAAACAGATATAAGTGACATTATTTGAACTGGGCCAAACTCTGTCGCTACTATATCTGCAAACAATTTTGTAAATATTAATCTAAAATAATCATATCAATAAGAGAGTCTAATAACTGAATAAACGTTACCCGCTGAGTAGTATTTTCTTTATACGATTAGATCTTCATACACATTGTTAGCTACGTTTCTAACAAATTAGCGACAATTTGTAATCGTTTCTAACAAATAGAAATTAGCGAGAATTTGTAACGTAAAAAACAAGTTTTGACTTCTCTCTACTTTAATTCTTTACTACAAAAGTTTGACAACTATAAAATGAAGATTATATTTTCTCTCAGTAAAGACGATTAATTCAAAGACTGTGTTATGAGCGTCCTTGTAAAGTAGTTCTAACTCACCCTCTTGGAAGTACCAATCTTTTACCGTTCTATCTCCAGGAACAACTTCAGAAATATGAATGCTCCTATACATTTGAATTACTGCAAACGATAATATAAGAGGAATTATTTTGTTTGTTAAAATTTTATTTGTAATACATCGGAGAGAAATTAGAAAAATGGCTGTTTTTAATATATTTCATTATGAATTAGTTTAAATAGTTAAAAGTCTTTGATTTTTAGAAAATACTATATAATTACCATAAAGTAATTAAGTCCCTATACGAAAGAGGTAGAGCCAATTTCAGTTACATATGACTTGTACCAACAGTTAAGGAAATACAGATACGGCTTCAGAGTGCCATGACGTGAAATATAGACTTCATGAACTTCAATAATAATAATAAAGTTGGATGTAAAAATAATAGTAGGAGTAAAAGTAAGAGACTGGAAGTGGGTACATTATATACTGCAAAGGTCTTTTTACACCCATCAATGTCTAAAATACAGTAACAAATCTGCCATGAATATACATATAAGATAAGAACATGCAAACAAATGATAAAAGCACGAGAGTATAATTAGTAACACAGTGGAATATTAATCTTCTTTTGACGGGGCTACGGGGCAAGGGTAAAGAAAAGCCCAAGTTAATATGAAAGATACAAGAAGTGAAGTACTTGTCGGGATCATCATTTGAACTGGAAACGAAAAATGCCTTTAGTGACAATAGACAGGGGATAAAACACATACTAGGAAGTAAGAAATGAATTAAGTATAAACACTAGGGCCCTTATGCAGAATTGTTCTGACACGTGATTAGTAACACACTAAATAAAGAGTTCGATTAACATATGTTTCCTGCAGTAGTCAGGACTTTAGTATGATTCTAATCACACTTCAAAATGACTCTGCATAAGACCCTAGGACACTTCCAATCCGGGTAGGATATGGAGGTGACGAATAAACATAAAAACTTAAAGAGATCGTTCGGTGGTCATCTCCCAGCTGGGTTGGTAAGTCCGCTGGTAGGTTAAAGTCAGCTCGAAGCTGAACATGATGAGGGCAATCCACAAGCATAAGTCGAATACTTTGTCTTGCTCCATAGGCCGCACACAATGGTGGGTTTTCGCCACGAAGTAGAAATACTGGTACGTGTGTTAAGTGTGAATATTCAATTCGAAGTCAACTTAATATTCGTTCCTCCTGTCGAGATGATCTTGAACTGGTGGTCCAAACACGAAGTGCAGGTTTGAGTACGTGTAATTTATTGTTGACAGCCTGGTCGTATTCGAGCTGCCAGGGCTGAGGCAAATGATCAGTGAATAGCGAACACAGATCCGTGCTGGGAAGATGAATTTCTCTTCCTTCATGGGCAGCAACTTTAGTTTCACGGTCTGCCTCTTATAGCCAGCTATGCCAAGATGGCTCGGAACCCAGCAGAGTTGTACCTCACATATCTATGCTAATAATCTATGATATAGGAGGATTTACTGAATGGAAGAATGTTTACTCTGAACTTCAAGGAGGCTACTCAGAGCACTTGGAGAATCACAATAGGTATATGACATACAGAGACATAGCGTAAAGTTTGTAAAATTGCAACCAGTTCAGCAGTGAATTATTGAAGAAGAGGCGTGTAATTTAAAACTATAAGTATGTGTAGTTACAAAAGAAAATTATTCCGACAGAATCAGCATCTTTGGAACCATCAGCAAAAAAACAGTAAAGTCCTGAAACTGCTACAAGAGGGAGTGAAACTCTTGTTAAACTTTGTGAGGGCTGGTGATTGACTTCTTGCATTGGACCAGATGGAAAGAAATAGCTGGACAAAGTGTCTTCACGGGGGAATAGGTAGAAAACCCAACTAACAAAGGGGCAACTTCGACAGCAAGGTCATCCGAAAGTTCCAGAGCACAATATCTGGTAGCACTGGGTTATGTCTGATAACATTGCAGCGTTCTCCATCTTCCAGTTCAAAAGATGAAGAATAATGAGACATTGATTTTAGATGAACAAAATAGCCTGGGAATAGGACTGGTGTGGAATGTACTCCAGATGCTAAGTACACACGATGGACAGTATTCAGTTGCGTAACGTGGTAAGTCTGGTGAATTCATGAACAACACATCCATGGGCCAACTTTGAGCGGATTAGAGTACGATACAGTCATAGAAGTATAGTGAGATCAGCACTCCAAGAAATATGAGAAAATACCTTCAGAGGATTGAGTGTTCTTAGGCAGCGATATTTTAGCTCTCGTAGATAGACTATCCAAGACAGCCGGTGGTCAAACAGAAGGCCTAGAAATCACATGTTGTCAACAAAGACAAGCCTGTATAGCTCAGATACAGGTCTGAATGACTAACGGTACAAGTTTAATTCCGCATGCCCTTCGTCCAACATGCTGCATTCCTACTTTTCCCTTTCATAGCTTCGCTTCATCCCATACACCCAGCTTCACTCCACAGTCACAAGATCCCAAGAAAACGAAAATCAGATCCGAGAACCATAGCCAGCTTAAAATAATTAAAAAATGGGAATCCGAGGCATCATATTGTACGATAACATTCTCCTGTGGCACAATCGACGCGATCATCCAGAGAAGAGGTTTTACCATTAGCGGCGCCACAATAGGTGCAGTGGTTGCAGCTGGACCCACACTAACTTTGATTTTCAGATTTCCTACAATAATCCTTTCTATTTTGTATATTTCTTGTTTCCTATTTTTGGACATAGTGACTTCTTAAGTCTCTCATAAGTTACTTGCTATCATGCCGTGTTTTCCTATTATTATAATTTTTTGAAGTAAAACTTAGGGACTATTTTTGAGATCTTAAGGCTCAATAGTGCAGAGCGTTCTGGCAACAATGTTAGAATGTGTTGTCCCATCCTAGAATGCACCCACATTACCAAACGCCTGGCTACACCTATGGGTTTGACGGCATGTAACGATGGAAGATAAGCTCCTTAATCTTGAAGATCTGGAGCATGGGGGTCTCCACATTCCCAACGCCAGGCATAGTTGAATGTAATCTTTACCCCTTGTCCAATAGCAAGAAAGTACTGTAGCACAGTTCAGTCAAAATCAAGTATAGAGTATATCCTGTAAAGTATCCAAGGCATTGTAGCAATGCTGCACATGGGCAATCCAAAAAATTTACTCGTTGAGACTGCGCAGAAGACTACGTCTTAGATAATATTTTTTTTAAAAAAATCGTACACAACAAATGACCGTCAGCAACTTCAATAAGCATCTAGAATGTTAGTTTTCTATCGGAACATTGCACACGGAAGCCTATCAGGTGGCATGTTTGAAAACCGCAGTACGTAAGCTTTAATACCATAATGCCTAATAGCAAGGTTTTCGGTGGTGTTTATAGTATTGAATATGGCCAGCAATAGAACTAGCTCATTAGAGCAATGAACAAGTTTCATTTTTCCCCACCTCCAATTCACTGTTCAACCCATTTCTCTTTTGGGGAAGAGAAGGGAGATTTCCTCATTCGGGAAGTCTCACTAAATCACAATGCACACGTCCCAGGGAACATTACATGGATTTTGAGGACAGTGTTTTCCTCCGAATGTATGCCTAGATTCAACTATGTTCCGAAGGAGAATTTCGTAGAGGTGGTGTGTCGCAGAAGAAAGGTGCTGCTAGCATATATCGTGCCGATAGGAAACACGGTGGTAATAGAACTGTTGTGTAGGACAGCTTCTCCTGAAACAGCGTTAATCAGTCATTGTTCATAGCATAATGGTGGTAGTAGACTACTATAATACTCTATACAGCTCCCTCGTGGTTAGGTGGTTAGCCTGTTTAACACTTTTATTGTTCGGGAAACCCACGTTTAATCCCGGCAGGAATAAATCTGTTTTGGTGCTGCAAATGGAGACTAAACTACAAATAAATAAATATAACTGTAACATTCTGAATAAAGCAAAGATCTAAAGTAGACGCTTCACGCCACTCATTTCTAAGATAATGCTGCTGGATGTTAATTAATGTTCGTCGATATGACTGCTCCACTTAAGAGTCTGTCTTGAACACTACTAAACATTTGTAGGTTGAATTGCAAATGCGAATCACGGGAACTCAACACACCTACGAGTTTGTTAGCTAGTCAACCTGTCAAAAATATTGTGCGAGGAACTGCCTAACAAATTTGAAGTTCTTATCTAACTTGTAAAAATTAGCGGGAATTCCTAAAGATGTGTCTAAATAAACTGTATAGTTTGTCATTAAAATTGTAACTCCAAGAACGCCACAGGTAGCAACCCAAAATGTATCTTAAGGCACAAGCGAAATTATTATACAAAATGCTATGTGCGATGTACTACAGCGCCACGAGAACCTTTCAGAAGCCCACAGATCAGTAGCGCATGGGCATCTTCAATGGCTAGAACACAACGTGGCACAAATAGGATGAGATATTGGATGTTCTTCTGGGGCATGGCAAGTCATGAGTTTGTGATATGTTGCCAGAGCTCATGAACTATAGCTGGGTACGTATTTGGTGTGCAAGACGTTGCGTAGAACATGTAACACATGTTGGAATGGCTTCGTGGGGAACATATAGTAAAGAGACAACAAATTGGTTTGTCATCTCATCGATGCGCCATTGGTTGATGAAAGAACGTTAATGATATTAGATGTGGGGAAACATTCCATGTGATAGCGTGAATTTAATGACACACCATATAATAACGACCGGTCTCGGACCGATGTGGCAATACAAAACACAGGCGTTGCCCAACCTGGCAACATGTCACCATCAGACTCAAAGGCGGCCTTTATGCTATGGAGACAGAAGCGGAACTCGTCCGAGAAGAGGATATCATGCTAATTGGTTTCTCATGCGCGACGTTCGCACTACTATTGTATTCCTACATGCCTATGCTCTACAGTCAAAAGAGAGTCGCAGCAATGAGCGTCGTGCAAACATGTCCACCTCGCCACGTGGTATCGAACTGTTGATATGGACACTGGTCATTGCGCAACAACCCCGAATTCATGCAATAATATTTAGGATGTGGCTGTCCAATCCGCCATAGCTATGGATACAATAAGTCTGTCTTCTGGGCCCGTGGTATGACGTGGACGTTGGAATCCTCACGTCATTGTGTCCTGCGTTTGTGAAGCCTTCGATTTCGAATATAGCGAAAGAATAATTCCTCGCTGTAATTCTTCCGTAATAAACATAAATGTCTGTCAGAATTGCTGGCGAATTTGACAAGAAGGAATGATATTGGCCATTACAAACTCAAATGACCTGCCGATCGAACCAGGGATTCCTTGCACCACAGGTAAGCATAATTCAGTTTTATGCGAAATTCTACGCAATCCAATCTAACAAGAATATGAACACAGAAAATTTCGAATACAGCGAAAAACGCCTATGCTCATGAGTGCTACTCGAACCCACAATTGATTGTGCCTTCAGATCTGCTGGCAAATGCCTCAAACCAATCGACTATGGCCACTGGCTGTCACTAAGCCATCGAGACCCATATACTGCTTTGTTGTGTTGAAATGAAAATTCTAGTTTAGCGTTCCATGTTATACCCTTTAGGCTAAAGGAGATGGATGATTAATAAAAATAAATGACTGTGAAATTGGTGCAATAAGAGTGTGGGAGAAAACGGGAGAACCCCAAGAAAATCCACGGACAGTGTGTTGTCCACCACAAATTTACTTGGCCTGGGATCAAACGATAAAATGCTCGTACCTCCTACTACTTTACCCCCACTTTGTGGTAGTGGACGCGGTAATTCATCCCTTGCAGTTTGATTCTATTGCTACAGTGGTTTTGAATAAATCCATAAAAAACTGAAGTGCATTAACGAAATGAAATGAAACACTTACTGCTACATAAAGTAATATGCATATAAGACAGAAATTTTCAACTATTACCACGCCCGTAGCCAGCCTGATTTATTGGGAGGGGGGGGGGCAGGCAAAGACATTAAAGTACACCATAAAATTGTGTATTTAGTTATTATTTACAAAATCTGTACTTTATTTTTGAATTATCGAAACTGTACATTTTTGTTTCATTTTTGTGTCCTTAATACAAGCTCTTTCCGAGGTACTTTGTTTCATATTAATAATTAAAATCGAAGTATTTATTATTTAGTCATTAGAATAAAATTATATTACAGCAATTTTAGATTACATCAATAAAAAATAGAAGTACATATTTATTCAACGTTTTGCAGTCCATTTTCTACCTTCCAAAATAAACGATACTCTACTGTTTATTAATATTCATAACTAAGTTGTGGACTATGATCCTGTTGTTTGGAAGTGCATAACGGAAATTCTTGAAGTGGGTAAAGGCAACGGCAGATGTTTGGTGCATCTAGCAAGAAACGTATAATTTAACACAGAAATGAATAGAATTCGCAAAGTTGAATTTGGTAAATATAATTGCAAGAATTTCATTGGTTTTAAGTCAGTTTGAAAATTCTCTTTAGCGTTATTTTTATAGGGGGCAGTGCCCCCACTAGTCCCTCTCTGACTACGACCCTATTACGAAAAATCTTAGAAATCTTTGATGGTGTAACGGAGTATGATAGGCCAATATAATTTGTTGGTTGATTAATTCGGAGTTCAGCAACTCGGTCAACACCGAGACTATATGAGACGTGGATCTACAACTTAACGTGATATCCGAACCACATGAGCTTTCCCCGGGAATCAAACTGTTCTCCCACGCCGAGGGTGCGTACATTAACCATATATCTACAGGAATTTGCTAATGTCATTTGTTTTTATTATAAGCATAAATATGTGGTGAAAGAAATACTAACAAAAGGTTGTTAACAAGGATATTATATATAATCATATTTAATTAAAACTCTATTTATGAATTAAATTTTAAAAGAATTATAATTAATGTCATTAGCTTCAATTGTTTATTTGACAAACTAAAACTCTTCACACACTCTTGCAGCTATTGTCACTACAAAAGATCTTTTGAATGAAAGGTCTTTGTGTTTGTCAAATATCCTACGTTTATTGTAATTCATTTATTCAGTGTTATTGAACTACCTATACATCCAAGTTCATGACCCACGTTTTATCCAAGTTCGTGTCCTAAACTGAAAACAGAATCAACAGCAACAATCTACTTATTTCTATCTCATATTTTCTTTAGTGACTGCAAAAGAATTCCGTCGTGACTAAAATAGTGAACGTTCTCATCTTTGAGCCTATAGTTATCATTAAATCCTGTGTGGAAGCACATATTCTACGTAATTACATTCTAATACTATAGCCTCAATATTCAATAGGAATTCTAAAACCCGAAGAAACAAATAACAGAAGTACCTTAGCAACGAACATTTCATTTAAGTGCAGTTTTGAGTACTCTCTAGAGAAATTCCCGTGAAAGGCGAGAAAATTACTCCAACAGTTAGAAAAAGCGCATTTTGTTTAACGAAAAAAATTTGATTTCTTTCTTTTTCTTTTTATTAAACAATGCTTGTCTCTAATCGAAGTAACTTCAAACGCGATGCGACTAGAAAAAGAAAAAGTTTCATTTTAACTGATTTCTGCTTGTCAATACGCTTAAAGATAACATGCTGTTGGCAATCATTTATTTATTTATTTATTTATTTATTTATTTATTCATATTCATATTTGTTCATTTATCATATTCTGTCTTTTAATATTCCCTGTCTTGCTTAGAATTTTCAAGACGAGACAGATCGTGAAATATTCCGTCTCGTCTCGAATGTCTCGAAAAGAACTTAATTGATTTTTTTTTTAAATTATTGTTTCCAAATAAACATTTACTCGGAAAGATATACGTGTCTTGGAACTAGTGTTATCCACCTTTTGGAGAGCCTAAAGTAGGACACAGTTATCTAACACATGCAGATCCTCAATTCCTCATACCCAAACTTGTATTTTACAGGAAACAATTTATTAACAATAGCTTTCTCGGGACCTACAGCTTAAGGTGGAATTCAAACCACCGTAATGAGTTTAAATTTCAATGCTCTCCCACTGGGAATCAAAACCGGACTGCGTACACCAAATAATATATATATATATATATATATATATATATATATATATATATATATATATATATATATATATATATATATATATATATATATATATATATATATATATATATATACTAGGTAGTAACACTCATTTCTGCAATATAAAAACATTTTACAAATACCTATCTATGGTAGCTCGTTATTCTCACACTGTTTTATATGTAATTTCAAAATTCAAATTAGCTACATGCTACGGACATTTTTTCTTTTCTCTTCTCCACTTGCAATGTTAATATGGTAACATAAGGTATAATGATGACAATTATACACGAGATAACTTTAAATGTCAGTTGTAGAAAATAATGCAATCACTCATTATCATTCTAGGTCTGTAAAATGGTTGTGGACTAGAGCCTTTCAACTGTGCCCCTGCTGGCGTTGCTGTCGATATATGTTTTCTCGTACCTCCGTATCTCGTAAAGAGGAGGAACAAGTTGCTTTAAACAAGATTTTTCAATAGCTGGATCTGGACAGGGTTGCCAGATTGATGGGCTTCAATGTGCATTGTATTGTTAGCCATTCTAAGTAGCCTACGATCTTCACTCGCTAAAAGCAAACGACTGAATGACAAATTGGCAACACAGCCGAAGTCATTCACTTCTTTCCACATAGCAAACGGGAGGTTTCCTACGTAGGAGGAAGACGGAGATGGGGCCGAAGTATATTTTACATATTTTCCGAGGGTACACTTGAAATAGAAAGGCTCTAGCAAGCAGCGAAAAAATACTTGTTCTTTATCTTTTTCCTTTTACTAGTTTGCAACATAGATCTGATAGTTGTTTGTTGTAAATTTCCTGCAAGCCATCCGGAGGAAACCGATTCGAAGACATGGAAGTACTTTTTGCTCTTTTACCAGCTGTTCTCAAATACTCCACGCTATCTTAAGTATACAGATGATAATTCAAATATAATTTTGGTATAAAGTGAGAGAGAGCCATATTTGAACTGATTGGTCCCATATTGCTTGACGATCGTTGCTACTGAATTCAGTAACATTGAGCATATGACAGGGAGCGCCTATTTCTTAACATTGGAGACCGCATTTGTACCTCCATCATTGCTATCTTATCATATTGTCCGCTAGCAGTTACACCTACCTCGGCAACCAGTAAATAGTTAACTTTTGTAAGACCGCTTTTCCATCTATCTATTAAAATGCTACAATGGCAATTAAAAGAGCCTGAGTTCCAACCTATAATTTTAGCTTTCAAATCTTTCATTTACGGTTATGTGAGATTTCACGTTTAACAGAGACAAACATTTTAAGTATTTGTACTTTAAATAGTCCAAATTAGTTAACTATATCTTTTTCATAAAGTTTATGATATAAAATTATTGTTCAAAGCCTTTGTATTTTAATAAGCCTTCTCTAAAATTAATGCATGTGAGCTGTGCTTCCATCTTCCGAGTTTTTTAAAACTATGTTTATATGTTTGTGGCCTTCCTTTCGACAATGAGATCTCGGAAACTATAGGCTCTAGAAAGATTACGTTTTCACTGATCGATTGGAAATATTGCGTAGATTGTCCAGTTCTAATCGAATATTAAAAAAAAAAGCATGGGCATTATTTCTTTATTACATTTTTTAAGGGTACGCTGGAAGCGTTGAAATTAAAAGAAAAAACAAAGCATCATATCCTACGTGTTATACATTCCAACACCACAATGTTGTATATTGGGGTTGTATATGTCTCAGGCGTTTGTTCCATGGCCAGATAATAGTGAAAAAGGAAGGATAACCATTTCTCGAGTCTTAAGATAAATCTTTATTTTTTGAGTGTTTTGTCAAATGAACACCATATATAACTGACATTATAATTAATTGTATATGTAATATATTTGCTTATTACATACTGCATGCAAGAAGAAAGAAAACACTGGTCATACATGAATTAGAAACTCCAACCGGAAGTAGACTCAAATCTTGAAAACGGTGCGAGATATTGAGAAAAAACAATCGAAAAAATCTCCCTTTATGATACTCCTTGCCGATTTTTTTAAAAATCAAGACGTCTTTAACTTGTGTCTGTAAAGGGACATGTACATATGTTGTGAGGAATGAGAAGGAGATTTATGCTCATATGCGAATGATGCGCTGTGTAGAGAGCGCAGGTTCAGCTAGTTTTACATGAATCTTGTAGCTGTTATAAAAAGAAGTTTCTGGGATTATGCTTGGGTGGTAGTGCAATTATAATAAAATATTATTATTATTATTATTATTATTATTATTATTATTATTATTATTATTATTATTATTATTATTATTATTTCAGCAGCGGCGTAACTTTAGAGCCAGCCATGCAGGCGGGTTCGTCATGTTTTAATGGCCCGCAGACTCCGTCCTTTTCTGATTGAGAGAGAGACTACAGCGGAGAGTAAAAGGGCAATTCTCTCGTCTGCATTTTCGGAAGGGGTTCGGTTCTTCCAAATACATGCCCAAACATTTTCGATTTGCTTACTCACTTACTATAGTATTTAATATATTTACTGTAGTTAATAAAGTTATGGTATATAAGTCAATAATAATTGTATTCAGTGTTCGAAGAGCAAAAAAGCAGAAGTGGTATGTTTTATTACGATTTTGACTCGGCTTACCGGCTATCTAAATGTTGAAATAGAATAAGGGTATGTTGCCTAAAAGATTGCAGTTCTATTTACATAATGACTGAAAACCACTAGAGAGCTTATCTTTAGTTACGAGGGAGGGGGTATGGAGATACTTTGATCCCTCGCCGAAAACTCTCTGAAAAAAACTACATATATTTCCCTTATGTTGTATTATAGAGAATTATACATGAAATTGGTCAAAAACCGAGTGTTTATATTAATTTTCTGCGGGATTGCTCCCGGAACCCCCACTTGACTGAGAAGTATTCCAAACCCCGGAAGAATCGCCCCCACAGTAGACAACCCCTAAATCCGCTCATGCTCAAAATACAACATTTATGTGAATTAAGACAAGAAGACACACTCACACATACATACGAAAGAAACAATTCAATATGGCACATCAAAATGTAAACTAGATGAACTTCTTTGAAGACACCTGATTTTAAAAACAAAAGGTAGGAAAAAGATAACAAAAATGATGGTGTTGCCAACTTAGAAATTGTTTCTACATATGAAATAAAATCTTTTTACGTGCAAATCTATTCGTCAATTACTGTGTGTAAACTTGGATTTATTAAATATATTTTAGCGTATACTCTCCAGTAACGGTATGTGTTGATCATTGAAAGACCAGAGGCGGTATGTCTTCATCAACGAAAACCCAGAGGCGGTATTCCATACCACCGCATACCGTCTCACTTCGACCACTGATTGTATTACATGAAGAATATTGTTTCCATCAAGGTCTGTATATTCCGACTTCGCTTGTTTACCGACTTTTACCCTTCTTCCGGACAGGAAAAACTTCTGCGGGCGTTTCTGGTCCTGAATATTGATTATGGTTAAAACAGAGGAATTATCAAAACAAAATAGTTTCGTATTTTAATATTGTGCTCATATCGATACAGTGTTTAAGAATGCTCATTGCCTCAAAACAGCCAGTCGGCTCTCTCTTAAGCAAGATTTTCCTTTCTTTCCTTCTTTTTCTTTTTCTTTTTGTTGGTATTGTCATACTACCAACGATGAAATCAGGAGATTCCAATATAGTATACCAGGAAGCATGTCTAATGAAAAATGAAGTATAAATGCACCCAACGATGTACACAACTGTAATAGACTCAATATTTACGATATTTCTTCCCATTCCACCCAGTTAAGTAATTCGAAATTAATCTCTCATCGATATTTTTCATTGTCGTACAAGTAACACTCATGAAATGAAATCTTTCAGTTTTACATTCCATATTTATACTGTGTAGGCTAAAGATGATGAAAATGAATGAAATGAAGAAAGTGGGAGGAAACATGGAACCCCGAGTTAACCCGCGTACACGGTGTTCGTCCATCACAAAGCCCACCTGACGCGAGCTGGGATCGAACCAGGGACGCCAAGTCACTTATAATCTGGGAAATAACTTGTGACGGTGAAAGAATAACAATCTTACTATGTACAGAAGTATACCTATTCTCAGGGACGGATCTAAGAAATATTGCGCCCGGGGCAAAGACATTTTTCTGGCGCCCCCTTTCCTCCCAAGTTAAATACCTTATGTAAGGTATTGGAAGAAATCTTATGTTCAAATATATACTTCAAGAAGTTTAAATCATTTGCCATCTTTCTTCCTTTTATAACTTCTACTGAAATTTGTGTCCACATACAAGCTTGAAAGCGTACCCAAAAGTTAGAAAGTGAGAAATATTAAACGTACACTGCAGAAGATAATTTTTCGTTTAATCGAAACACAAACCGATACATTATGCAATGCTTACCTTATATTTATATTAAATGTTTATGATATTTATTAAAACAGATTGAGAGATCGTTTTTTAAAGCTCATTTATTTAGAAAATAAAATACTCTGTTGTACTGAAAATTAAATTCTCAAGATTTTCCTCGCAAGAAATCCACAAAAAACATGGTTGAAGAAGATGCAACTTTGTTGCATACATCTATTGGGACTTATTGTGAAATGTTCTGCAGATTTTAACGCAAAATAAACAAAAAATACACAATTTAAACAAGTTATTTAGAAACTTTTTTCTATAAATATGAATTCATAACTTGACCTGAGGCTTCAAGAAATTCTTCATTGGCTTACTTTATGATTCCGCCTATTGTGTATATCGGCTTTTCATTTGTATGCTTGGCTTCACTCTGTACATGGGCCTTCCACTTCTATGTAGATAATTGTATATATTGGCTTTTCCTCGCATGTGTATATTGGCTTCACTTTGTGTGTGGGCCTTCCACCTGTGTGTAGATAATTCTTCTAGTAATATACGCTTAAGTTCAAGGTAGATAGTTTCACACATTCCACATCCATTCATATGTAGCAATAAACGTAGAGAACAAGTACTTTTATTTATAGTACCTATTAATAACGATATTCTATACAATTCCCTTCTCGTTTTGTAACGTCGCTCACGAAAACACTTTTCTGGCTTCCTTTTCTGCAAAGACCTCAATTCTTTCCGTAAGAAATTGATTGAACGATCTTGTTCTCTACAGCTGATATTGCAAAATCTGAGAGCCTTTCCTGCCCCATTGTTGAACGTAAGTATGTTTTAATGAGTTTTAGTTTGCTGAAACTTCTTTCACAAGATACCACACTGCACGGAAGGGTAAGAAAAATTGTAAGAGCCACTGAGACGTTTGGATAGGCACTTTGAAAGTCATTTTCGGTGATCACGTCGAGTATGTCCCTTGAGGTGGACTTCTTGACGTCGGGCAAGAATACAACAGCCTCGTCTTGAAGACTTTAAATTTCTACACATAATTCTACAGCATTCAAATCGTCTTGGTATTTCAAAGCGAACTCCGCGCACGATTTTTCGAAGTCCTCCGAAAACATTTCATACAATGAGCTTCCTCTAAGGAATCTGAAGTCCTTGCTTACTTCCCTGAGCCTGTCCCTTCTACTAAAGAGTTCTTTCCATCAGAGGTCAAAAATTCTGATGAAAGATAGTCTAAGCGATCCTCTTCAGTCAAACGTCTCGCTTCATCCTCTCCTGATATTCTCTTCTTCTTCGAGATATGCTTTTCTTTGAACTGATCTTCCACATCTATCATATTAACAATAACCTTGGCTTCCGACAGCCATCTGTCAAATTTTTAATTCCTGAGCCTGAAGATTGTGTTCAAATGACCTGATAAGAAATCAAGAGACCTCTGCAAAGTCAAATCCTTATTCTGTATTCTTTGTTCACTCGATTTATTTCATGCAAAACTGAGTCCCAAAATACTATTTACAAATTTCAGATCTTTGATTGATTTCCGTTTTTGGCAACTGATTTGACCTCTGAGTCAGAGGAAGTTGGTTATAATTTCATCAATTAGCCTTCGGGACTTCATTTAGAATTTCTTGCCTTACTGTATTATCTATTAAGACGATGAATTAATCTTGAATGTCATGTGAAACGTATGAAACCTGGTTTTCTTAAAACAGATTTCACCTTTTCTCGTAAGATAGAATTGTACTTTGAGGGAAGCATGAAGTTAAGGAAGTTCCCATTCTCTAGGTCAAATGAAGTGAACTACTTTTTAAATAGCATTATTATTTAATTTTAATAACTGTATGTTAAAACTATTTCGTTTATTACAAACCAAATATAACTATTATTTAAAAAGTAGTTCACAGCAAACCAAAACAACGTGATATAATCAAATGCATTTGAGTTCGTTCTTCTAGTCGCTGCCTTAACTTAGATTTTAGGGAAATTGCTATTCTGGCAACATTGTAATTTCTATGGATGGCAACACTGAACATTCTTCAGGTTCATATTTTCTGTTGTGGAATAACATTATCTATGATTGTGGTAAGTTGCAGTTTATAATCTCCTTTCACTTATGAATAAACAAGCAAAAGAAAAATGGTAAATTTTGTATTATTTTTAGTAAGGCAGACTCTTAAGTCTTCTACCACCAGCGTCTTCACTATACTTATTTTGTGAGGGAGTGATATATTTTGGGCTTCTATTACAAACCAAATTATTAGCTTGTGGTGACAATTCCTTTGAAATATCTCTGTCATTACTTAGAGCAAATCTAGGAGGTTTTTCAAATCTCCTTAACAATAAATCGTTCCTATTCAAATCAATCTGGGCTCTCTGAGACACTAAAAATTCATTCTCTAATAACATGTGTTGGGAAAAATGCTCATACACTGTAGTATATTAGCATTTAACTATTAATAAAGAATGTAATTAAACTAATTATTGTAAACTTGGAGCACATTGAAATATTACAGCATAGTTCTCGGTGTTTCGATAAGCCTATGAGGAAGACGGCAAAGAAGCTTTATGCGCTGGAATTATTCGTAACATAGGGCCTCCTTGAAATAGTCGGCTCCAGGGCCCGAAAAGCCTTAATCCGCCCCTGCATGTATGGCCTTCGTGCAATTAAGAGTTTCTCAATTATGGCTGTAGAGCTTGATCTAATTTTAGTCTCAGAGACCATACCGGAATCGAGATCTGCGTAATGATGTCCCAAAAATACCTCTCGGGATGCTTAATGTCCCGATTTTCAGCACAGAACAAAACAAAAAAAAATATACTTTACATTTTTCACACGATTATATTTCCTTCAACTTTGAGAATGGTAGTTCAAAAGTTCTAAAGAAAGAAAAAAAAACACCTAACGACAGATTTAATATAGTAAGTGCAAGATATCTTGAAAGATTATGTTCGTAAACAAGTCTCCTAAGAATTAGCGTTTTTTTTTTTTTTCGGTGTAGTACGTCGAAATGTTTGGAATTAATGGCCATTCAGAATTGAGTAAGTTGGTGGAAGAGGCTGTGTAACGTTACCCTTTCAAATTTGCTCCCGCCCTCACCAGCTCACATTCGCTGACTTCACGAACGCAATGTGCAAAATCAAAAATCCTTCCAACAACTTCTGAACACCGAGGTAAGTTAAATTTTAATCAGTAGGAGTAAGTTTTAATATCAATTGGCCTTGTTCAAACACCAAGTAAAAAATAAACAGAATAAGTTAAATTAAACCTTAAATAAAATTTAAGTACATCTACTTACATCAGATTCAGAGAACAACGAAATGTCAACAAAATGTCCAGTTCATGCAGCTTATTGTCTCACAATTGATTTTCTATAATTTTCATATTCCTTTCTTAATTGTGAAATAGGTTAGTATCGGTTAAAATGTTTATATATTATAAAATACGTTTAGCACATTCAGCGACCTTTATTATCATCATTAAAAAAAATAGTGTCGATTGTATTTGACAAAATTTAATCGCTACGCGTAAAATAAGTAATACCGACCAATTAACAAAGGAAAAACGTCTCTCCAGCACTTTTCATAAGACCAATTGATTTATTTTTGGTCTGACAAAGTGTAAATTCATTGAACTAATTCTAGTGATCAAAGTTAGTACATGTTGAAATTGTGCTAATATGCCTCTTATTTGACTTATGTTGGCGAGTTTTCTCAGTGTTCTCCCGTTTCCTCCCACTTTCTTTACTCAACCTATCATCCCATCATCGTCCACATGGCCTGAGCCAAACTTGCCAGCATTAATCCTACATCGAAATGGCACCCCCAACATATTCTCAACGAGCTGCTCCCCGGGGCAAGTGCCCCGAATTGCCCCCCGTAGATCCGGCCCTGCATATTCTTTCTATGAGTAATCGATTATTTAATATCGTTTTCATAAAATTCTCCGATTCGTGGATCGTTCGTTTCAGAGTACTTACATTCAGAGTACTTTTAGCACAAATTCAATAGATTTCCAATTCATGATAATTCCCATTGATTGAAAACCGAAAAATCATTCAAAATATTAATGTTTAGTAAATGTTGTTGTGAAGGAGAAAAATTCATACCGCTGGTCAAATGCCTAGCTTGTGTGTCTTTGGTTCACATTATCAAATGTTTGATTTTCGGTGGAAGAACACAAAAAAGTAACCTCACAATCATTCACTTTCAATAATCATCTGTCTCTTTTTGCCAAAAGGGCATAATTATGGGGCGTAAAGCTAGAGATTTCATCTTTTTAAATTTTCGAAGGAAAAAATCTTAAGATTTCATGCTTCTTTACAGTGGAGCAGCAGACAAAAACACATTGTCACTGAAAACTGAATTTGTATCCCATATGTTCATATAAAGAAATGCTAAGAAAATGGCGATTGTCGGATAAGAGATGTGTTTCTCTACCCTAAAGAAAATAAAGCGAGAAATATCTGCAGTAGTGGCGCTTTCTATTCAGAGAGAGTTAGTGAGCAACATTCCAGATTTCAATAACAAAATATTTTTTAAAAAAATGCAACTCGAAAAAAAAACGAACAATGAGCTTCCATTTTAATAACGTACCTATGATTTATTTAATGAAATAATTTTAACTGCATGTATAAGTATATGCAATGCTCTTTTTCCGTAACGCCATTCCTGTCTTACAGCATATGCTATATATTCTATTTATCTCTTGTTCAATAACATCAGCATAGAAGTTTTGTATATAAGTAGTGTAAAAACATGCATTGGCAGTGGTTGTTCAGTTTTTAAAGAAAAAATATGTATTAAATATTAAATCTTATATTAGAGAATGTACTTAAATCAATAAATATACAAATAGAGCTTGAAGATACTTTCTTTTTCATGTTTCCTGAATACGATTTGAATAAGACTCAGGAACGCGGGGGGAGGGGACACTCGCCGTACGCACATAGCTTTTGATTTTGCAACCGCTGCTTCTGCATACCACAAATCGATACTGATAATAATATGAACAATGCAAATACATTTGCTCATTTGTGACATGATCCGCCATAGTTATATGGTTAGCAAACGCGCCGTCAGCACAGACTTGGGTTTAATACCGACAGGCTCATGTCTGGATTCCACGTTAAGCTGTAGGTACATGTCTCATAACAGCCTCGGTGCTGAACAGGACGCTAAAGTCTAAGATCAATAATAATAATAATAATATATTTAGAGTAATTAGGACATATTTTAATGTTGGTTAGGCATCTGAGCTGAGAAACAGTGAACTTTGGTACTATTCCCAGAGATGATAGAGAGAGGAGACAGTGCGGTAACCACACATCAATCAACTGAGGAAACGTCTGTTAGATTACGCTGGACGAATTAGAGCGAGATGGGAAAAACAGCTGAAAAGCTTTACATAATACTTCAATATATTTTATGGGGAAGGTATTCAGCAAGAAGGCGTAAGGAATACTTTCAATCACTCTTTCTCTTCGCCTCAAACACTATTTTGATTTAAATGATCCCAACTTCAGACTTACTCCGGGAGTACTTGTAGTGTTAAGCAAAATTACGACAATTCTGAATTTATTTATATGTTGCTAAGATAATATGCAACAATTGACTTCTATAAAGGCTTGTAACATTTTGAGCACAGTACGTAGTGATCAGACACTGTTTCTTCCAGACATGTTTTTGAGAGGGCACTATCCCCGAAGGAGACCAAAATAATCGTCTATACAATAATAAATAGAATAGTATCGTGTGAAAATAATATGTGCCCCCAGAACATTTTTTCTGAAAGAAACACTGGATGTAGACTATCCTAGACCTACACTTGGCAACAATAATCAAAATAGAATTATTCAAGATTATTAGGTTTCTCTGAACGCAAGCGATCTCAGCTAATGCCGCGCATATGATATATTAGGACATTAGATGGAAAGTGAAGCACTTATACTCACTATAACAACAATAAGATCAAGGTGACCAGACGTCCCGTTTTAGCCGGGACAGCCCCTTATTTTGAACTGTTGTCCCGTTTTTGTTTGATTCTCAAACGGGACGCCAAATGTCCCGTTTTTCAGGAAACATGACCTAGGTGTCCCGTAATTATTATACAAAATATAAATTGTCAATGCTAATTCTATACTCTTCCGTACCAACACTCATTGGGAAGGTTCAGCCGTGCCTAGAACTTCTGAATATTCAAATGAGAATTGAGTGGGAATTCTGAGTGTTGAAGTAGTTAAAAATATTGTTCGGTAGCACTTAAGTTAGAAACGCTATGATATCATTCTCACTTGTGTATTTTGTAAATTGAAAACACTGCTGAGTCCCAAAATGGAATGTGGAAGTCACCCCCTTCCCCCCGTCGCCGATACGTATGCGTCCCGTTTTTGAAAGTAAAAGTTCTGGTCACTTTGAATAAGATATAGAAGAACTGTATTGCAAATTATGATAATGGTCAGCAGCAACAGAAGCTTAGCTTCAGAGAAAACAATAACCCGCCATAATATTTCTTACGAGAGAGTGAATTACGGTATACGTTCTCTGGTAAAGTATTGTACTTAAGTGACTTATTGTTAGCAGTTTACCTTATGTTTTAGCATAGAGTAACTCTATGATTTTAGTCATTGAAAGAAAAAAGCTTTAAAACGAGGAAATAGCGACTAATACTTACGGGAATTTGAACAGGAAAACCAGGAGAATACTGCGAACAGAAGAAACACCCAACAGTTCCTTTGGCACCACATGTTGTATTATTATTATTATTATTATTATACCACTCACTTACATTTACACACACACACACACACACAAACAAATAAACGTACGTATGTACTGCACCTACGAAAGATGTTCCATCAACATAAAAAAAGAAACAGTTCTTGAAATCAAGGATGTTGCTCGCTTTCTGATCACGTCTCTACTCAGACAGGTGTTCTGGTGACGTTTTCTTTCCTTCTGCTTCTGGAGGCTAGTGCGGTCTTCGTTACACGTGCAAATGCAAATTTAAAAAAAAAATAATAAAAAAAAAATATAAAAAAATGAGGAAACAAGATTTACCGGATGAAAACTTCCTTAATATTCACATCTAAAGCAGTTCAACGTCCCTTCCTTCAACTAGTTGCTAACGTCTTTCTTTAATGTTTGTTGGTTGTTGTGCTCCTTCAACGAAAAACCTTGCTTCACTGAGCCTTCAGGGTCACTACGTCACTTTGTGGGCATGCAATACAGGCAACTGACGAACTCGCTTCGCCCCAGGCCGGTTGGACCTGTACTGTGTATTATCATCGAAGACGGGAGGGAAATCCCACTATTTTCCGCAAACTAGGAGTGATTTCATTTATTTGCTGGGCAAGTGACCTACTCCCAGCTGTTGTTGACAGAGCATTCACGTGCTTCGGACGACCGGTGGATCCCCGCCTGACACCTTCTCCCTGCCTAACGAATGTATGCATGAACGACTAAGCAAATGTGATATTATCTGGAGTTGCGTGTGCATTATTCTGCCGGATATCCTCTACTTCGTCAGTGCAGCCAGGACAATATGGAAAATTAATGTTTGTAAATCCACATGACAAATCGAAGTTTTCATATTTCTTTCCAACATGAACACTGTAAAGAAAGTATGCGTCATATCCGGAGATTTGTAAATTGAAGTCATTGTGCGACGCATTGTAGATTCTGCAATGATAATCCGCTAAAAGAAAATTTACTGTGGATCCAGTACACCCTACAATAATGAGAAAACGTAATATGAATACATATTCTAAAATTAAAATTGAACTTGTTATTCCTTGTCCATTCTGGGCAATTATCGTTGGGGTCATCTGCAAACTTCTGTAATTAACTCTCTGATAGGAATCAGAAATATATTTTATAAAACAAAATACATTTCTCGATGAGTCCTTTTGGAAGACCATAAGTTATAATATTCCCATGATGAGCACATTAGTGGCTAAGCGGTTAGTATACACGCTTCTGGCGTGGGAAACCCGGGTTCGATTCTCAGCTGGAGCTCATGTGGTTCGGATCCTACGTTAAACTGTAAGTCCACGTCTCATATAGCCTCGCTGCTGAAAGGGACGCTAGAATGAAAATCAAATCAAATGAAGCCAAATATTTCCATGACAATCAAGTTACTCCCACTATTCATTAAACATCTGCTCTGTTGACAACAGCGAGAATAATATGAAGAAAAGGAGAAGACAAATACAGAATTCTTGGCAGAATAAATTTTTAAAAAATAATTAAAGATTGTCCGGACAGTTTTTTAAAACCCTCCAAACCTTAAGAACTGTCACTGGAACCGAACTTTAACAAATACAGAGCGTTCAAAAAGTCTCTATACACCTGAATTGTCACATATTCAAAGCAACGAGAAAATTATTTTACTCAAAATGTATTATATTTTATGGCACAGGGCGTAGCATACACACACACACACACACATTTTAACACACATTTTCACAGTAAATGTTGGAAATGTCCCCCATGAGCCTCCAAATATTCTTGCACACGTTTCTTCTTGTTCTCAAATACTCTCACAAGTTGTTCATGTGGAATGCTATGAGTAAAATCTCGAATAGCTGTTTCGAGTTCTTGTAGCGTGTGTGTGTGTGTGTGTGTGGGGTTCCTTTATAAACAGAATTCTTTGCATAACCCCAGAAGTAAAAATCCGGAGGATACAAGTCAGGAGACCGAGGTGGCCACAATCCCTTTGAAATTATTCGAGTAATCTCATGGATTGGCGAGCTGTATGTGCTTTAGCGCCATCTTGTTGTATCCAAGCATTACGATTTTCCTCTTCCGTTAGTTCTCCAATGAACTGGTGAATAATTTCACAATAACGAGTTGAATCTATTGTTTGTCTGAAAAATATGGGGCCGACTATTCTTCTTCTGGATATTGCAATCCACACCCCTACCTTCTGGTCATGCAGAGGAACTTCATGTATGACATGTGGGTTTTCTGCACACTACAAACGTGAGTTCTGGGCATTGACGTAACCTGATAAATGGAACCAGGCCTCATCAGAAAAAAAAATCCAAAACATCGTCAGACTTGTTCATAACAAACCGTGTAAACCAATCACAATACTGCACTCGTTTTACACTGTCGGGAGGAAGTAACTGCTGCACCGCTCTCACTTTATACGGGATAAGACGCAGTTTCTTAGGAACCGCCTTTTGTGCCGTACCAACACTTATTGCTTCTTCCTGGGCAAGTTTTCGAAGCGGACCTCTATGTTTTATGAGGGCTACGTTGCATTGCATCCGATATGTGTAGCATTTTTTCTTTATCGAGCACTGACGGTCTACCACTTCGATCATAGTCCATTACCGTTCCAATGTCTCTAAATTTATCGATCAGTGCCCTTACAGTGTGACGATTCGGAATAAGTGTATCCGAAAACCTAGCTGCAAACTTATCTTTGACTGTCTGTCTGTACTCACCTTGTTCACGGAACACATGTTCAACCAGGAATATTCATTGTTCCAAAGTTAACACCATTGTTTCAGAGACCGCTAATTAGATGCAACAATCACTTCAACGTCACTTTGCCGACTGGAATCTAAGAAAGGAACTTCACGCAAGGCGATAATATAGCAGTGTTGCAAATCTTCGCATAAAATTTTATTTCATGTGACTTTGAATTCGACTTTGACTTGCCACGATTCAGGTGTATAGAGACTTTTTGAACGCTTTGTATAAATTCATTTATTATAGACCTAAGTTGAGGCTAAGCACCTTAACGAAAAGCTGTCTCTTTCTAATGAGTAGGGCCCGGATAATTATGTACTAAAAACAATGAAAATATGTACATATATATGTACATAAAATCTCAATAATATGTAATAAAACCCTTCCAAAAGAGCAAAATATGTAAAATGAAAATACCAGCATTTTCTATTACGTTTTCTACATTTGATGTGGTAAATACAATATCTATTCAATTGCAATGTTTACTACCTGTTACTTTTCCAGCATGATCTCCGCAACATTAAGAAACAGAATGAGTTTCAAATTTTCAGTCAGAAAACTTATCTTGTTATCGCGTATATAAGAGTTTCTATGCACTAAATGGTCGTTTCACTCTACACAAAGTCTTGCTTCATATTTATACTTTCAGAAATCATCCAAAGGTCGTTCAACTGTACATTACGGGAGAAATCTAGAACACTGGCCCGCCTATCTGTACAACAGATAGTAACCTATCCTAACATAGCCTAACCTCTCTAATCTCTAATTAATCTTAATTAACCTTATTTAGGAAGGAATTTTTACGAAAACTTTGTTTATGCCATTGTACATCTAATGGGCGTCCAGCGTTATAGAACCTTCCCGTACATTACACACTCAAAACTTTTTAGTAAAAAATATCCTGAAGAACAAAAGATTCTCAATTAATCTTTTCACTATTTCAACAGTCGATCTCCGTAACAGTAAGGAACAAAAATGTGTTTCAAATTTTCAAACACAAAACCTCTCCTGTTATCACGCAACAGAGCTTTGTATTGACTGAACGATCGTTTAACATTACACGAATTAATTGGTGCATACTTAAACTTGCACAAATCAGAAGGTGCGTATTCAATAGCCACGACATGGATTTAGCTTCACTTAACACTCCACTAATAGCATAGATTGTCTTATAGCCTGGATTTTTCTCCAAAACGAAAGTTATCTTCTTATTCACTGCATCCCCAACAGATCCTTTCACACCTACCAGAGAAGCAACTGTTGAGCGAACAATTTCAAGATTGTCTGAAAGCCTAGATGATGATTTCTCCAAGGATTAAATAGTACTACTGAGACATAAAAAATTGCTCTGAATGTAGGAAATATCATGCTTCAACTTCCCGTCATCAAACATTCGTTTCGCTATTTCTATGGAAGATGCATCTTCAGAATCAAAATGTAACACTTGTTTCACTGCATCAAAGTTCGTAACATAGTAACACACAGTGTTGGGAAGTAACGTAACGCAAGTAACGCGTTACTTGTAACGCGTTACTTTTTAAGTAACGTTTCCTAGTAACGCGTTACATTTTTTCCAAAGTAACTGTAACGGTAACGCGTTACAAATTTTTAAGTAACGTACCTAGTTTGCGTTACTTTTTTCGCGTTACATTTCAGATGAGTAACTACAATATATGTATATTTTTTTCGGAAACAAATGTTTCTTTCATGTAAGTGAATTTCTCAGAATGAAACAATCGAGCATGAACTACGTATGTCAGTGACTGACAGTCACAGACACACAGAGAAACAGATAAATTTGTAGTGTCAGTTGCTGTTTTTTGAAGATGAGGACAGCCTTTGGGAAATCACGTGTACTGATTGCAAGCACCTGGAAGATTTTGTTGTAGATTTTGACAGCTCCAAATCAGTGCATTCAGTGAGTGAACTAGGTGGACAGAATTTAAAAGTAAAGTGTCTGAAGTGCCCCGGCGGAAAATATTTATCAACAACTAGGGTGCCATAATTAACGATTTAGAGTAAGGGGTTAATATGAATAAACTGTTTTGATGAGCAGACCTACTTTATTATTAGACAATAGTTTGCTGATGATATGTAATATTGGAGTTCCTTCAGATCAGTTTGCTTATCCTAGAGTCCAGTTGATTATAGAGTAGTGTAATGTTTCTCTATATTCTTTATTTTTAATTTTACATAACAACATTGTTATTATTATATAATTAGTTTAGCAGAATAATTATAAGCAACCATTTTTTCTAACGCATAGGGATGAGCACGAGTCAAGTCAAGGGTAATATCCTCGAGTCGAATTCCGAGCCGATTCAGTTTTTTGCGTCGAGTTTCGAGTCCAGTCGAGTTTGATAAATGGCTCGTTCGTTTTAAGTCGTCTTGAAATCATGGCCTGATTACACTGGAAAACGAAAGCCATGAGAAATTCAGCTAAACAGTAATATTGAATACTTTTAGTGTTGCTCACGAGGTGGGACACTACTTGCATCTCGTCTCGTCTCGATAACGAGACCACAAGAGATTTTTTTTTATAACAAGCTCAGCTCGGCTCGGCTCAACTGAGATGGCTCGAGCTGGCTCGGCTTGGTAGGGATGAGCCATTTGCTCGGTTCAGCTCAATGAGCCGAGGGCTCTAGCCGAGTCGGTTGGGTGAGCTGTTGGCTCGGCTTACTTCTCGGTTCTGGTCGATAGTGAATGAGCTGTGAGCCGAGCTGCTCGAGTTGTTGACAATTCTAAACCCGGGCCGAGCAGTTTTGAAGATATTTCGCCAGTGTCCTATAACTTTTAACAGTGTTCGGCTCGAGCCCGAATACTCAACCTAGACCCTCAACCCAAATTCAGAAGCTCGTGACCAATGTCCTTGACTCCTAGACTTCACGACTACCGAGGTTGGCAATCAACTATCTTTTTAGTATTCTAATACAAACCGCCTACCTTGCTTTTTATATATTGTGTTATTATAATCAATAATAATAATAATAATAATAATAATAATAATAATAATAATAATAATAATAATAATAATAATAATAATAATAATAATAATAATAATAATACTAATAATAATAACAACAACAACAACAACAACAATAATAATAATAATAATAGTGGTAGTAATAGTAGTACGGAAAATTGAAGTCATAATTTCTTTCACATTTTTAAAGTTTCGGACCTAAAAGTAACGCGTTACTTTCGAAGTAAAGTAACAGTTACTTTTTGGGGGCAAGTAACGCGTTACTAACGCGTTACATTTTAAGAGAAAGTAAAGTAACTTGTAACGCGTTACATTTTTACAAGTAACTTACCCAACACTGGTAACACACAGCATCAATCCAGCTTCCCCACCTCGTTAGTACCGGCTGAGGAGGAAGAGGTAGTTCAGGGAACAGTTCTTTAAATTTCTCAACTCTACTGGGAGCCTTCAAAAATACCTTCTTTGTATTTGAAATTAATGCATCCACTTGTGAAAATCTAGAACGAACAAATTTTGCAACACGATGAAATGCGTGAGTAAGACAAGTTAGATGTAACAGCTTCGGACACAATACTTGCAAAGCTTCTGCAGCTTTGCGCATGTACGGTGCTGCATCAGTCACTAGAAGGAAGACATTGTTATGCTTGATACCATCAGGCCACAAAAGTCCCTTAGCATCATTAAAGAGTTTTGCAATGGCTTGATGGTTGCATCGCGGCAACAAATCACTAGTTAACAAGATAGGCTAGCTGACTTCATTATCTTTCAACAAACCTATTACAACATTACCAACATGTCGCCCCTCTACATCAGTTGTTTCGTCAATTGACACCCAAATAAAACCATCACTAGGGATGCGCTCGAGTCGAGATATGTCTCGAATCTCGACTCGAATTCGAGTCGAGATTCGAGTCGAGACACACTTTGTAAAATTCGAGACGAGTCGAGACAAACGTATTTCTCGACTCGAATTTTCGAGTCGAGACACGAGTCGAGTCGAGACGGCTCTTAAAAATCTCGACTCGACTCGAATGTCTCGAAAATCTTTCTATAATTTTTAATATTATTTTGAAGAAAGTATTCACTCAGAAACAGCCTTGAAACAAATTCCAGCTTTTATTCCTTCAGAAAGGTACAGAACGCATAAAATTAATAGTTAATCTTTAAAGATCAAGATTTAATTTTCAGCTCAATTCAGTTAATTAGAACTAATAGTTAATGTCGTTGTATTTGGTTGTACTGCAAATATAATGATAATAATAATAATAATTGATTATCTAGTTTGTATAAAACTATTATCCGTAGTCTAAATCTAGTTTGTATAAAACTATTGCGATAAAGTGAACTTCATAAATTCTCTGAATGAGCAGTTGGTAGTCTATAGTAATTTAGCATAGTTATAATTATTGTGTTTTCGTTCCCATGAACGCAATAGGGTTACGTAACTTCTGGATTATTCGCTTGCCCAACTATTGTGAGGCTTTAATATGTTGCAGCATATCACGAGCTACGGATAATATATAATGTAACATTTGTTGTAAATGACATATTATGATACGAGACTATTTTACATAGTATATCTTATCTAATATAAATAAAATAAAGAGTTTGTTTGTGTGTTTGTCTGTCTGTCTGTGTGCGACCTGGGGACCAGACGAGTGGACCGAGAGTTCCCAAAATTTGGTCACGGGTACCTTAGTCCAGGCCCCAGATGAAGACGAAGCGTTTTTTTTAATTTCGAACCAGGGGGGTCTCGGGGGGGGACGTTTACTGGGACCGACCTGGGGACCAGACAAGTTGACCGAGAGTTACCAAATTTTGGTCACGGATTCTTGGTCCAGGTCCCACTCTAAGGCGAAGCGTTTTTGTCAAAATTGGAACCAGGGGGTCTCAGGGGGGCGTTTAGCAAGACATGTAGTAAAAGTAATCCAAATTGATCGACATTAGTGTCAAATCCATAGTTTTCACGGTCGCTGAGATCAATGGTGACACTTCCATCAGCGATGACTTGCAAATTCAGCTACTACTGTATGCGGGCCGGGTGTCAGCGGGTGAGGAATATCGAGACATGTATAAATAGCCCATATTGATTGATACTAGTGTCAAATCCATAGTTTTCACGGTCACTGAAATGAATGGTGATACTTCCACATGTGTTGACTTCCAAATACAACCCCCATGCGAAGAATGGGTATATTAAGCTAGTATTACAATAAATGGACTGCTTAGATGCCAAGAACTAGTACAGATAAGTACCATTCACTTCTATGAATAGGTATTTTTTAAAAGGATTTTTGTAAACACTAAGTTATAAAACAATGAACTACATACAGTAGTTATGGTTTTGGTTCCCAACATAAAAGAAATATGGATTGTTCATGAGATATTGAACTTCAACTTTCACTCCTGGAAAATTTCAATTTTGGAGTTAGGCCACTTGGCATCAAAGCAGTTCACTGTAAGATAAATACATTCCGCACATTAGAAACATAGTTGTTCAGGGGCCTTCGATTTCCATCCTCTCAAATGAAAGCTGAACGATTGCTTGATACATGCTGACTATATAGGAGAAATAGTGTATTAAGTTTTCAAGCTTTGGTGCGTATCCGTATTTACACTCTGATATAACTTTAAGTTCACACTCAAATCGAGCTAATTGTTTAATGCATTTCGAAAGCTTTTGTTTTTATGCAGCTCATTAAGGAAAATCTATTTCATAATCGTAACATTTATGTACTAAGAAACTATGAACGTAAAGTGGACTCGACCTAGCCCCGTGGCCGCTGTGACTCAGTGGCACAGCTCTCACCCTTGATGTGTGAGGACTCTGATTCTGTGTGTGTGTGTGTGAACTCCGCGGCTAGTGTACGCGTCTTTGCCGTGGAAGACTCGGGTTCAATTCCCGGCGCGAGCTCATGTAGTTGGGATTCCACGTTAATCAGTAGGTCTACATTTCATATATCCTCGCTGCTGAAAGAGACGGTAAAGTCAAAATCAACTCAACAATATATATGTGTGTGTGCTTATGTGAATTTCCTCGTGGCTGTATGGTTAACACATACGCCTTGATCGCGGGAGACTCTGGTTCGATTTACGGTGGAAGCTCATGAAGTTGTTATCGGTATCCCACTTTAAACTGTAGATCCATGCCTCATATAACCATAGATATAATATATATGCCTTTGATACACTTATTTTCCGACTTGGAAGCCATCGAAAATTTCCGGACACAGAGTCCCGTAGACCGAAAATGAGAAACATGGGTACAGAGTAAAACAGCCATAGAAATTTAAGCTTTCTAGGCTAACTTAATCCTTACATATAATGCAACTAGCTTGGCCAAGTTATAATGGAGGAAATGCTATCATTGCAACACTCTGAGAATAGAAAATGTTCGTCAGGTATTACTATCCCCCCCTCTCCTGCAGAATGAAAACCCTGACTAAAACTCAATATATATATATATATATAACTATTTTGTGTAATGTAACAAACAGTGACGGATAGTATTCATGTTTCCTTGCAGAGGTCCTTACGAGGGTTCGCTTCCATCTTCCTTTCCCCAAGAACTAAAATAAATTAAAAAATTGCTATTACTTGTTAATCTTGTACAAAGGACGCAATTAAAGTCCCAGTGTAACACCCCTTCACATTTAGATTTTTCCCCTGGAAGAAAACCAGTTATTATTGTTTCTTGATTTCTCAGTCTCACCTACATAAACATACGAATAGAATTACAGGATAGGACATGTTTAGATTGCTTGCACGTGACATCTAACTATATTTCTCATCAAATGTATCACAGATGAAAATTTCCGTTTGTACTGCCTCTATTTTCTGGTACATATGTTTCATTTATGTTATGTTGCTAAAATTCGTTAGGAAACAAGTACAGACTGCGCCTGTGTGCCTGACAAAACGTAAATGTACTGGATAATTATTTCTTCACTTTCTTCCAGAAAAAAAAGTAACCCATCTCATGTCGGCTAACAAAAGGAGGTAGCGGACCAAATATAGCCGTTGTTTACCTAAGGTCGTTACACAGCAGGGGTTTCATTCAGTCAGAGGGAAAAGAAAAAATAATTTAAGGTTTCTACATTTGTTTTGAACTGCAATATACTTCTTCCTTTTATTTTAAGAACCATTTCCTTCTCATTTGTCTGCATCAGAAAAGAAATACAAAAAAAATCACTAGAATGTGCCTATTTACCCAAAGTACGTACTAGATCACTAGTTCAATAGTAAAATCACTAAATCTAGTACAAAATCATAAATGTGGCATCCCTGGGTTGGAGCGAAAGTAATGGTTGGAGTAAAAACTAGTCCGTATTTCTACTGCGTTCTGTTGTTGAATTCACAGAAATGCTCAAAAATAAATTCAAGAAGTAAAACACGATCCTACAAAAGACTGTTTACTTGCTCACTGGTTTTCGTATTGTGAACTGAAACTCAAGTGCGCAGTCATGTTGAATACTTCTGTCCCTTTCTACTTTACAACTTGAGGTGGGATGAGGGTCAGGATAGATCTAGTGATATACCGCTAAAGGAAGTGCTTCAGTACAGAGTCGGAAGCGGTATGTATTGTTTATACTACTTACAACGTTACCCCCCACATAAAATATAAATTCACCCTTTCTCCCTTCCCTTTTTCGAATACAATGAACCGACTCTTTTGCTGAAGAAAGATGCTAAAAGAAAATTGAAACATCTGTGTCTAAACTTTCTTTGAAGCGCAGTCTTTTGTATTTGTAAGGTTTTGCGAGTGTTTTCGAGATAGCCAAATCTTTTACCAAGGACTCCTGCTGCGAACTGACCGTGAGTAAACACCCGATATCGCTGTGCTCAATTTCTCGCACACGTGAAATGGGTTTGTTGTTTCCAAAACAAATAGTAAGTCACCTTGTGCTTTTGCATTTCTGCACGCACACAGGTACCATTGTTGTTTTAATGATCAGAGGAAATATCAAAACCATCCGATATATATGATACGAAACAGCTAACAGAGGGAGGCAAAGATAAAAGTAGGCCTATACCAAGTTTTCCGCGTGGTACCATTACGGAGAATAAATATTTGATAAAGTCACGTAGATGCGCTTAAACCTATTCCATCTGTCCTTATAACTTTTCTGATCTCATCAATTTCTCAGGAGAATACGTACAACATATGTCCAAATTCCATATATACTCTTTCTAAACTAATGAGTAAACTCATTAAGAACACCAACTGATATCAATAAACAGGAAAGAAAACAATTCTTTATACTTCTATCATTTGGTACACATCTCTATGAAGCACAGCTTGTTTCTTTTCGAAATAGCTCCTTCGTGTCACAGCTGTGGTTAGTTTTGTTTTGTGTTAGGATGAAAGAGAGAAATGCAACATTTGCTTCGCGGTGAAGTTGTATATATTATTAAGATGAGCGGTGATAAGCGAGGTTTAACAAAGAGTGCCTTTCGGATGCACAATTTAACGGGTAGTTGCAGTCCGTGTTGAGAATCGAACCAAAGCTATGTAAGACATGTTATAACAAATCCAAAAGGTGTGTTGTATCGGTGCAGTACCAGTTTTTCACGTTGTTCAAAATGTTCCAAAACCCAAAGAATAATTTTTAATTTCTGATATTTTAGTCGTCACAAATTACAATTTTATAATGTAGTCAATGTTTATAATTACTGGGCAGTTGAGCGTTTAAACTAATGACATAATAATGAAGTCAAAACCATAATTTTGAGTTGAATTGATTCTGAGTTTAACGTCCTGTTCAGCAGCGAGGCTATGTGAGACGTGGACCTACTGATTAACGTGGAATCCGAACCACATGAACTCCCACCGGGAATCAAGCCCAGGTTTCCCACGCCAAAAGCAAGTATGCTAACCGTTAGCCACGAAGGAACTCCACCATAATTTTAGTGGGCGTTAAGAAATATCTCGCCAGTGCTTTTACAATAAATAAAATTTTATAAGTATTAAAGAATAGTGGTAAGAGATTTTATAATAGCTCTTTTATTTATGAGATATGAGTATTTTGAAAAAAATAACTAAAGAATAGGTTGGCGGAACCACAAAAGACTTTCTTATAAATACATACGCACCTTACTCACCTTTTATAATTGCCATGCTTACGTTCTCCATAAAAACTGAAATTCTCTTTTAGTGATACTTTACACAAGATCATGAAGTGGGTTCAAATTTAATTAAAGGCAAAATACAATACAATAATCCACAAATGTTGCCTCAAGTGAGTTTAAAGATTTCTAAACACTAGTGCGAAACCGGGCTCTGCCGCTGCGATCGATTTACAGGTCTTGAGACGAAAGTAAGAAGGGACTTACGTACACAGTAAGTAAAAACAATTAATATGCCTGTAACTTTCCGCCAAATGGGTGTATCTTAAAACTAACCTCACCGTTATTTTTCTAATTAATTCTAGCCCGAAATTATGTATCATATTACCCTATTCCCATTTTGAAAACTTGACCTTAATTCAAAATGGTGGATTTCAAGATGGCTGTCATCAAGGTCATATCTACCATACGACTTCCCCCCAGGACTTATATGTATCCACATGGTTTTTCTTCACTTTTCTTCATTAACGCTCCATTTACAAAGGATAGTAAGGGACTTCTGTAGTAATCTCTAATAACCACATCACAACTCTTAAAAGTTATTTAAGAAAATAGAAAACATGCACCATGGCAAAAATTTGTCATCACAAGTAATGATGCATACATGCCTTCTATCAGCAAAGTAAGTTTCATTGAAATTGGAGCCGGACATTTGAGTGATGTCCCTTGTGGTATGTGATTGAACGTGACGTCAGAGCACATCGCCCCCCTTCCCGGAATTTACGGGAATTAGGTGACCTGAGTGAGCACATCTGGTGCCAGCTCTCTCCAGCGACCTATCAAGGATCATTGCGTGTATGCCAAGATGTATCGCCGTTTTTATCCATGCCAAAAGTCGACATACTGACAATTAGGTAGGTAGTCATGATGGTCTGGCTGATGTGTGCGTATATTTTAACTCGTACATTTTGTCTCGACTCGAATTTCGAGACGTCTCGACTCGAATTCGAGTCGAGTCGAGACAGAGACTGTCGAGTCGAGACAGAGACTGTCGAGTCGAGACACGAGTCGAGACAGAAACATATTTTCGAGTCGAGACACGAGTCGAGACAACATTTTCTCGAGACGAGTCGAGACAGGCTTAAATCTCGACTCGACTCGACTCGAATGCATCCCTAACCATCACCAATTTCCCCACGAATAGAGTTCATTGTTTCCACATATAAATCAGGTACGTAATGCTTTCTGATTGTAGATTCATCTGGAACTGTTTCGTGTGTGTATTGTTGCAGAAATTCACGAAGTACTGTATTGTTTAGTTTCCAAATAGGGATATCAGCACATACCATAGCACGGCACAGATCACTTGAAAACTGAGACTTCCGTGGCCCTGGACTACTTTGAGCTTGAGATTCAGTTACTAGCAACTGCTTTTGTGGTTTAGGTTTTGAAGCTTGGGTCTGATGGCGTGATGTGGATATGTGTTGCACAACTTGGGAATGTTGAGCGCATGAGACACCCTTCTCACACACCTGGCAATAAAGCACTTTTCCATCTCTGGAAAAATGCTCAAACTCTTCCGTGAAATGCTTAAGTCTTATTGACAACGGGGTTTTGTCCTTTGGCATCTTGGAAACAGGATTTGCTGACAGTACAGGAGATTAAATATTCAATAAAATAGCTCACACTTTTCCTACGGCATGCGCTTCACTTTTGTAAATCAAGAGTTCAGTGTTATCAATTGCGTGAATGCAAACTTCCCCATCTGATTTAATATTTTTCGCTGAAGGTAAATATTAGTGGGGCGAGTTTGCGACAAAAACACGATAGGCAATCGTAAAGCTGCATCCCGATTGTAATTCGATTGAATTATTAATCTCACGTAAGGATGTGAGCGCTACTACCGCGACCGAGAGTGTACGATTGCTAATCAAATCAGGTTGTGTCCAACTCTCTCTACCAATCCGCCAAACTACGCTTTAATACTATTTTAAAAGGGTGGAACGCAGTGAAACAATATAAAATAAGTAAATAAATAAAAATTAAAAATAAAGCAAGCACTTTAAATTCAAAGAGAGGTGAGTATTTTCTTCTTTTCAGTCTATTGTTGAACAGTTTTTGTACGAAAAATCCCTATAAAACATAAAAATCCCAAGAAATATGTACAATTATGTGCTCATGAGTAAAATATGTAATTATATGTACATAAATGTAAAATATGTAAATATATGTACTTTCAAATGGGTGTTTTTAGGCACTATGGGTCACAAATGACATTATTACCCTGATTTGGTATAAAAATATAACCCCTACAAAAATATGTAATTAAATAATTATCCGGGCCCTACTAATGAGGAAGACATGACAAAGTGTTCTATTAACCATATTCTAGTTTGACAGCTCGAGCTTCTGCACTGAAGATTCGATAATTAGACCTGTCTTTTCTAACTTGGAGCCTTTGAATATAATAAACATATCACTAAGTTTTTGATTGATCAGATCGACAGTGTTCCCCACGAGACGAGATTTGAGACGGGAAATGCATTTACAAATTCAAGATCAGATGGAAAACATGACAATTCCCGCCTCGATTCTCGAAAAATCTTATGTTCTTTGTTTATATATATATATATATATATATATATATATATATATATATATATATATATATATATATATATATATATATATATATATATATATATATATATATATATATATATATATATATATATATATATATATATATATATATACAATGTTCTGCAGATTAGATATAGCATAAGAATGATATTTTGTATTTTCAAGCTAATCGAATATCCAAAGAAGAGAAGAAAATAGGTAATGTTTTGGCTTGTTGGGTATCTACATTGAGTTTCCTTCTCCTCTCTGGTATGAGTGAGTCTACAATTTACTGCCTGATATAAATAATCGTTTTTTCAGTTATGCAGTACGACTTTAATCGTTACGTATGCTATCTTACATCTGTTCCACGAGTATATATATATTTTAGTAGGAATAGAATGAAATGTTGACGCACGTGTATTATAACAAAGTATTCTTAGTGTTTTTATATGAAAGCTATAAGCAGGGCTCGAAAACTCCAATGTGCCAGGTCGCCATAGCGACCGAAGATACTAGTTTGGCATCTTCCTAATTTAACGGCCAGAAACATTTAGGCTTATGTATCAAATTAGATTTGTATTATTATATTGTTTGGTTTTCAAAACTGCCTCCTAGGTTAAAAGAAAATGTTTTGAACAATGGTTATAACCAGGGGCGGCGCTTAGGGAGGGGGTAAGAGGGGGCAGTTGTTCCCTCACTTTTTTGAAGTGACCCCTACTGTAAAGTTTTTTTTATGTATTACTGGTTCATAGAAAAAAATGGTGCCATATAATATTTGCCGTTGCATGAGTACGTATTAGTTATTTGTCTTCCCATGGAGTTTAGAAAGCTACAGGAATTACAATTCAAAGCAATTAATATTACAATTGCGAATTGCTTTAAAAGTCGTAGCATATGCTTATAGTATTTATTGTCTTTCATTTTGTAAGAGTAAAAATAAACATTTAATAACATGTGTGGAATTAAAAATACTAGCAAACCCGCACGTCCTGCGCAAGCGCAGGACACTATTGTCGTCTGAATGATTGAATATGATACAAAATTAAAAATATTTATGGCTAGAAAAGTAGTTTTAATAACACGTTAATACAGGGATGCAAATAACCACTCGCCCGGGGCGAGTGGTTCATTGGTGCGGGCGAGTATTTAATATCATGACGAAGGTAAGAAAATGATTTCTATTGTGGGATGTGGGCTAGTAGCTTTTCTCTTGGATGAGTAAAATTATGTTGCTTATTTGCATTCCTGCGTTAATAATATCTTTAATTAAGAATTTCTCGATAATTACTCGAATTTAAGACATCCTCGAATCTAAGACGCACCCCAATTTCGCTGGGTTAAAATGAAGGAAAAATTGTAGAATGTTCCGTTTTTACTATTACTAAAGTGCTCATTGATATTGGGTATTTTCCGTAATTTTTACGTAGGTATCCCTCTCTCCTTCCTATGTTGCGGGGCATGGCATGATAAAAATTATCCCAGGCCCGAATGTAATTTATGTTGAAAATTTGCTGCAGATCGGTTTGGTGGTTCAAGAGTTAAGTTCTATTTATTTTTATATATTAATCTCCCCTTTCCCTCTCCCTCTCCTCCTAGGTTCTACCGTCGGAATGAATTAAAAAAAAAAAGCTTTCCAGGCTCGAACGTCATCTATGTGAAAATTTGATCGAGATCGGTCAGGCGGTTCAAGCGTTATTAAGTTTTATTTATTTTTATATATCTCTCCCCTCCCCTCCTCCTACCCTAAGTTCTCCGTCAAAGGGATATGATAAAAATTACCCCAGGTCCGAACCTCATCCATGTGTAATTTGATTAAGATCAGTTTAGTGGTTTAAGCGTGATGAAGTCACAAAGACAGTCACTTTTATGTTTATTTTATTTTTACAAATATGTCCCCTTCCCCTCCCCTACATTGTGTCGTCAAAGTAAAATGACGAAAACATTCCAGGTCCGAGCCTTATCTATGTTGAAGGTTTGATAGAGATCGGTTGGGTGGTTCAAGAGTTATTAAGTTTTATTCATTTTAATATATTTACCCTCCTCTCCTCTCCTCTCCTCCCCTCCCCAAGTTCTACAATCAAAATGAAATAATAAAAACACTTTTCAGGTTCGAACTTCATCTAGATCGGTCGAGTGGTTCAAGAGTTATTAACTCACGAAAATGGTCACTTTTATTTTTATATTTATTTGTTTTTGTATATCTCCCCCTCCTCCCCATCCCCTACTTGTTCCGTCAAAGTGAAATGGTAAAATCCATCCCAGGTACGAACGTCATCTATGTTGAAAATTCAATCGAAATTGGTCGTTTGGTTCAAGAGTTATTAAGTTTTATTTATTTTTTTATAATTCCCCCTCCTCCCCTCCCCTAAGTTCTACCGACAATGTGGATAGCTAAAAACACTACCAGGTCAGAACTGCATCTACGTCAAAAATTTGATCGAGATCGGTCGGATGGTTCAGGAAATTAAGAGTCACAAACATAGTCTCTTTCAATTTGGATCTGAAGTCTTTTGTTTACAGACACCGCTACTAAGAGATAAGTTGTTCATAATCCCCAGTTTCAATATACAAAACAAGCGTCATTATTCATTGCTATGATTAATTATCCTTTTTATTTATTTGTTTTGCAAATTTGTTATTAAATAATCTGATAACACTATTTTCGAGACAGAATTTTAAGATGCTAATGAGTAAGGAGTCAAATCTCTTCTTACACTTTAGCTGTTTAAGAGTATAAAGGGCTAGTACCAACTTGCGTTGCTCTTGTCAATTTACTTAATAAAATATGAAATACGATATACGGCATTTTAGCTGAAAAAAATAGTATCCTATTAGTTATACAATCTTTCGTCTATTAGAAACAATCAGGAAAGTTGACATTGATATACAAATATTTAGATCATGTCTTCCAGTGGCGGATCAAGGAAGGGGCTAAACCATAGCTTGCAGCTTTATCCAGTGTAAAGCAAGATTGAAGCCCATTTTATCCAGTGTATACCTGAACGTCAAGGGGGCTATAGCCCCTATAGCCCTCTTTGGATCCGCGCCTGTTTTGTCCCCTCTTTTAACATCCAATCGCCACCACTGGTTATAACTATTCCCAAATTGTAAAATGCATGTTCAAAACTCCTTATAGAATTGGATTAAGTGTTCAGTGGGTAGATGAGAGAAGTAACTTGAATAACAGTATTGTAAAATTGACATAAATATGTTCGTGCAACTTGAAAACATAACATAAACAGATTACTATGGTAGTATCGTATCTAAAGAGAAAAATAATGTTAAAGGTTGCAGAAAATATATTACAAAAATCAATTGTCCAGAATTTTTTGTTTTCGATATTGGAAAATATAGTAAAGCTACATAAATGTCGTTTGGTCATGTATGCAATTTCATTCAAACATTGATAGAATAAATCTGTTGTCCTGCAAAATTTAGTTTTTCTTGTCTGTGTGAATATGTTCGAAAAATGGATCGCTTTCGTAGCGCAAAAGTTGCAGTAATTTAGAGCAGATTCACAGCATGGATTGCTTTGGTTCTCGGTTAATTTGTCCATCTTTTCTTTTCCTTTCTCCAAATGCCATTTACTCTCACATGATCAATGCTTAGTTTATCTGCAACATCTCGTGTTGTTTTCCGTAGATCTGCTTTGGGGATCAGAATCAATTCGTAATTTCCAAAAACCGAACAACATTAGTGATCTTTCTTAGCGTATAAACGTAAATCACTACGACAGAATTTTCGGAACCAACCTTCCATTGGATATTTGCTTACATTGCTTTAATTTAACCCTCACTTTCATTAATATTTCAAATTATTTGCGTTCCTCTGTGACCGAATTTTAATAATTAGGCTGAAATAGATTAGACTATATAAAAATCCTATTTTTGGTTTCCTATCCTCTCACGCATTAAAATAGACCAATGCACAGATATATTTTCTATGACGTATATATCTATAAAGTGCTAACCATAAACTTTTGAATGACACTAATAAGGTATACAGCTAGCACATTTTATGGCCATGTAATATGTCAAAGTAAATGTACACGAATTCGTACATTAATTTTGCGCAACCCAACTAAATATGTCACGGAGTATTCTCAAGTCTCTCAGAATATTATATGCTTGGAAGCCTCCAGGGAAATTATCGTTTCATTTTGCGCCGCGTTAATCACGCCGAATTTATGTACAGGTCGTCATTGGTCCTATTACTAAATTAATCTATCAAGAGACATATCAAAATCAAGTATAGTAGACTCTTGAAGAGAGAGAGAGAGAAAACGAGTAACAAAATGAGGAGTATTTTTCTTTTTTTCTTTCTTTCTTTCTTTTTTCTTTTTTGGAAACGATCTACTCGATTTATAACGTTTCCATGATTCTGCCAAGAGGAAACCGTCATCTTTCTAGTTTCCTAAAACTGTAGGTAGCTGAAGTACATACTTAGCACATGAATATCATATGTGCCAAGTGTCGGGTACCTAAAAAGTAGCTGGGACACCTAAATGGCACATGCCTAGCACATCTTCTGCTTTTAGGGTTAGTATATATAATTACCCAAAAGCCAAATTACAAGTTACAATACACAGTAAAACATCCCGATACTAAATTACTTTTAAGTATGGCTATTATTATACAATTAAATTAAATATTTGTAAAATACAAATATATCATATTAATAATAACTTTACAGGTTGTTACTGATGTATCGATTTCAACACTCCAACATGGTACTTCCAGATGTTCTCCGGGAAGCCTTTTCTTTTCCAGGGTATCCTTTCACGGACAGGATAGTCAGAGGGTAAGTAATTCTCCGGGTAAGTGTAAGGTAGTATTTGTACAGGGCAGGAACAAAGTCCCATGACTCCCATCAGTATAAAATAATCAAAATATGTAAACTGTAATTATATAAACTGTAAATATACAGGATAGTCCGAAAGTGGGCGTACCCCCTTTATTTCAACAGTATAATGTTATTTATGGTAGAAAGTCTGTACACAGTTGCCTTGAAGTCTTGAGTCTTAAAAGTCATACACATCAGTATGATCACCATCCATGTCGTAACACAGCTGAATTCTGCGCCAAGTTCTTGCAGATGTTTTGCGGAGATAATCCGGAGTCACGAGGGTAAAGGCGTGTTCCACAGCTGCTCGTAATTCCTACGTTGTGTGATATCGAGTGTTTCTTACTTGCTGCTTTATGAAACCCCAGAGAGCATTGTCTGGTGTCGTGAGATCGGGACTTCTTGGAGGCCAGGCAAAGGGAGCTGGTGAAGATGCAGGTAATTGCGCTCGTGAATCGTGCGCTGATGCTCCATCCTTGCCAATGCTACCAGATAAATGCCAAGCAATTTTACCAAACAAATGTGAATAAAACCTAAAACCGTCAGAAAACACCAATTAGGGCTGCTCCTACTTCCGGACCACACTGTACATGACGGGATTACAATATATTTCTTATTTCAGGTATAAACAATGGCTGATACAAGTGATTATACCATTGAAGAACGTATCGTCACATTCACTTGGATCCACGAGAGGCCCAGAACGAGGAAAACATTGGAATAGGTGCGTATGGATTTCCAACTATAGTTTGAACTAGATCACTCTTCAAAGAGAATACTTTTGCGTTCGGAAAAGAAACTGTTTTCTACCCGCAGTATTAAGGATAAGTCACGAAGTAGACCACCACCAACAAAAGCGGAACAAGGCAGAGAAGTCTAGATATTTACAGTATTCTCGAAATAAGGTATCTATGTTTGGAAACAGATATTACCACTTACTACTTTACGAAATGGGTATTCTACCAATCGTACATAATGTAAGTACAATAACAAAGAACATTGTAATAGAACTTTACTTCATAGGTCTCCTGAATGGGCTGTTTTTATTAGATAGTTATTGAACATCATGCTATACAATAATTTGCGAACTTTGAGTGTAATCGTAAAATTCTTAATTCGTTATGGTAATTGTTAAAAATTCTATTTATTTTAAATTTGAATGATTGCTTTTCCTCTGGTTAATTTGAAACTACTAGTCGTTATGAATAATAATAATAATAATTTTAAACTAAGTTAACGTTATATTTTCAGAAGTAAATAGGACAGTAAAGAAATATAATTTTGTGGGCTTGGCTAAAGGAGACGATGATGGTGAGAAATGAATGAAATGGTGGAATGAAGAAAGTGGGATGAAACGGGAGAACCGCGAGAAAACCCACGCACATGGTGTTTGTCCACCACAAAGTTCACTTGGCCCGAGCTGAGATCGAACCAATACCCCATGCTCAGAGGTGAGCGCTCTCCCACTGATAGCTATATTTGAATTTGAACAGAGTAGTAGGAGGAACAAGATAAATCGTGTTTGGAGTTAATATTCGTGTGTGGATGGATGCTTCCAGTTTTCGATTTTAGGTGTAAAGTACCGTATCAATTGTCTATATGACTTCAAACCCAAAGTGACAAATCAGAAGACCATCTTCTTACAGGCCAAGAAAAAAAAGAAAGTAAGTTGAACTGGCGAAGTTTTATAACTGTGTTTTGATAAATTCCCAAGGCGGAACCAAGTTACACGCGAAGAATATAGCATTTTACTTTGAGTAACATAAAAGCATTTTGCAAGTAGCACATCAGGCTTATACTCGTTCTTCACTTGACTGCTTTCGTTCCCAAACAACCTGATTCCCTTCGAAAGAAAAGAAAACAATATCAACGCGAAAACAAACAACAATTTCACAACTTCCATTAGAACTACGTATAAAATGCGAAACATCTTTACGACCCTAGATCTTCTCTAACTGCTTAGAATCAAAATAATGTCATTGCCATTGAAATCAAGATTTCTAATCACGTTTGTAGGAAATTGTACACGGAATTCTTTGATGCTACTGTGTTTTTCATCCTCTTGTTCACACAGATTAAAAAATTTCAGTATATTAATATTTTCTGAATAAATGTTATCGGTTATATCCGTGCTATTCAACCTTTTTCCTCGCGTACTCCTAGACACAGTTCGCCATTCAATTGTATACCCCTGACACTGTTTAAAAGAAATTAAATCGAAATTAACTTATTAAACTTAATATACGTGTTCTGTTCATTAAAAAAGGGGCAAATAGAGGCCCAATAAAAGGACAATAAACGTGCCAATCAAAAAAAACATTTACAAGGGGATGAAGTGCATATCCAAAAAAAGTAACATAAAAATTCCAAAACATATGGGAAACATCCAGTTCTACTGAGGAGGATTTTTCCCTCATCCTCCCTGATAATTCGTATACTGAGGCCAATGTTGAAAATTCAAAAATTAAAGTAACTTTAGAACTAATCTGTTAATGAAATGATTGAACTTGTTTCTGGGATGCCAACTCTTCGATTATGGGTCGAATCTTCGAGAATGCGAGAATCAGAGCTGATTCTGGATTCAGGCCATTTCTGTGCTTCGTTTTTTTTATGTTAATACAGAGAAAGCGTGTTCATACAAATATGTTGATGGAAATAGAAGAAGTTATGAAATTGCACTGTCACTAATTTCATTGTACTCTTTTGAGCATAAATGTAAAAGTCACAAATTGACAAATTATCGAATTTCATTTACAGTGAACTGTCAACAGACGTTTCTAGCAGATCCCAACAAGCAGCATTACGTACCCCCAGAAACATCTTCGTGTACCCCCAGGGGTACGCGTACCCTGGTTGAATAGTCCAGTGTTATATTATGGTGATCTGTGTAACTATTTCATATTGACTTCTTGTTAGTGATACCAAGTTTCTTTTCTGGAAGTACCAGAACTTTCAACTCTTCACAATCATATCAAGTAAATAAGTACCTAAATAAGTATTAGTGTGCTTAAGATCTGAACCAAATGGAAGAACACCTTGAAAGTGGAAACAAATAATGAAGTAAATAAATTGAATATATAACAATAATAATTATTAAATACTGTAACTTTGAAATTTCTTTGTTTTCATGGTGGATTACTTTCCAGAATATATCAGCACATCAAAAGCCTGAGAGTTACTCTTTGAATGTTATGATTCTGATGTGTGATGTAAATGACCAATGTTTCATGTGGACAAGTTTCTAGTCACCTTGTACAGAGAACACTAAATGTACCAAAGTATTTAAAACAATGGTTTATATAACACTTATTTTAAGTGTAAATAGGATATTTTTCTCCCTTTGATGCCAGTAACATTTTGATTGATATGCGTAACATCAAGAAAATTGGATTCAAATGTGACTACGTGACATAAGGCAACACATTAATGGATAAAACATTTTATTATATGTATCATATATTTACAGTAGAATTTTATATATATATATATATATATATATATATATATATATATATATATATATATATATATATATTCAGGATTGCATCGAACAAATTTTTTAATGGAGATGCCCATGATTTTTTCACGAGGGCCTGGCTTTTATATACTAAAAGCGAACCGACATTAGTTTTGTTTCAGAATGTGACATCATTCTTCTATTTGTCAAAATTGGATACTATCATATGAGCGCACGTTGAATCTGTAAAAAAGTTTTTTTCTTACATTGCTAAAAATATGTATAAGTTAAAGAAAAGCCGAAACAAATAGCTTTTCTACAATTGCCATACTCAACATTTATTAAAATATAAATATCATCAACTATAAAAGAAATTTCGTGGATCTTGAAACCATTTGATTCTCGTGCACCAACACGATTTCTTGATTTGTATTTCCTATATTTTCTAGTATACGCCAAATTTTCGTGCTACGTTCAAACATTGCTACTTCTTTGAGAACATTTTTGATTACTACATAAAGTCTGGGTCGACGAGAGTAGGCGTCGACAGGGTGGACTACGCAAACCCTAGTATCTTCTTGTCTCTATATTAAATGTATTTTGGTGCTAGGGTAGAAGTCTGCCTACAGTCGATAAACCTCCTGACATAAAATATAACATTTTCGAAACGAAGTATGTGGATTTTACATAGAATCTAACAAACAAATTCTTCAAAGGTTCAATTTTGAAGATAGTATCATGAGAGAAGTTGAAATATTAGATATCACAACAATACAGCTATTTAAATCCATTATTCTTCTTGTAAAATTATTTCGAAATATATATTGATATCTGAAGAAACCCACACCAAGAAATTTTTGTTGTGGGGTGTCCAAAGTCATAAGTTTGGAGAGGCCTAGATCAGATGAACCCTTCCTGATTACTTTCGTGGTACAGAACAAAAAACACACAAGTATATTATTTAAGAAGATTTACGAAATTTAGGTAGGTTCAGACAGTGTTGGGTAAGTTACTTGTAAAAATGTAACGCGTTACAAGTTACTTCACTTTCTCTTGAAATGTAACGCGTTAGTAACGTGTTACTTGCCCCAAAAAAGTAACTATTACTTTACTTCGAAAGTAACGCGTTACTAACGCGTTACTTTTAGGTCCGAAACTTTAAATATGTGAAAAAAATTATTACTTCAATTTTTCGTACTACTATTATTACCACTATTATTATTATTATTATTATTATTATTATTATTATTATTATTATTATTATTATTATTATTATTATTGCACGTTCTGAATCGCTTTATGTAAATGCAAGGACAAATTTTTACTTGATATATGAACATTTTCATTGATATATGAACATTTTCATATAATGTAACATTGATAAAATGCCATACTGCGTTACTCGTAGGGATGGGCACGAGCGAGTTCGAGCGAGTTTTCTTTGAAACTCGATTCTACTAGAAACAGAGATCTTTGAGCTCGATCCGAGAACTCGCTTCGAGAAATTTCCTCCAACTCGTCTCGAATTGGGGTCGAGTTTCGAGAGGTTCATTCACTATCGACCCGAACCGAGAAGTGAGCCGAGCCAACAGCTTACCCAACCGACTCGGCTAGAGTTCTCGGCTCAGTTGAGCCGAACCGAGCAGATGGCTCATCCCTACGAAGCCAGCTCGAGCCGATGGTTCACCCCAAGCGAGCCGGCTCGAGCCATCTTCTCAGCTGAGCCGAGCCGAGCTGAGCTTGTTATAAAAAAATCTCTTGTGGTCTCGCTATCGAGACGAGATGCAAGCAGTGTCCCCTCTCGTGAGGAACACAAAGTATTCTATATTACTTTTTAGCTTACATTTCTCATGGCTTTCAATTTCCAGTGTAATCAGGCCATGATTTGAAGACGAGTTAAAACGAACGAGCCATTTATCAAACTCGACTGGACTCGAAACTCGAGGCGAAAACTGAATCGGCTCGGAACTCGACTCGAGAATATTACCCTTGACTTCACTCGAAACTCGACTTGAATTCGAGTCGAGTCGAGTGTTAGCTTGACTCTTGCTCATCTCTATGCGTTAGAAAAAATGGTTGCTTAATATTATTCTGCTAAACTAATTATATAATAATAACAATATTGTTATGTAAAATTAAAAATACAGAATATAGAGAAATATTACACTACAACTAATAAAATGAGAACACGTGAACTGGGGTGAATCAAAACTTGCCAGTAACTCTTAAAATTGATACATGCTTTTTAAAGCTAGTTTCATACTCTATAATCAACGGGACTCTAGGATAAGCAAACTGATCTAAATGAACTCCAATATTACATACCATCTGCAAACTATTTTCTAGTAATAAACTAGGCCTGCTCATCAGAACACAGTTTATTCATATTAATCCCTTACTGTATATCGTTAAATATGGCACCCTAGTTGTTGATAAATATTTCCGCTGGGACACTTCAGACAGTTTACTTTTAAATTCTGTCCACCATCATCCTCAGCTCTTCAGGAAAAAGTATTCTTTCAAATGTTCGAACGGTAAAATATTTTCGTTCTCCATCTTTATAAAATCAACACCAATAAAAGTAAAATAGACTACTGGTATCATTGCACTCCTTGTTCGCTCACTGAATCTTCCAGGTGCTTACAATCAGTATACGTGATTACCCTAAGGCTGTCCTCATTTTCCAAAAACAGCAAGTGGCACTATGAAGTTATCTGTTTCTCTGTGTGTCGATGACTGTCAGTCACTGACATACGTAGTTCATGCTCGATTGTTTCATTCTGAGAAGTTCACTTACAGGTAGGAAACATTTGTTTCCGAAAAAAAAAAAAATACATATATTGTAGTTACTCATCCGAAATGTAACGCGAAAAAAGTAACACAAACTAGGTACGTTACTTAAAAATTTGTAACGCGTTACCGTTACAGTTACTTTGGAAAAAATGTAACGCGTTACTAGGAAACGTGACTTAAAAAGTAACACGTTACAAGTAACGCGTTACTTGCGTTACGTTACTTCCCAAGACTGGGTTCAGACCCGGAATCTAAACGATTTCAACAGATTTTCACTAAATGACGATTGTCAGGAAGCAGTAACATTCCACTTGTAATAGCACAAGACTTTTGGAATAGTGTTAGAAACAATAATTACGGGGACTCTGAACTAGCATTTCCTCTTTTATAATAATATAAACTTATCCTAGTTTCTATGAACGGGAGACAGGTCACATTATTGTTTCTATTGAGAATAACTCATCTTCCTTGATTTGTTCATTTTAATTACGTACACATTAAAAGTAACTCTAACATAGTTGCTGGCATTTAATTTCCATTTCCATGAATAAATGTCTTTTCGAGAAAAAATATTTAGAACCACCAATTACATGTTGTAGTAACACTTGCATTCAATTTAGGATGTTAAAATAAGCATACTTTCATACACTGAATTGCTTCTTCCTTGCTTTCAGTGCAGCAAATTTTGAAATTGTTTCAGAAAAATCCTGTTTCCTAGTTGTCATGTTCTGACGTTAGAATGGTAAGAGCATTCAATTTATCTTCCTTTAACGCAGTTTGTAGTTGGTTTTTGATGAGTGACAATTTTGAGAATGCTCTTTTAACCTCTTAATCAGAGGAAAAAGGGACGCCCTGGACGCATGATTGAAGCTGACATTGTCAACTGGAAAAAGAGAGAAGGCAGTGTGTTCGCTTAGAACAAAAGGAACTTAGAAGAAAGCAATTTGAAGAGCAGCAGACACAGGTGTTACAAACAGCTCAATTGGCTTTATCTGACAGTGAAGAAGATACATCATCTGCATAAAAAGAGGTTCAGCAGTTGAAGTTGTTCAAATACTCCTCGTGATGGTGATAGCCGAAAAAGAAAGCGTGCACGTAGAAGTTTCATTAGATGCAAACTTGTTGCAGTTTTGGAAAAATGAAATGTTAGTGACAGAGATGCGGTTCATATTGTAACTGCTGTTGCCGAAGCATTGAATCAAGATGCAGATGCCTTGGTTTCGCCTTTGTCGTCAATATTTGCATCAGTGAGGGTGATGCAAGAAGCTTTTTGGGTGAAATTGAAAATATAAATGCTGTTACCATGCACTGGGATGGAAAGATGCTTTCTGCATTAGCAAAGACAGAGTTCGTTGACAGACTACCAATTATTTTTACTTTCAATGAAAGTGAACGATTACTAGCAGTTCCGAAATTACCATCTGCCACAAGAAAACATCAAGCGATTGCTTTGCATAATATTCTGAAAAAATGTGGTCTTGTTGATAAAGTCCAAGCTCTTTGCTGTGACATAACCTCAGCAAATACTGGACAAATAAAAGGTGCCTGCATCTTGTTGGAACGGTATTTGGGAAGAGATATTTTATATTTATTATGCAGGCATCACATTTATGAACTGGTTTAAAAGTTGTTTTCGAATTGAAGATCAATAATCATTTCGGACCAAACATTTCTATTTTCAAGTGTTTTCAACAAGCTTGGAGTGATATTGACAAAACTAAATTCAAGCCTGGTATTCAAAATGAACGCACTCAAGGAAAACTACACGACACGGACAATGATATGCTTCAGATTGCCATGCAGAATACCCAAAATATCTTACCCAGAGAAGACTACCTTGAACTTATTGAACTTGCTGTTATTTTTCTTGGAGGAGTTCCACCCAGAAGAATATAATTTCGTTTCCCAGGAGCTTATTATCATGCCAGATGGATGGCAAAAGCCCTTATATTCCTTGAAGATTTCACTCTTCCGCACTAGCGTGCGCAGGACATTGGGAATGTGGGTGCCAGATCTAAAGTACCACCATATGGAATGTCGTCCTCCCCCCCCCTTTCTCTTAAGAAAAGATAGCGTCATTGCACCCGACGCTGCGTCGGCGACGCACGGCACACATGCAGACGGGAAATAATTTACACATAATCTCTTCTCAGTTTGTAATAATTCTACATAAAAAAGTTTGTCTAATGGGGGTGCTAAGGCACCCATGGCACCCACTTTGCGCACGCCTATGCTCTTCCATGATTCATTTTCACTGCAGTAAAAGCCTGATTCACTTTCACTTACTACTCGTGATAATACTCCTGACTCACTTTCACTTACTATTTTTTCTTCAAAATAAGATAAAAGTTTGAAATTGTCGGTTGTAAGTGCTTGTTATCATATCTTTATAGATGCTGCCATATATTGGATAATTCAAAAACTCCTAATAAATGAACAAAAAGTTTGGGCTCTTTGCGGCACCATTTATCCTCATTCTATTGGAGTGAAATTTTGCACAGGATAGTATTTCGACAAGTGGCACCAAATGAAGGGGTGTCCCAAATAACAATTACAATGTTGTAAAATAAGGACCGTCCTATTAATCATTCACTAACAAGATTTTTTTTTTTTAGTTCAGAATAAAATTCAAGTGGATGCAGTAGATTTAAACATTGTGGTGAAAATTTCTGTAATTAAAGAACGCAGAAAATGCGTTTATGAGCTTATAGATTGGTTGTTCGATATTTTACTAATGTTTAAGATATTTGCTGAGATTTACTGAAATTTTCGAGCGTCTGCTACAGATACTAGGTGGTTATACTAATTAAAGTGCTGCTATTCACGGCTATCCGGCGCGGGCTGTAATCAACGTATTGCATTACAATTAGAATTCGGTAAATACGAGGTATGGCAATTAAATAACGAGACTGGTGTCATAAATGTGATGTATAGCAAAGAAAATTACAATTGACTGTTATCCCCTTCAATATACTCCCTTCCCCTATCTATACACTGCTGCATACGTGCCTTCCATTGTTCGAAGCAATGCTGTAGGTAATCAGATGTCACTCTGTTCAGCAACTCTGCCCTTTTTCGTTTCATCTTTTCCACATACTGAAAATGTGTTCTCTTCAATGCACTTTTCACTTTTGGGAATAGATAAAAGTCACAGGGAGCCAGGTCTGGGGAATACGGAGGATGGTCGAACACAGGAATGCGCTTGGCTGCTAAAAACTGCTTCACAGAAAGGGCATTATGGGCAGGCGCATTGTCTTGGTGGAGGATCCATTCATCGTTCTTCCACAAAATCCTGTCTCTTCTTCCCTATTCTTTTCCTCAGCTTGATTAGGACTTCTTTGTAGTAGGTCTGATTCACTGTTTGACCCTGAGGCACCCATCCAGTCATGATGATACAACTGATAAAAAGAGAAAACGTTGAGCATTGCCTTCAATTTGGACTTGCTCATTCGTGCTTTTTTCATTATTGGCGATGTGGGAGTCTTCCAATGCATGGATTGACGCTTAGTCTCGGGATCATACTGAAAAACCCATGTTTCATCACATGTGAAGACACGTGTTAGCAAGTCTGGTTCTGCTTTGAGTCGTTCCATGACGTCACAGCAAATGGTCTTTCGAATGTCTTTTTCTTCTTGAGAGAGATTTTTTGGGACAATTTTTGCACAAACCTTTGTCATGTTTAAATTGTCATGCAAAATTTGTCTTACTGTCTCTTTGTTAATGTTCGTCATGTCTGCGATCATCCGCATACTCAGAAGTCTGTCTTTCCGGACAAGTTCGTTAATTTTTTGAACATTTTCGTCCGTTCTTGAACTCAAAGGGCGGCCGGGTCGTTCATCATCTTCAACCTTCTCCCTACCTTTTGAAAATCGTTTGTGGTATTCGAAAACTCGCGGACGTGACATAGGATTATCAACATACACCTCTTTTAACATTGCAGAACATTCCGTCGGTGTTTTCTTTAATTTCACCAGAAACTTAATGTTAATGCCCTGCTGAGCTTTACTATTCACCATGATTCCGGCACTACTACAGAACACTGTCCTCTTCATGCAAGCCTGCAAAGAAAAGAAAAGCTTTCAGATTCATGAAACAAACAGTGGCTGCTCATGAAGGTTCAAGATCAACAACATCATTAGCTATTTCCCCGCCACGGTCCTCCGCGACAGGAGGTGGGCAGTCTCGTTATTTAATTGCCACACCTCGTATTTTGGAGCTCAGTAAATTTATTATGATATGTGTCGGTATTTTTGTAGCAAAGCTTTTATAATCACTTCTGCATATCCTAAAAGTTAGTTTATTATATGCTTTTCTGTTCAGTGATATTCAGTTATTTTTGTTGCAGTTATTTTACTTAAAATATACATTGGCGGAGCATAATCCCACAAGTAGGATAGGCCCGATAAACTAATAACACAAATAACATTTAATGTATCAAAAATGTTTAAAATTATGGTCAAAATTCTATTTTCCTTATTGAGTTAAACAAAAGAAACTACCAAATCTATTTAATTTAAAGAACTTTCTAGCTATATTTCTAACACTGTTTACAGTTAAATTCATGTGGATATATACATAGTAGTTTTTTTGGTGTTCTTTAAGAAGATAGAATGAATATTTTATAAGCAAAAGTAGACCGGAAGTAGTCTATTATTATTATTATTATTATTATTATTATTATTATTATTATTATTATTATTATTATTATTATTATTATTATTATTATTATTATTATTATTATTATTATTTTCAGGAAAATTCGAATCACATATTTCCCCATCTTATGTCTATAATATCTACACAGTTTCATTTACTTTGGTCCACTGTTGCCTTTCGGGCAACGACTATCAAACTTTTGAGTGGGTGCTTTTGTTCATAAAACCGTTTCTCCGCAGAAAATAATAAAAAAAAGTATTCGTTTATTTATTGTGTATTGTCCCTATACGAAGTTTTGTTGCACTTCTTCATGTTCTTGAGACACTCCTGACAAACTGTTATTAGCACTTTTGATATTTCGTAATCAAAGGTTTGGAGGAGTCCGTGCCCGACCCAACCGTTTTTTTTTTTTTTTCAAGAAAAAACGAAGCACATGTTCCCTGATTTTATGTCTACAATAACTGTGCATAATTTTATTCACTTCGGTCCACTTATTGCCTTTCGGACGTCAACTTTCAAAATTTAGGGTGAGAGCTTTTGCCCCCTAAAACCTTTTTTCCGCAGAAAGTTAAAAAAAAAAACGTATTCATTTATTTGTAGTATCTACCTGCTGAATTTGATCAAAATCGGACTGTTACACTTGTTAAGTGTAACATGTTAGACTTGTAGAGTTTAAACCAGGCCGCAGTGGCTCAGTGGTAGAGCGTTCACCTCTGGTGCATTCGATCTCAGCTCGCGCCAATTGAACTTTGTTTTTGACGAACACCGTGTGCGTGGGTTTTCTCAAGGTTCTCACAGTTTCTTCATTCCACCCCTTTCATTCATTTCTCAGTATCACCGTCTCGTTTAGCCTTTGCCGACATAACCATGGGACGTAAAACTTAAAAGATTTAATTTCATTGTAGAGTTTTACGTCCCTTTCAGCAGCGAGGCTATATGAGACAGAATCTACTGATTAACGCGGAATCCGAAGCACATGAGCTCCCGCCGGGAATGGAAAAGCAACTGAGTACGTAACAAGTAGTGACTATTTTCATGAATACATGTATCACAAAATTTTTCTTCAAGTCTGATACTAAAATATTATTATTATTATTATTATTATTATTATTATTATTATTATTATTATTATTATTATTATTATTATTATTATTATTATTATTATTATTATTATTATGTTATGTATTACTTGAGATGCAAACTATAGTTGCAGTATTGTAGAAGGAATATTGCCTAACTGATAATGCTTATGAGAATTGTTAGGTTTCTACAGGGGTAGATCTACTCTTCCTACCCTGGGAAAGCAGTAATTACGTAAATTCCTCTTCCACTCTACAAATAAAGCACTGATTAGCACATATAGCACTCGAAAAGGATTAAATTTTAAACAGGAAAGTATAACTTTACATATTGTTTTTTTTCTGTAAAACAGATTGTTTAGCTTTACTGAAAAATGTTGTTTTTTTTTCAAGAACATTGAACGTTGAAAAAAACAGTAATGAAACGAATTAATTTCTTTATACAGGTAAAAAAAGCTGTCATTTCTAAAGAGAGCAGAAACAGAGCAAGTAAATATAAATCGAAACCTCTGCTGAGCTAATACTCAGAGAACAGAATGCTATGTTAAAAACGTTTCTTTTAACATTTTGATTTGTCTTATGTCTAGAGCAGCTTACAAGGTCAGTACAATATTGTCTGTTGACGTGTAAAAATTGACTGAAGGGAAATGGAACAAAATACTAGAGTTGTGCAGCGCTAACTTAAAGTCAAAAAACATATATCGAAATAACGAGTGCATCGTGGCTGTTAGCAAATAAAAACTACTATTTTATGAGCTGTTGGAGCAACCAACTGCACATACTGATAAAAATAGAATCTACTGCTAGAAATAGAAGAGATTCAAATGCTTCAGCAAAAGTCAAAATATGCTTCGTAGCAATTGGATCCCGAATATGAGAAATTATGAGCGCAGCGAGATTCGTATACGGACTCCCACGTTAGTAGTTCATGACTTCACCGTCTGAGCAGCGACTATTTGCTTGCTTTCGTCTGGTATATCAATGCATTTCGGGCACCACTTTGGAACAAGCGAAATAATTAGAATGATGGGATTGGCAGTTTGAACTGTTCAATATTGCAACCCTAGTTGGGCATTACAACATTACCCAAACTCTATTTTATATACAAACACTATTATACATTTCATTTTCATAAACTTGCTCTTATGATAACAATACCGATTTCCTCATTAAATTCAATGGATAGATAATTGCTCAGTTGAGTTGATTTTGAGTTTAGAGTCCGATTCAGCAGCGAGGCTATATGAGACGGGACCTACTGAGTAACATGGAACCCGAACCACATGAGCTCCTCCGCAAATCGAACCAGGGTTTTCCACGCCAAAGATATAGATAATTGTGTCTTATATAGCAGCTAATATTCTTGCTATAAAGTATAAAATAACTAACATTTGATATAAATAAATGAGATACCTAAGATATTGCAGATTACTGAAATAGCGATTTAATTTAATTTTAAGCATTATACATGATTGTTCAAGTGGATAGGTGCTGATTGCCACGCGTGCTGACTGCCACAGCCAATTATTGGTGCTGACTGCCACGACTGTCGCTGATTGCAAATATGAAGGTGCTGACTGCCACGACGGCGTGCTGACTGCCACGAGCCTGGGATAAACTGTATTTGGAAAGAGAGGAATTAATCCCTCACACTAAATTTATGATTATTAATTAATTTAGTAAGGATTAATTTAGTAATCATCACAGCAAATCTATGTGGCAATCCTATAAGTTACAAAGTTGCTCACGAAGTGGAACGACATACACTTGGATGTTTATAATGGGATTGTCTTTTCTGTTATATGTACAATTTGCACATTTCATTGTTTATATTAATTGTTTTATTGTATTATTTTATGAATATGATGGTCTGAAGCCAGCTGACAAGGGAAGTTTGGGAGAAGCACCCGCCTGCAGAGAAATAAGCATGTCATTTGAAGGACCAATTCATGCTGATTACAACAGGAAATAAAACTCCTGTACGTTGAGAACTGTTCGAGATATTCAACTTGGAAATTTATATGAGAAAATGAGTGGATGCACGTTTGAATGCGTTAAGTATTCTCACCCATGGCAAAGCCTGATGGTTTGAACTTGCTATTGCTTGATCACTGGGGTCCATTCACAGACAAATTGTCCATTACAAGTTGCATGACGGATGGCAAAGACCTAATGGTTGAGAAGATACCAAAGAATTGCACACGATTTGTGCAACCATTTGATGTGTTTTGATTCCGATCAATCAGATTATGGCAGGAGATTTGTACATAGTATGAATCTTCTTCGTCTGGACGTTATAATGTACCAACGAAATAATCAAATAAAGTTCGTGTCCATACGAATCACTTCCGATCACCGCGATACATTGGATTGTTTCAGTTTGCGTTCTGCAAGGCAGATTACGAACAAATTATAGGCCTATAACTTTTGAATCACTTCTCGAATTTGCTTTTGCTTTAGTTCTGCGAACTGTCCTCTTGACGGATGCAACACAATTGCACATATAAAATGTTCATGGTGCAAGGGAGAATTTTGCCTGCGTCATTTTTCTTCGTAAAACAGAAGAACAACAGTGATCAATTTTCATCTCTAACCTATGATTATTGTGAACAATGTAATGACTAATTGTATCTAACAAACCCGTTAATTGTTGCGAAACACTTTTTTCTGTTACTTCGGATAGCTTTCAATTCGTATGTCAATATTCGTTACTACTTCTATTGTACTTAACGCGTATAAATGCGCATATCCTCATTTTATCATATAAACTTCCAAGTTAATATCTCGAACCGTTCTCAACCGTACAGGAATTTTATTAGCTTGTTGTAATCAGCATGAATTGGGGCTTCAAATGGCATTCTTAGTTTCTCTGCAGGCGAGTGCTTTCTCCTGAACTTCGCTTGTGAGGGACAGCCAGCAGTGCTTTTTTGATGGAACTTTCAAGAGCTGCTCGAAACAATTTGCACAGCTGTACACAGCTCATGCTGACGTAGGGAGTTCAAGTGAGAATACATAAATCGTACCAATTTTGTACGCACCGCTCCCTGACAAAACTGAAAATACACTAATGTCCAAAATTATTGTCGCATATCTATAACTGTCTTCTTGTAAGAATATAATTTGATAATTTTGCAGAGTACTTTTAATACTTATATTATGTGTATAATCAGGAAATTTATATTTGTGATAAATTTCATAGGAAAAGAATTATAAATACGAAAATCATAATGAGTAAAATAAAATGTAACTAAATGGACAAGAAAATTTTATTTTCGTTTTATTGTTCTTATTTACTGCTCTTTTGACATGAAATTTACCACATACTTGTCTTTGCCGATCATACACATACTAACATTATAAGAAATACCGGGCGAATTCGTTATCAAATTATATTACTAGAACAACATATTTATAATCATGTGACAATAATTTTGGACATGAGTGTACATACAGAGACCTGTTTACCTTTGTTAGGTGTTGGCCTGAACAACACGATCCTAAGGATTATCTAGTTTTTTTCATGCTTCTTGGCGTCTGGTAATGTTACATGTGGCAACTTTCTCTCAGACTCGTGGCAGTCAGCACGCCATCGTGGCAGTCAGCACCTTGATATTGGCAATCAGCGCCAGTCGTGGCAATCAGCACCAATAATTGGCTGTGGCAGTCAGCACCCGTGGCAGTCAGCACCCCACCGTTCAAGTTGCTTGATAAAGATGCAGATTATGAATTATACTATTTTTTCAATGAAATGAAATTAAATCTTTAAGTTTGACGTCCCATGCTTATGTTGGCTAGGTAAAGGAAACGGTGATGATGAGGAATAATGAAAATTATAGAACGAAGAAAGTGGGAGGAAACAGAGGAATCCTGAGAAAACCCACGCACACGGTGTTTCTCCATCACAAATCTCACTGTGCAAGCTGGGATCGAACCAAGGACCCAATGCACCAGAGGTGAACGCTCTACTACTAAGCCACCCCGGCCCTATGAGAAATACAACCAAATTTATTCTTTCTCTCTCTCTCTCTCTCTCTCTCTCTATCTATCTATCTATCTATCTATCTATCTATCTATCTATCTATCTATATATATATATATATATATATATATATATATATATATATATATATATATATATATATATATATATTAGGAGCATGAATAATTTTCATTTTGGATGTATGGTTTCAAGTTGACATTTAACTCAGAATTCTGTTCTTAATGAGTTGAGTTGATTGGAGTTTAATGTCCCTTTCAACAGCATGACTAACGAGACGTGGACGTGTTGATTAACGTGAAACCGACCACGTGAACTCCCGCCGGGTGGTGATGATGATGATTTTCAGTTTAACGTCCCGGTCAGCAGCGAGGCTATATGAGACGTGGGCCTACAATGGACGTGATTAACATGGAATCCTAAGCATATGAGCTCCCACCGGGAATCGAACCGGTTGGGTGGGCCGAAGCATTGGGTGGTGGAAAGAGTGGACGAAAGCGAATGAAATTTTGTGTAGATTTTATATATGTAAAATAAGCCCGTTCGTGTTCAACAAGTGTCCTCATCCGATTTCTTCAAATTTGGCACCAAGAGTAAGCACAAATAGTGTAGCGTATTTTATAGTATTTCGGGAGGCGCCTTTAACCCTTACAATGTTTTTCCGCATAAACAGAAAGACGTGTCGATTTATTTCCTATTTACTGTTGATGTGCCAAATTTGAAGCAAATCGGATGCGGATACTTGGGAAACACGAGATGCCTCATTTAACATATGCAATACCTATATACAATTTCATTTGGTTCGGTCCACTCCTTCTTGCGCTACTACGGTAAAATTTACTTTTTTCGGAAAACAGTATTGGGGCCAAGGCCCCTTCCAAATTGCAGTTTTGATATTTCGTAATCAACGGTTGAAAGATCTGTGACCCGACCCGTCCAACTTTTTTCTTTTTTTAAAGGAAAATACAAACAGTATTCCTTCATTTTACGTCTACAATATCTCTGCACAGTTTCATTGACTTCGGTCCACTTCTTCTTGCCTTTCAGCCGTCAAATTTCAAAATTTTGTGTGGGGGCTTTTGCCCCCTAAACCGTTTGTCGGCATAAAATAAAAAAATATATTCATTTATTTTTTGCGTATTGTCGCAACACAAAATCTCTTTGCAATTCTTCATGTCTTTTAGACATACTGTCAGCACTTTTGATATTTCGTGATCAAAGGTTTGGATGGGCCCATGTTCCACCCAACCGTTGTTTCCAGGAAAATACGAAATACGTATTCCTGCACTTTACGTCTACAATATCTGTACACAATTTCATTCACTTCGGTCCACTTCTTCTTGCCTTTCGGGCGTAAACTTTCAAAATTTTGGGTGGGGGCTTTTGCCTCCTAAAACTGTTATTCCACAGAAAGTAAAAAAAAAAAAAAAAAAACATGTATTCGTTTATGTGTAGTATCTACCTGCTAAATTTTATCAAAATCGGAGTGTTACACTTGGGAATTGTTACATGTAAGTCAATTAGTCTTCCTCCTCTAGAAAATTCCTAGTAAAATATGTTTTTCTATAATACACCATATGCGCTTTAACATTCAGAAACCGGATTTACTTTCAGATTCAAACGCGGATGTTTCGCAACAAAGATGAGGATGCTAATAATTTTAAAAAATCATTCGAAATATTTGCTCCGTGGCCTTATATTTGCTTTGAAACCTTATATTTGCTTTCTACACCTGTATATCTTTTTATTAACACATTAGAAAAACTTAGTTTTTGAAGATTCACTCCCGACAAGGGCGACGATCCGGCCCGGCCCCCCAAAGCTCATGTGGGCCCCCTATTGTATTTATAAATATACAATATTTGGCATAATTTGACTGCAATTTGTCTTAAAATCCTGATATATATATAGTTATATACCTTCTGTATCTGAATGGCCCCCTTCAAATTTACAGAGAAATCGGCGCCCTTGACTCTCGAAGCCCAATTCAAACCAACAACAGTCATAGCGTGTGTTCTTTATCCGAAATATTGTATCGGTACGGTTATATCAGGATATAAGTTGAGTTGATTTTGAGTTTAACGTCCCTTTCAGGCTATTCATAAGAAGTGAAATAATTAGAAAACCTATCACTGATTGTTAGTATTGCGATTTAAATCCATATTGGGAAGTAGGAATTTTGTGTTTGGAAACATTTTGTAAATTGACAAAATTATGAATTACACCTGCACCTTTTTATGGAAAACACAAGCATTATATATGTGTGTGTGTCTTCGTAGTCCCGGAACGATCAAATATCTCGTACTATACAGATCAGGAAATATATAGAACGAAATATACAGATCAGGAAAACAAAACCAACACGTGTTAAATAGTTTTGAAAAGACTATCCAATGACACCAAACGCAACCCCTATCTCTACCTCCTTCGGGGGTACGGAGGATAACTTTAAAATTTTAAATGTGAACCCACATTTCTTATTGCACATTTGGATTCTCCAGAAAAAATGATCAATGATTTGACCCAGAATTGAAGATAGACTCTTCACAGATGGCGCTAGAATCACACACAAAAAAGGAGCAAGAAAACGTTATGAAAACATCGGTTATCCGTTCCGTATTCTGTGGTCAGATGGTTAGCGTACTGGAGTCCGACCTCAGAAGTCTTGAGTTCGGTTCCCGCGCAAGGCAACCTTTTTATTTGTTTTCCCAAATAATAATTTTATACATTTTAGCTTCAATTAGTACTTTATTCAAATTACACACAATACAAATTTCGATATTGTTTTGCAAAGTAGCCTTATGAAGTGGTACTTAGTAATACAGTTATTATGATTAGGGGTCATGGGGTTATTTACAACAAAAACAAACCATTTTTGTTGCAATTTGTATCGTCTTGCAAATTAATAAATTACGAATAAATACATTATTTTTATCTAAGTTAAAATGTATGAACTTATTATTTGAGTACAAAAAAGTACACATAAAATTGTTACTTTGAGCGGGAACTGAAATTAGGATCTCTGATTCCGCAGGCCAATACGCTAACCGTATGACCACACGGGCCTGCCACCCCACATTTTCATAATGTTTTGGTTCTTCACATTTGCTTATGTAAGTGCTTATTCACGTGTTGTGCATAGCCCCTCCTCGAAACAAAATCCTAAATACACCACTGTATATTGATATCACTAGATATATTATTTTTACCACAGTCGTTGTGTAAAAAATGTTCTTGGCGCTTCGTGTCTTTACCAGTGGACAGTGTGCGAATTACAAATGGGATAAAGGGAAATCTCCTTTGGTAATGCTGGATATATGCTATAACCAGGGGCGTCATTTCAGGTGACATCTTCTTAGCATGGGAAACTATAACAGTTGGAGACAAGGGCGTAATTTAGGGGAACAAGAGGGTACAATTACCCCCCAAGAGTTTGAGGAATACATATACTTTAATCAATTGTCTTCTAATATACTACTACAAAACGTGCAAGTCATAGTTGGTGGTGCTCTTGCCCCCTTCAAGCGAAGTCTCAAATGGTGTCTCTGGTTGTAGCATATATCTAATATAACCCAGGGGTGCCCACAAGGGGGGGCTATGACGCAAACTGCGTCATTGAAATATTTGGGGGGGTTAAAAATCTATATAAATATGCTTGAGGGTGTTTAAAAATTAATCGAAAAGATTTTTTTATGGAAGAACACCTACGGATAGACAATTGAGGGGGGGGGTGCGTCATGGACATGAGGGGCGGGGCATCATAATCAAAGAGGATTTACCCCTCATATCCATTGTAATTCACACTATTCATAGATATGGATATGAAGCTTCAAGAACATTTTTGTACCTCGACTGTGGTAACCATAATCTAGTGATATCAATATACAGTGGCGTATTTAGGATTTTGTTTCGGGGAGGGGCCATGCATAACACGTTAATAAACACTTATAATTTTCCTTTTGGGTGCCGACAAATTTTAATGAAATTGTGCATATACGAAATTTATTATTTCGAGGGGCTTGAGCGCGATAGCCACCCCTAAATACGCCACTGTCAATATATTTACGGATACAACTGATTTGAACATTTTTATTGTTGTATGCATTATAAACATATTGTGAATTAATATTTTACTTGTAGTTAGAAATGGCTACTTTATTAGTTACAACAAGAAAAATGACTCGAGCGTAACCTTGGCTACAAGCAGTTGGGTTACGCGCCTTTGACGTGAGAGGCCCGGGTTCGATTCCCGGCGGGAGCTCATGTGGTTCGGATTCCACGTTATCAGTAGGTCCACGTCTGCTGCTGAACGGGACGTTAAACTCAAAATCAACTCAACTCAACTCGAGCGTGAGCTTTTGCGCGTAAGTTGTAACTACTTCTCAGTCTGCCACTTGATACCTTAACACGTTTCATCATATATGCGGAGAGTCAGAAACTTTAAGACGCGTTTTCTGGCTATTGCAGTTTGTAATATTGACACTTTAAATGCGCACTTACCTCGCGAAAGGTACCCCAGAAGTTCGTTTACCAAAGTCTGCTTTCCACTTGTCAGCAACTTGTGTTCCTACTCGGTTATACACGTTTTATAGTTATTTCCAGTAGCTTATGAACGACAGGGACACGAACACAGATATATGGGGAACATTTAAAATCCCAAAAGTTCTCCCATCGGGAAACGAACCCCGGACCCTGCACTACAGAAGCACGTGCTAACCACTAAACCACACAGGCAAGTTGTAAGGCTAGCGGGTTTTAATAGTTCTACTGAAATGCTAGTGATATGCACTTGTAATAGATTGAGTGAATTATTCGAGAGGCAAAGCATTTTACATTGAATCCTTTTCCTAGTTTCGTTTTTATTGTTTATTGTATGTATTTTTCGTACAGCGCATGAAAAACGAAACACTTTTTTCGCTATGGTGCCCAGAAATACTATTTTAACTGATCATAAAACAGAAATCTGTCGGTGATGTAATTTGGGGTAATGTATTCTATTTTTATACCGAGTTCCTTCGTGGCTAAGCGGTTAGCATACGCAACTTTGACGTAAGAGATCCGGTTCGATTACCGGAGTGAGCTCATGTGGTTGGGATTCCACGCTAATCAGTAGGTAAACGTCTCATATAGCCTCGCTGCTGAAAGGGACTTTAAACTCAACATCAACTCAACGTTATTTTTATACCATCAAGAGAAGAAAGGGTAGATAATACTATCCTGCTAAAACATGTATTTATTTCTTTGGCACATATTACAAAGCATCGGACTATTTGCGACATTAATTACAAAAGCTTTAAGAAAAAGAAACTTTATGAACATTAAGTTGTTTCAAGCGTATAAATCGCTTGATAAAAATCCAGATTATGAATTACAATAACTTTTACGTTGTAAGTAAAAATACAAGCATATATTGTTTTTATCTCTCTCACATACTCTCTCTCTCTCTTTTCCCCCATAACAGCACTAGATATGCTAGGCATGTGCCATTTAGGTGTCCAGCTACTTTTTAGGTACCCGACACTTGGTACATATGATATTCATGTGCTAAGTATGTAATTCAGCTACCTAACGTTTTAGGTGCTTGTTACACCTAATTGATATTTGCGACTATGCATATCCCAGAAATGTAGCATTTATATACCTCGCTCAGTTTCGCACTGTGATAATCATTTGTTTTTATGTCGTCACTTGGGACATATAACTTTCATGTTCGAGGTACTTCCTTTAGGTGCAAACTTTTTCAGATACTAATGACACATAATTGATATCTGCAGCGACGCACGAATGACGGTTAGCTGTTTGCATTTGCTCATGCGCAGTAACATTCAACAAATGCATCAAATTTGGGAGATGAATTTAGAAGAAAGACATGACATAAGTGATGAATAAAAATTAAGATGAATCTTTCGTATAAGTTATATGTGAACAGTTAATTATTTACGTAGTTAAAGATAAAGAATTGTATTTTTTAGATGCCAACTGTCGCCGATCATTTAAAAGTTAATATTGAAGAACCATGAAATTAAGTAAAGATACACGCGTCATTTTGTTATAAAATTACATGGCGAGCGGATTTTATCTGATCCCAAACGGTTATCGTCGAATAAACAGAGTTACAAGAGCACTCTGATTAGCCAAACTAAAAAGACCCCAAGGATTTATCCCTTTACAAGCGACGTTTCTTTCATCGCCTCCGTGGTCAAGTCGGAAAAACACGTACCTAGTAATCCAAAGGTTAGTGGTTCGCGTCCACCCCCGTTTGCTTGTTTTTTTATACCTTAATGTAAACAAATTACGCATAAAAGCGATTTAACATATTTTGGAGGAGTAATTTTCACTTACGGAATGGGAAGAACATAGTGGGTAAGTTCCCCATGTACATGTCAGGCATGTGCCTAAGGGTGGACAATAATTGTGACTATCACTTGCCATCCATGTGATTCTCTCTCGTAGGTACATAAGGCACATACTGGGCACATTCCCGTGTACCTGAGGGAACATGACAGGCATATGCCTGGTATGTAACTGTGCTCCTAGGGCCCACCTCTCTCTCACACACACACACTCTCTCTCTTTCTCTACATATACAACTGTATATTGCAATAGGTATCAGGAACATGAATGATTTTCATTTTGGACGTGTAGTTTAAGATTGGTATTCAAATCAGAAATCTGTTCAAATTATAACAATGTTAAAGTTCCTCATTTTAGCGTCTTCGTATATAAATGATAAACATTGTGATTAAATATGACTAAGCTCTGAAACGTGACGAAACGAGTTGATTTTGTTTTTTCAAGCACCTCAAAACAGAACTTTATATTAAGTAAATGTTTCCATTTATTAAAAAAAAATTACTTCCCGGACCTTCAGATTAGTGGTCGAGTGCCTTGACTACTGAACCACGATTAATACGCGTTAATTGATTCGTCTTTAGTTTGTTTACGTGTATAATATACGCGCCGAATTTGATTCAAAATTAAGTAGTTTTGTATTTTTTTTTAAATTTGTAATTTAGTGAATACAGTGATGTAATACCCTGCGAGTCCTCAATTACATATTCCTGTGTTTTACCAATCTATTTGACTATAAACAAGCTACTGTTTTCAGCAAACAGAAAAGACTATTTAAGCGAGTCAGAGTAAGTAACGCTTTAGGTGAATGATTAGAGTTGTAGTTCTCTAAATTCCCGGTCCGACTTCGATTCTCGCTCTCTCCCTTTACAGTTTTTAAAATGTTTCATTTACAAGGCTGAGCTCCACTTGGATGCTGCTAAACGAAGATAATCTCCAGTGGAGAAATTCAGTGATGATGTAATCCTGAAAATAAAGGAAGAAAAATGAATTGAGAAAACGAGTTACAGAGTTAACTCCATTAATTTCGTGCATTTTTAAATTGTTGTTAATTGACACTATATTCTCCCCTTTTCTCCTTGTGTCTCAATGTGTAAATTTTCACAAATATTATACAAATCAAAAACTCTCAGTTATATTTGCAACCTAAGGGGAAGTACGCTTAATACGGATAAGTTCTCCAACTAGTTTGAGTGTTATCGAATTTTCCATTTTTAATATCTACAAATAAATTACTGCATACAAATATTTAGCATTTTCAAAAGTAATGAAATCGGATAAGTTCTTCTTTCGAAGTGGTATCACGTATCAATCAGTGGCGCCGGAACCAAGGAGCTCAGGCTCCATTAAACCCCCAAAATTTTCATTGGAGGCTGGGCTCTTTCCCCGAATGATCGATTCGTACTTTAATTGATTTGCAAGTAGGACTATTGTTAATAGTTCCAAAACTCAGCGCAAGGCTTTGTGTTTACTTAAAAAATAATAACCTACTACATATACCGCATAATCTATCAGTATATTATTTGATACGCATATATGTATAGTCATTTGAAGTAAGTTAACTTGTTTATAATCCCACATTTGAGTTAATTATAAGATTATTTAAGTCCCCTGACTGTTATCTTCTCATTGCCGCCTCTGGTGTCCGTTATTGTGCTATTTGCTGTGAGTACAAATATCCAAAGACTACTTTTTGTCATTTCGTCAGCCAGCGTTTTGCTCCACTTCTGAACTAAAACATTCTTTACGATTTGTGCTTTTAACACTTGGGGGCAACTTCAAGATGCTGTTCTAGCTACTCAACCAGGTGTAATTAATCTTGAAGCGGGCGTTAGTTGGGTTGCCTATCTCACGGATTTTGTACCTCAAGAATTTCAGTGGCCCACTGTACATCATATTCTGAGGCAGCTCTCTTTTAAGATTCGGCTCGTCTGCATCCTCATGACAAAACTCATGAACAATTCATTTACGCAGTTCGTGTTTAACAACACTGATGTCAATATTTGTACTCTGTATAAATTCAATACTTTTTAAAGTATGAAGGAAATTCAATGTGTTACTCCAACTCCAGATGATTCCACTTCAAATTAATCTATCTCAAGACTGAAGGAGATCCCGTCAGCATCCTTTATAGGACATTGTGGTCATGTTCCTGTACAAACGTTTCAAACTAGAAGTAGACACGGTCTGTCAGCCATAACACTTTTAGACTTACGCAAAATCAATCCAGTGTCAACTAACGTCTCGGTTTCAATAAGGGAGCTGAAATAGTTATATGGCAAATGGAAATGAGTGGATAGTTTTCCAGGTTGGAATGGGTACATGAAGAAATGCACTACAGGTTACAATTCTCAACTTCTCTTCGTCCATATTCTTACGTTTTTGACGATGTCTTGTATCATGGAGGCAAACTATAGGCTTTCTGTTTTTGTTTCTTGATGTAATAATATCTCCTGAGTATTTTTCTTTCAGTTTAGTTCATATTGTTTTTTTTTTTTTTTTCAGTTGGTAGTGCATAATCACCATCTTGAAAAATTTCACTGAATGAAAATTGCGATCTTCCTTGTTAGCTTCAAGGTAGTTGCAAACATGAGCCGTAGCGTCTGAAACAACATTATCTTTCGTTCGATCAGTTTCATTTCAGAAGAAATCTTGTGAAACTTTTTCATGCATGACGAATGGTATCTGTCTTCAGCACCAACTAAATCATGAATATTGTCAATTCTAATAAAAACTTCTTTGCCCCAGTCGTCATTTCTTCTATCGGCTGCTTCCATAATAGAATTTTTAACTTGAATGCTTTTGACGCGCTCACTGGTGTTTTTTTACTCTATCTCTTTAAAAAATCATCTGATGAACAAAACAGGCAGATTTCTTGAAAATTAAAACTTAGTACTTCTTACCTAAGTTATCGGTGTAGGTGATGAATAGAGTCCGGATTTTTGTGTAATATCAACCCCTTAAATATGTACATAAATATGTAACAAAAATCGCTTAAAATGTAAGAAATATGTAATATTATATAAGAATATGTAATATTACATATGTTACATGTTTATGAAAACGAAATATTAACACGCGTATGAGTATGCAATATTTAAACGAATTATGAAAATAAAAAAGAAAATCTACTACACTTTATCCTGCTTAATGCAAGTCCACCAATGAAGTGAAATGCTTGAACAGCTGAGACAGCCATATGTCACTGACGTGACTGATTGAAGGACAATAAAAATCAGACACGAATGAAGGAAGATGTGAATTGGCTAGAGAGAAACAGGAAAGCCCCGAGAAAAGCAATGCATACGGCATTTGTACGTCAGAAATCTCATGTGTGTGGTGTGGTCCCGTTTCAAATCTAGAACCTTTTACACTAAATGCGCATCCGTCACCACGGCCCAATCTTGAAATGAATTATACGCAATATACAAATTTAAATACTAAAAGCAACTTAAGACGAAATGCAGGGAAAAGCAGTTCTATATATATTTATATAGATTTTATATATATAAATATATATATAGGTTTTATATATATTTATTTCATGCAGGGAAAAGCAGTTCTATATCTTTTAAACAATACCAGCTGAACTAAGATTGAAGAATATTTCCACTAATGAACATTTTTAATTTGAAATAAAGTACTTACAAAAGATGTGCCTGCAGTTCAACTGTGTGTTGTTGCACAATGGGTTACAAGGTACATTTCCAAATGATCAGAAGTAAAATTTTGTCGGCGATCGGATAAAATATTCTTGTATGCAGAGAATGATCTCTCCACATCACATGAGGTAACAAGAGCGTATTTCAACAGGGAGATGTAGTTGGGGGAAATATCTTCAGGGGGGTTCTTGTTTCACCACTGAGAATCTCACACTGCCAATAGGCTGTCGTAACCCGGGTTTCTTTCCATCACTGCATTTACTTTTTTTCGTACTTTTTCTCCTACATCTCCACACACACCTTGCAGCATTCTCTTTGCATCCTCTATGATTTACATGGATTCCGAAAGAGGCCGCCCAACAGTCTCTAGCTTTTTAATGCTTGTAGGTAGCCAACCAAAATTACTGTTTATGTATGCGATATCACACGCTACTTTTGAGTCATTAAACAGTTTGTGATCAATACCAACTGATACAGCAGACTCCGATCGAAATGAATGAACAACAGGCTTATTTTTTGAAAATGTTCATTGTAGAAATGTACTGCCTGTATCCAAGTGCCCCATCGCGGTAGCACAGGCTCCAGAGGACGTGGCACGTCTGGCAGTTATCTGTAAACTTGAACACGTTGTGGCGCCTTAACAAACGTTTTTTCGTGGAAGAAACTAGTTGATTTACTTCACAAAAGTTGTCTCTCACCTCTTCAGCTACACGCTGAAGAGCATGGGCCATACAAGTGAAATTAATTAAGTGAGGGTAAAAATCTGTAAGTACTCTAGCCGCTTTTAACATGTACGCTGCACTGTCTGTATAGAGAACAAGGACTTTTTCTTCCTGAACTTCTCCCGGCCACAACACTTTAAGACCATCGTTTACAAAGAGAGAAATCGTGGAATGATTCGTGCGTTACTCGCAATAAGATAGGATTTAGATGGAGCATCTTCACTTAACTTTCCAATCACTAAATTTGCTACATAATGTCCCAAAACGTCTGTTGTTTCGTCCACAGAAATCCAAATATATGAACTACCTATTTCTGTCCTAATGGTATCTATAGTTTCCCTATAACAAACTTCGAGATAACACTTTCGAAGAGTGGATTCGTCAGGAATTCGACGCCTGCAGTACTTCTCCAGAAAAGCACGGTATTTTGGCACTTGAACTTTGTTCCAAGGAATGTTTGCTGCTATCATTGCTTGGCACAAGTCTGAAAAACTCACTCACTAAATTATCTTGATGCATTTGTGTCAAGAGTACTTATTTTTTTGCAGTTCGCAAATTTTTATTTCTTGCATGGAGTGCACTTCGTACATGTTGTTCTAACTGAGATTTCGTTGAACATCCAATTTTTTTATCACACACTTAGCACAACACCACTTTATCATCCGTTGTAAACTCATAATCGATAGTTACCCACGACCGCAATTTCGCGGATAAAGTTGAGGCAACCAGAGCAATTTCTAACTTCGACGGTCAATACAGAACACGTGCGTTTTGCAACTGTAATACTAGAGTACTGTCCTCATGTCATTCAGTTGAACAAGCGAAGTTCTTCGAAAGCTTAGGTTACCTGCTATGATATTGCCATTGTCGCCAGCTTCTTGGAACGAACTCTTGCAGTAAATTCCTGGAAACACACTAGCATACAGTTTTGACTTGAATTGCAGGATTTGCTTTCATCTTTTTGCCGTCTGACCTCAGATAACAATCAAATAGACTTCATTTTAAGAATTTCCTGGCCAGTCGCTTGTCAGGCATGTGATCTGTCTTCCTTCAGAGTTGAGAATAAAGGGCGCTCCTAATGTACCCCGGAGGGAGGATTTTTACTTGTTTCTTCTTATATTTCTTTCGTTATCGGCGAAAATTCTGCGAAACATGGTTTGATAAATAAAAAAGAAAGATATATTTTTCTTTCGGTAAAGAAACGAAAAGATAGACATGACAAAATTGAACCTAGATGCAAGCCTTGCACAGCTGGAGAGTTTTTTTAAATTTTAAATTAAAATTTCATTAAACGCAAAATTTTAAGACAGTTTTATGTAAAAAAAATGTAGAAACCATAGAAATATGTAATATTAGTCAAAATATGTAAAAATATGTAATATGAAACTTAAGTTGAAGCACCCTACACGTGTGAATCACAAACATTTAAGGATATGACGAACCTACATATGAAGGAAAAATATGTAATTACATACAAATCCGGACATTAGTGATGAAGTTCGTCGTGATAGCAACGCTTTGCTACCTCTTGCTTTTGTGTAAACTTTTCTGTTCTTTTCATAACACTTTCCAGTCCCATAAGTTGGCATTCCTTTCCATCTTTCACTTTAATACTGCAGATTACTAATATTTTCAGTCCCTTTTCTTTTACTATACACGTAACATTATCACTTAGAAGTTTATCACGTTTGAAACATTTTTCAACTGGCGACTTTCTGAACATAAATGATCCAATAGACCTGATTACTTACTCTTAGTTACATCTGCAATGAATAAAAAATATTAATTCATATTTTGTAAAAATAAAAAAAAGATCATTAAAACAAAATAGTATCAAAAATTTCGTTAAGGCAGTGCTGAAAAAGAAATACGTAATTAGCCATGCCTATAACTTCTAAACGGTTTATCCTAGAGAAAAAATGAAGAGGACATTTCATGTAGAGAATTTAGTGTAAATTATTTTTTGTAATAACTTGTTTTGCTGTAAAATGCTTTCCACGTGAGATATTTACAAAAATCTAAGATGGATTTTTCCAAGATGGCGGCCAAATCCGGGGTGGTAGAGGGGTGAAAAATTAGTATGTTGTTACGGACACTCTTATGAAGAAAACAAAATTTGTTCCAGCTTTCCACAATTTTTTTTCCTTATTCGACCCTTCATTGATTGGCTTACCCTAACAGCACAAGATGTGCTAGGCATGTGCAATTTAGGTGTCCCAGCTACTTTTTAGGTAGGCCTACCCGACACTTGGCACATATGATATTAATGTGCTAAGTATGTACTTCAGCTACCTTCAGTTTTAGGTACTTGTTCCACCTAACTGATATTTGCAACTATGTACCACAAATATAGCATTTATATATCTGGCTCAGTTTCACACTCTAACAGTCATTTGTTTTAATGTCGTCACTTGGGACATATATTTGTCATGTTCTAGATACGTATTTTAGGTACATACTGTTTCAGATACCCTAACAGCACAAGATGAGCTAGGCATGCGAGGTGTTTTAAATTCATCTCCCATATTTGATGTATTTATTGCTTCTTTTTCTAAACGATTGTGTACTACAAGCAACAAACGCATCAACTTTATTAGATGGCAACTGTCGCCGATCATTTGAAAGTGAATATGGAAGAACCACGAAATAAAGTAAATAGACACTCTTCGTTTTGTTATAAAATTACATGGCGAGCACATTTTATCTCATTCCAAACGGTTATCGTCAAATATACGTGTTTAAAGGAGCACTCTGATTAGTCAAATTCAAAAGTCCTCAAGAATTTATCCCTCTACTAGCGACGTTCTCTTTATCGCCTCCCTAGCGAAGTCTGAAGAGCAAGCGGCTAGTAATCCAAAGATTGGTAGTTCGCGCCCATCCCAGGATACATTTTTTCACTTGTTTAAACTGTTTTTAGACTCACCTTAAGGGACTTACCGTAAACACATTACGTATATAGGCGATTTAACACATTTTGGGAGAGTAATTTTGTGGTCCATTGATGCTTACGGCATGGGGAACATACCTTGAACATACTAAGCACGTTCCCCAGGTACATGTAAGGCATGTGCCTAGGGGCGGACATAGACTGTGACTATCACTTGCCATCAATGCGATTTCTCTGTCAGAGGTTCATAAGGCACATACTGGACACATTCTCATGTACCTGAGGGAACATGATAGGCATATGCCTGCTGTGTAATTGTGCTGTTAGAGTAATTTGGAAGAAAGAAGATTAGTTTTAATACTCACGCTGATAGATAAGCTCAGGTAATTGACTACGGCTGAGGAAAACTTTTGCTGGTATGTTACATCAATTCATTAGATTGTTGATGCTGTTCATGACATTCTTGGACAACTATTGTTTTCTAAGACACAAAGTGGACAACAAGTTGCTTCCTGAAGTTGGATTGTTATGCCGGATTTTTTTTTGTTACGTAGCTTGCTAATCGTCTTCATTTTGAAGTTGCCCTCGACGAGGAAGTTCAACAAATGGAACGACAGCATATCGCAGAGAAGAGAATTTTTGATACAGGTGTACACGCTCTTTCGCAAAAGTAACATCTGCACATATCCTGGCATTCAGAAAGTTGACAGAAAGAGGCCTAAAAGTTCTTCTTACAGGTTCCTATCAGTTTTCTCAGGCAATTATCTACTCGGCTGAAATAATGAAACAGAGCTCCCTTCTTGGCTAAGATGTTAACGTACACGACTTTGACGTGGAAGGCCCGGGTTTGATTCCCAGCAGTAGCTCATGTTTTTTGGATTCCACGTTAATCAGTAGGTGTATGTTTCATATTGCCTTGCTGCAGAAAGGGACGTTAAACTCAAAATCAACTCAACTCATGCATTTCCTGAAAGAAAATACCCACACCGTTAAATTCGAGGTACCATATCGACATATTAGTAAGAATAAATACAAGTGTTATATTGATTTTGTTCCAAATACAATAGGGTATTCGGGTCTAAAGCTAATTATTGTGAATGTGTACATGGGAATCGAACAGTTTGATTCGTGTCGCTGCAACCATTTATTATCTTTCACGTGATCGATACTTTGCTAAGATTGTTCGGCTCACGGAAATGTAATCAAATTGTGTGTTGCCGGCCTGTCACTTCAGTAATAAACTTACATAGTGATGAAGATTGAAGGTTCCACATACCGTGCCTTTCATTTTCTTGTAATATTTTCTAAGACATTGCAAAAACATTTTGAATGTTTTTGTATTATCATTATCTTGTGCATTACAATTTTGTACATTATATATGGTTGTACACTATATGTAGGGATAATCAAAAAGTTGTTTTCTGTAAATCACAATTTAAGATATCGGTATCCTACTAAGGCAGACTAAAAATCAATGGCATTAGTGCTCTCACATTGTTTCTGGAAGAGGCACGATTATGCGAGTTATATTCACACGTAGAACCATTCATGACGAGTCCCAAACTCAAAGTCAACCATCTTAGACTTCTGGCAGTATTCGTGCAGGTCAAAACATTTATGGTGTAACTAGAGTTGCATATCTTCAGGCGCATCCGACTTTTGTTTTCCTAATTTTACACCAAGTTGCACCGCGAGTATCAAACTATGGTCAAAATATATTATAGGCGGGTTAGTGCTGCTTCTATGGTGGAAATTAGAAGGTGGTCTCTCAAACGTAAAGTAAAAATATTTGAATTCGAATATTTTCGACGTACTTTACGCTAGAAATTTGAAGGGCGAAATAAATTATTTCTTGTTTTCGGTAAGGCCCTTCAAACAAAGTACATTATTTAAACTTAAGTTGTTTCCGAGAAAGGAGCAATTTTTGGTTTTCACATTTTCAACAATAACTTTGAAATTCAAAGGAATTTGAAGTTGATTTTCACCGCCTTATCCGGCTATACCCTATTATAATTAATTCACTCACTGCTATTATCTACCGTTATAGGCGCTCTTAAAAATAATCTCATTTGTCATAAATTTAGAATATGTGCTCAAAGGTTTGTCAATTTCTTTGACAAATAGTTATTATTTGGAATTGTTAGATATTGATTTAATAACATTAGAGAAATTTTACACGTCATATCATTAATGTTTTCAATTCATATTTTATTCATAATATAGAGCTTGTACCAGGAAGTTCGAATTTGTTCTTTGTGTTGCAACTCTTAAATTGCTGGCTAAAGGAGCCAATGTTAATCATAGTTTTGATGTATCAGTGTTCTAAATAATTTTTAAAAAGAAATATCCGAAATTTGCACGTGTTTCATTACAACCGCTACCATAGAAATTTCCTGGAAACGACTTTTCCTCATTCTCCTATAATGAGATAATTATGATAACATCATCCTGTTTTGTTATTGCAGCGGAAAATATGCAGACACTGTCTCTTTATGGCAGCTCCGTAGCCACAAGTTCCAGGTAAATATTGTGCTGGAATTGATGACTCACAGTATGCACTGTTTTCCAAAAGGTGATTAAAATCAAGCAAACACGACAATAACATTTTTTTTTCAATCCAATCTTGGTTTTAATAAAACGTAAGAAATTTCTTGGAAGTTGAAAGGAAAACGGTTTTCATGCAATTAACCATATAGAACAAAGTGGGTAGTCACATGAGTTCGCTTCTTTCTGTGCTTCTTTCGAAAGGCAGGTGGTTATAAAGAGTGGAACCAACGGGAGGACTGACGAACGGGAATATTTCATAGTATCAAACTTGATCCACCAAGTCTTCTGTCATTTTCAACACAACTCCTGAATTATTCTACAAAGTTTCTTTAAATTCTCTTGAACTTAGCTGTTGTAGTAGGTATCATCCGCCAGATAGATCCAGATCACTAAGCTTCATAGATTGTACCTATATTAAAATCCATGTGATTGGAGTTGTCGAACTGGAGATAGAAATTAAGTCACTTAAGAGTATTATTCCAGAAAGATAATGGAATTTGATTTTGGTTATTAAATAGATTTGGGGAAAGCCATAAAGGGGAGAGCGCACCAGGCATTTGCCCAGTTTCCCAGCGCGACAGCTCTGTTTTCCTTCTTCACAAATAATGATTCCGGGGAAACAGTTTCCGATTGAATCAAATTCATTCTTCTATGAGTATTTTGCAATTGATTGATTGATTGATTTGGAGTTTAGTATTCTGTTCAGCACCAAGGGTATAGGAAACGTGGATCTACAGCTTAATCTAGGATCCGCACCACATGAGCTCCCATCTTTAGAACCCTATGAAATAAGGCTGGATCAATGCTTCTTTTAAAATTATTCTTAAGTTTTCACAGCTTCTTTGTGGTGGAAAACATCATGTGCGTGGGTTTTCTCAGGGTTTTCCTATTTCCTTCCAAATTCTCATTCCACCAATTTTTTACTATCGTTTGTCTCCTTTTACCTATATGACATACATGTAAGACTTTTGCCTCATTCTCCATAAAGGACAGGGAACACAGCATTTCGAAATTAGAAATTAGCCGTGGAAGTGGGGGAGGGCGAGCGAGGCGATGGCCCCGGGCGCTAAAGTAAGAAAGGAAAAAGTAGTTACTCGTGTTAGGAAAATGCGTGTGCACATATATAAAGTGGAAGGAAAAAGTAATAAAAAGTGCTCAAAATTACGGAAAAGCAGGGTTTATTTTTCAAAATTTTCTTACGTTTCGCGCCAAACATAGTGGTGCTTCGTGGCTGCTCTGTCCACTTCTCATATGTACGGGGCGCAGTCGTATACTGTCGCCCGGGCGCTTCCACACCACGGCACTGGATATTAACCCATATTTATACATTATAACTAATGTACAACTAACTGTTGTGTTTACTGTATACTGCATATAATTACCAAATAAACTTTAAGTTAAGGAAATTTATGTAACCTTTTCTACCGGACACCTTACATTTACGAACAAAGAATCGCGTCCCAGCGGTGTTCGTTATTGAGAGGTTTTACTGTATCAATGTTGTTTATAGTCTATATATATCTCACTTCGTGTTTCTTCCAGGTATATTTTCCGGAAGGGACTTTGCTGTCGTAACATTACTGTTGGAAATTCCTTTTCCATTTTATGTCAACAAGGAAATAATTAAGTTCTACTTTAGATTGCTTGAAATAGAAGCCGGAGGATTTAGTACAAATAGAAACATTAGCTACTATTTTTCTTGACAAATTATATTTCACAATAATTGATAACTCAGATTAATCTGAAGAAAATTTCGAATAAGTGCTAAAATCGGCTAATAGAATATTTAATGGAATATTAAATTCAGATTGGTTCTATTCGTACATTTTCGGAAATCTATATCAATGATGCAGTAGATTTTCTCATCAGTGGCGTCTCCAGACTTCTTACAAGAGGGAAGTCACATTGGGAGTGGCAGAGAAATTGGCTTTCATCCGTGAAATCACCTTCCTCTGATTTTTAGGCCTCTAGTGATCTTTCTTTTTGCAGGCATTTCTTAAATTCTAATTGATGTCTTGCATACAGAATTACTAAACTTGATTTTGAATGGGGGGCTCAGTGGTAGAGCGTTCACCTCTGGTGTTTGGAGTCCCGGGTTCAAACCCTGCTCCCGCCAAGTGAACTTTGTGGTGGACAAAGACCGTGTGCGTGGGTTTTCTCGGGGTTCTCCCGTTTCCTCCCACTTTCTTCATTCCACCATTTCATTCATCTCTCATCATCACCGTCTCCTTTAGCCTAACCAGCATAATCATGGGACGAAAAACACAAAAATTTCATTTCATTTTCATTTTTTGATTTTGAATGCTTTATTCGGCACAAAGAATTCAAGGTATTCAAGAAGTAGAAAAATGGTGTTGTAAACATTGCTCAACCTATTTCTTCAACTTGAATTTTTTAATCAATTTTGTAAAGATCATTCTGTTATATACTCATTAGCATAGGTACTTACGAATGTAATACGTAATATTAGTTTCGTATTACAGTGTAATATGAAACGAATACAAGAAATTAATAGCCGTAATGGTGAAACTAACAGCCCTAATAGCATCATTTCTAAAACAAACGAATAATTCATTCGACCATTTAATTTCAGTTTCAAAATCTAGATCTACCGATCAACTTAAAAATTTGAATCACACGTACTTTTACCGAAAATCGAACCCTGGTATTCCATGCCAAAGACGTATTTGCTAACCATTTATATCCACAAGAAAGCTAAAAAATATGCTTTGAGTTTCCTCAAGACTACTTGGAACCGAATTTAGTGGAATTCTAGTGAATATTCACCGCCTTAAATCTACCCTACATGACTTGACAATTAACTATTCATTACTTATTGGTATTTTATAATTATTAATTTAAATTAGAAGTAGCACTTACATATTTGTCTGTGGCTTCTCACGCTTACTTTAAGTGTAACGTTTTAGATGTAGGTACATCAATTAACAACGTAGTTCAAGAATGTTTGTTCATTCGTTTCCTAAATGCTTACAAGAAAACAAGTTAGGTAAGCATACATTAAGTGTTATTAAATTCCGAAATTGTAAAATGGATTAGGAAAGTACTTTATCTTTCCTTTATAATAACTAAATCGTAATTTGTATATGAGCATTGCAAATTACTCAGTATGATGTGCTTATTTCGTAAAAAAATATAAAAACTCGATTTACGGACCGTTAAAAAATTTTGTGGTCAATGATCCACAAAATTAAATATATAACACACAATCAAACATTTTCTTGTACGCCAAATATTTTGAGAACTACATATAGTGTAGCCAAACCAAAACTAACAATTTACTCAGTATGCTTATTCCGTAAAAAATACGAAAACCTGATTTAGGTGTCGTTCAAAAATTTTGTGGCACGTGATCCAAAACATTCCTTCCTTATGTTTGCTAAGAAGATTTTCTGCGGAATCTTCTCCCTTTGAAACAATGAGTCAGCCTTTTTTCTGACAGAAGCAGAAGATATCCGTCCCAACTTGCTTGCCTTCAGCGCGCGCCAGTACTGAGGTTTTAAGTTTCACAGAAGGCAATCTAGCACAATTTATGTCCGGTCGTTTAGAGGGGCTGATTGTGACACTGACCACTACCTGGTAGCAGCGATAATACGAGAGAGGTTATCGTTGAATAAAGGTTATATTCATTGTCAAAAAACGGAGAGATTCAATTTAAAGAAATTAGAAGAGAGCCAGGTAAGAGAGAAATACCAGATTGAAGTTTCGAATAGATTCTCGGCTTTAGAAGATTCGGAGTGCACTAGTGTTGAGGATACCTGGATTGAAATTAGAGATAGCATTAAAATTTCAGCAAAAGAAAAATTGGGACACGCGGAAATACGTAGGAACAAACCATGGTTCGACCAGGAATGCATAAAACTAACAGAGAAGGGAAAACAGGCAAAATTACGCTGGCTACAAAATCCGAATGAAATAACTACACAAAATTTCGCAGATATCAGGTGGGAAACTTCCAAAACTTTTAAAACAAAGAAACACGATTTACTGAAAGCTAAAATTAAGGAACTTGAAGATAATAGTAAAAATAAAAACATCCGGGACATGTATAAGGGAATCAACGAATTTAAGAAAGGCTATCAACCTCGTGCTTATATATTAAAGAAATCTGACGGTACAGTTCTCACTGACACGGATAGCATCTTAAATAGATGGAAAGATTTCTTTGACGATTTGCTTAACACGCAATCGAAAACTAGTGTGCGTGGAAAAAAGGAGATACACACCGCAGAACCGTATATTCCAAAACCCAACCGAATAGAAGTAGAAACCGATATAAAGAAATTAAAGAAACACAAATCTCCGGGTGTAGATGAAATTCCGGCTGAGTTAATTTTAGCTGGAGGCGAAAAATTGTGGAACAAGATACACAAACTCATTCTCCTTATCTGGAACAAGGAAGAATTGCCACAAGAGTGGAAAAATCAATTATTGTTCCAATTCACAAGAAAGGCGACAAAACTGACTGTAATAATTATCGAGGCATTTCTCTTCTGTCAACATCCTATAAAATCCTTTCAAATATTCTATTAGCAAGACTGACCCCATACGCAGATAAAATTATTGGAGATTATCAGTGTGGATTTAGACGAAATCGATCAACTATCGACCAGATATTTACCATTCGCCAAATACTCGAAAAAAAGTGGGAATACAATACCCGGGTACATCAACTATTTATTGATTTTAGAAAGGCGTACGACTCGGTTAGGAGAGAAACATTATACGTTCTTACAGAACTTGGAATACCGAGAAAGCTAATTAGATTAATTAAGATATGTTTAAATGAATCCCAAAGTAAAGTCCGGGTAGGAAACTTTTTGTCCACGAGCTCTCACGTCAAAAATGGCCTGAAACAAGGAGATGCGTTGTCGCCATTATTATTTAACTTTTTATTTTGGAATACGCTATAAGGAAAATCAAAGATAGCAACCAGGGCCTACAGTTGAACGGCATTCACCAGGTTATGGCATATGCTGATGATGTAAATTTAATAGGGATGATAGGAGAACAATAGAAAGAAATGCAGAGATCTTATTAAACTCTTGCAGGGACATGGGCTTAGAAATAAATGCAGAGAAAACTAAATACATGGAAGTGCGTCGGGACCGGAATACAGCAAATTATGGATGCGTTAAAATATTAAATACTTTTGATAAAGTGGATAGTTTCAAATATCTAGGATCAATATTAACAGACGAAAATCATGTTCACGGAGAAATTAAATGCCGACTAAAAGCAGGGAATTCGTGTTACTATTCGGTTCAAAATCTCTTGTCGTCGCGAATTCTGTCGAGGAATTTGAAGCTTAAAATATACAAAACGATAATCATGCTAAACATGGTCACTTACTCTGAGGGAGGAACATAGACTGAAAGTATTTGAGAACAAGATCCTGAGACGAATGTTCGGACCCAAGAGGAACGGGAATGGGGAATGGCGGAAACTTCATAACGAGGAACTACATAATTTATATGGTTTACCCAACATTGTTAGGGTCGTCAAGTCTAGGAGGCTTAGGTGGGCGGGTCATGTAGCTAGAATGGAAGAAAGTAGAAACGCTTTCAAAGACTGGAAGACCAATCGGAAAACGACCATTAGGAAGACCTAGGCGCAGATGGGAGGACAATATTAAGATGGATCTCGCAGAGATAGGAATACAAAGTAGAAACTGGATCCAGTTGGCTAAGGATAGAAGTCAGTGGAGTGCTTTTGTGAACGCGGCATTGAACCTCCGGGTTCCATAGGCCATAGAGTTAGTTAGTTATTTAGTTCTTTGTCTTCCCCCACTCACAGGAAGAAGACAGAGAACGGAAGGTTTCTTCAACCATGTGGCATGTGGTACTTTATGTCTCTATAACTACTGGCCAGATTTGAACGAAATTTGATGGACAAATAGCTCATTGTCCGATAGATACAGATCACTATATCTCGTAATCGAGCTCGACTTTCGGCAGGGTCGGCTCGGGAACAGAGGCTGTGTTCCATGGCTTTGCACGTCGGAAATTTCTGAGTTCAGTTAATCTTTGCTTTTTATTCTCATCAGAAAAAAAATTGCTGAAACTTTCCAATAAAAGGTATAATGAAACCCTTTATGTCACCTTCATTCGCTGCATTCGCAAAGTTCATGTATATTTCGTTCACATACTTCTTCTTCTTAATATAATTGTTACAGAAACTTATCATTGTGAGCGAAGAGATGAAAGTAAAAAATATAAAGGTAACCAAAAAAGTTCTGTCGCTTTTTGTGGAGGTCTGTGTTCAATTGGCCCTCACACCGTGAGTTGAATACGAATGGAGGTAAGATGAAGGTCACTTGTTGGTGTGAGTATGTCTAACATACTACCTAGTTGTGGCAAGTGAACTTGAATAAAAATATAGTGAATATGGGACCTCCACAGAGCGTCATAAGAGTATGTATGCTGTACGAGTTCAAACTGGGGTCGAACACCGCTGCGGTGGGACGGAAGATATGACAGGCCTTTGGTGAGGGTGTCGTGACTACGCGAAGAGTGCAGTGGTGGTGTAACAAATTTAGGACAGTGACGAAACACTCGAAGACGCACCACCTGCTGGAAGACCAACACATGTACAAAACAAAGATCTTCATGTAGCAGTTGAGGCGAACCCTGTCCAGACATGTTAGGAACTAAGACTAAAATTCAGTGAGTGGAGAAACCATTTGGCAGCACCTCCATGAATTTGGGAAGCACTACAAGTTGGGTCGATTGGTCTCACATGATTTGACTCCGGGCCAGAAGGTAACGCGATCAGGTATCTGTGTTTCTTTACTGTCTCGTCTGAGGAAGTAGCCATTTCTAGACAGGGTGTTGACATGTGATGAGAAGTGGGTCCTGTACGGAGCTGTACGGCACCGTTGTCATTGGTTAGCATCCCATGAACCGGTTCCAAAACAGGCGAAACCAGCACTGCACCAGTAGAAGGTCCTTCTGTGTGTTTGGTGGATTGCTCGCAGCATCGTGCATCGGGAACTTTTATCAGTTGGTCAGGGCATCAATGCAAGTGTGTACTGTCAGCAGTTGAGCCATGTTCAAGAAAAACTCAAAACTCTGGAGCCACTTTCTGAATCGCAAAGGAGTCGTCCTGTTAAAGGTTCAGGCCTAAGCCCTATGTGGCTAGGAGACCCGGGACATCATTCTACGACTTGGATGGGAAACACTATTGCATCTACCATACTCCCCGGACATTGAACCGTCCTATTATCACCTGTTCCATTACTTGGACAATCACCTTAGACGACGCCAGTTCAAATCCCTAGTAGAGGTGCAAAATGCACTTCATACCTTGTTCGCTTAACGTCACACCAAGTTCTACTGTGATGGAATCCATGATCTTCCAGAACGTTGGCAGAAGGTCGTTGATTTTGATGTGACTATTTTTGATCTTCCAGGTACGTCTTAGGTGATATACCGATGTTCGAAGGTGGTGGGTGAAAAAGCGACAGAACTTTTTTGGTTTTATATAGTAAAAACTTAGAGTATAACAGAAACCTTTTTAAAATGAACAATGTACGAGGGCAAGTCAAGAAAGACTTGGACTGATTTTTTTCCCGGCAGTTCTGTTAACGCTGGAGCTTCATAGTTTGGCATACAAGTAGGGTGGGTCTTGCTGTGCATATATATAAAATGTTGTTAAGGAATCATTGCATGTTTGGTAACCACGACTTTTTATTGCAGGTGATGTTCTGCGCCGCCTCTAGAAGTCGCCTGTAGAAGAAATGGAGTCATTACGAGATGAACAATTTGCAGCTATACGGTTCTGCTATCGCCTGGGGAAAAGTGCAACAGAAACTCTAGAATGTTGAGAGCAGCCTACAAAGATGACGCTCTGCCACGAAGTACCGTGTTCTGGTGGTTCAAAGAATTTAAAGAGGGCCGAATGACAATCACGAAAGCTGGTGGACCAGGTGTATCAGCGTCAGCTGTTACTGAGGTGAACATAAACACGGCAGCAGTCATTGTTAGAGAAGATCGCCGCATCAGTATCGACGATCTGGCAGCAGCACTACGCATATCACATGGCAGTGCCTTCAAAATTTTGCATGACCACCTCCACATGAGCCGAGTGTGTGCGCGATGGATTCCGCGACTCCTGACACCAGAGCAGAAGGCCGTTCGAGTGGAGACTTGCAGGGAGCTGTTGCAAAGGTTTGAGGATGGTGGAGACGCCTACCGCACCGTGCGACTTTTTTCTATTCCCTGCCCTAAAATCCAGACTGCGTGGACGCCGCTTCTCCGATAATTCCGAGGTTCTGAAGGCATCGGAGGCGGTTTTGAAGGACCTCTCAAAGAATGGCCTGCGACACGTGTTTGAGGACTGGAAGACTCGAATGAAAAAGTGCATTCAAATGGGCGGGGACTACTTTGAAAAGGATCATGTGCCTGTTGCTGAGTAATAATAAATTGCCTAGAAAAAAAATCAGTCCAAGTCTTTCTTGACTAGCCCTCGTAATAACTTTTATAAAACACAGGATAGTATAGCATATTTAGGTAAATATGTAGTTTTCTAATTCTTCCTAACAGAAAAGTTTTTTATTAATTAAAGCATATTTGTTCCAAAATAAACATCGGACAGCTTGACAACAATATCTTTCGGGTTTTTAACGATTTTGAGCAACAAAATAAAATATGTAGATAATGTTGCTACCACTCCCAAATTTACCGGTATTAGCCATAACTTCCAAGAATTTATATTTATCCAAACTGGATTCAAAACATTCTTCATGAACACAGTCAAAGTGGTTGTCAGCCTCCTAGGATGTCTCTACTTCCGTCTTATTGTGTGTTATAGAAGAAAAATCTCGTCCAGTTCTTTACCAGGAGGTAATGTGCCTAAGATCGATGACACATTCCCGCGCTGGATGGCGATGCTGATACGTTGGAAAAGGAATGCAGTAGCTCGGGGGTCACCAGTTTTGATTGCTATTCGATGACCAACTTCATTAATGAAATTAGATCCTTCGTGACCCCAAGACCCACTGGTTTCTATTGCTACTGTTACAAACCAATATTTGTCCAATAGGTTTGAGTATTTTAGTCTTTTGTCTGATTCTCTGTTAGCGGCGACGAGACCTGCCTGAATTGAAGAATGGGATAAGTCGGAAGGAGCAAACGTATCGGAACATATGAAATCCCAGACTAGTGCTTTTCCATTTTTCCATGGTACCAAGGTCATGCCATCAGGCCTTTTACCATCAGAGCGGCAACAACCATTTGGTTCTTTCATTGAAGGAACTCCCGCTGAAACGAGAGCTCTACAAATAATGTCGTTTACAATATGATGTCCAGATTGTCTTCCCGCAATTTTTTTTTTTTTTTTTTTTTTTTTTTTTTTTTTTTTTACATGAAAGACCATGTAATCCTTTATTATCAACATACGCGTTGCAAGCAGGACAAAAGTGAGGCTCACAAATATTAGCACCTAAGCGCAGAGCTGTAGCAATACGAAAGCTCTCATTAGAAAGGTGTTGGCTGAGTGTGTGAGAAGGTAGGGCTTGAAGCCATGCTCCGTTTTTGGAGGAGGAGACAGCTAACAGCCTGGCTTTGTCATCTGGGTTATTAGTTGATGATAGGAGGATGATGATGAACAGAAAAGTTACCAAATTATTTTAATATTATACACTTTGTAAAATTGAAGAGTTGGATGAAATAACGAGGTAGGACTATTTTTTTTAGCGAATTTGAGATTTTTCAAATGTTCTAATAGGAAAAAAACACTCTACATTGTGTGCAAGAATCATGTAGATCCGATGATTATATTCAGTGTTATAATGCAAAGGAGGTACTAACATACAGTGTTCACCGTGAAGTTAGAGCAAGAAGCAGGAAGCTCCGGAAAATTTTCTAAAAGTGGACATACCTTGTTCTTGCATCCAACCCTTCAATTTAGAATTGTTATGCGTAAAACATTATCTGAATTATTATGAATAACAAATCCTCTAAATTTTACCAAGATAGATATTGCAGCTACAATTGTCAATAGACTCTACAATAAAAATGTTCTACTTAAAACTTTCTTTAACATAGGTTCTTGAAAGGTTTTTTAAAAAATATAGCGCAATAATTTCTGAGGTAATCACAAAAATATCGTCCTATCATTAGATACAGACTCATGTTAAAAATAAAACCTTTTGATTTTCCTTAACGTAAATAGACTTATTTGTTGAAACCATGATTTCTATATATATATATATATATATATATATATATATATATATATATATATATATTAAAGGAAACCATAGACTTCTGCTTAGGAAGATACTGCTAGTACGAAAATTATCTGAGATTCATGTCACGTAGAATCATAGTTGTTAAAATGTTTTCAATGACATTCCTCGCACGTGTCACAATCGATAAAATCACAAGGAATTTGTGGAAAACTTGCCAACAAAACTTTTTTTTTTTTTAAATTTAGATATCCCACCATAGTATTTGGTGCACGTATGTACAGAAAATATATCTTGAAAAATACTACATGCCTTAGGCTATTTACGAGTATTTGTGAAGTTTTATTATGTACTACGAAAATAGGAAATATTTTCAAACCGCATGTACACTCATGTCCAAAATAATTGTCGCATATCTATAACTGTCTTTTTGTAAGAATATAATTTGATAATGATTTTGCATTGTACTTTTAATACTGATACTATGTGTATAATCGGGAAATGTATATTTGTGGTAAATTTCATAGGAAAAGAATTATAAATACGAAAATTAGAATGAGTAAAACAAAATGTTGCCAAGAAAGTTTTATTTTCGTTTTATTGTTCTTATTTACTGCTCTTTTGACATGAAATTTTCCACATACATGTCGCTGCCGATTATACACATACTAACATTATAAGAAATACTGGGCAAACTCGTTATCAAATTATATTCCTACAACAACATACGGTGTATTTATAGACATGCGACAATAATTTTGAACATAAGTGTACATATATGCAAATTTAAAATAAAATCGAGAAAGAGAATTCACTTAGTAAGATCCTCCTCGTATGCTAATTAAACTTAGTTTCTTTGTTAGTACAGTTTTCCGGTTTCAGAAAAATATTATCAAAACCCTTTGATCTGGACTGCTTCCAGAGCGATCGGTAAATTCTTATTACTAATAATGGTACTAACTTTGTTATCAATATGTTATCGAAAAAAAAGTAGCAATGCTAATAGAAAGTTTTACTTATATACCTATATGTTAATAACAAAACTGTTTTAACTATACTATATTATTACTTTATGGTTTTAAAATTTTTTGAAGAAATGTAACAATATTGATAAAAATGTTTTTAACAAATATTGATTACAAGTGTTATTAATATTTTAAAATACGAATTTAAAATTTTGTTAGAAACATTGTTGATAACATCTCGCTGTAAATTCGCGTTAAAAGTACATATCTTGAAATCTTTTAAAGTAGGGACATGAAATTTGGGTTTGAGTTTCTCATCTAAAATAATTAATACATATTTCAGCGTTTTTAGATGTTATCTCAGAATGGGACAAAGTAAAGCACCATAACTTTGAAAACCAAGATGTTTCTTACATAATAGGTTTATACAAAGAAATCAATCATTGTCTTCGATACATTTTCATAGTTAAAAATGTTATACAATAGATCATTATGAAGTTATTGGAGGTAAAAACTGTTTTTTTTTTTAAATGTTAGTTCATATGATATTTAACATCCCTGCTTACAACAAAGCAGGGGTGATCCAGGGGGGCAATTGCCCCCGAGAAGAGGAGACTTTCTTATTTTATATATAAATAAAAGCCATCCCAGAGTTCGGAGCTCTTAAAAGTAGCTCTAAGTAGCAGTATTACAACCCACTGCCCCCCAGAAGTCAGTCCTGGATCCGCCCCTGCACAAAGCCTAATTATGCACTTGAACGACAAGCAGTTTTTTTTTGTGAGAAACAATGTTTTGGAATTACAACAAACATTAATTTCGTTATCATTTTTAAGTAGTACTACTTTTACTGTTTTTTCAAAGCTGTTTTATATTTCCCACTACTTTTAAGTTGAAGAAATGACGCACTAACTTTCTCACCTCTAAACTCCTTTATACAACGTATACTCTTAGTTTTCAGAAGTGCATCCATTCATCATGAAATGGTTAGTACGGTGCGACTCTGCAGATAACTACAAAACTTATTCATTACTCCGAAATTTAATGAGCGTAGTAAGGCGTACGGATTTAAAGTTTTTATTTTTGTTTATTTTAACACATTAGATTTTGAATACATACCACTCTGTGGGCTTTGTATCCACTTTGCCTCTAAAAATTAAGATGTTAAATTTATTTTCAAATAATACTCTAAGAGCTTCATTTCCTCTTTTTGAAATGCATCAATAGCAATTTAGATAGCGTCCTCCAAAAGCAATGGTTGCAATATTAGTGGCACTAATTCCTAGTCTTACGTTCAAGCGTTCGGCCTGCTGTAAATAGTATTTACTAATTAAAAACTTTATTTTTTCACATTTATTTATTTATGTGTTTATTTTTGTGTATACCCCCTTACCACCACGTTGATATTTGTTTTTCCAAAATGTGTGCATTTTGTTAACCATTCATTCATTCATTCATACTTTCTTCCCACTCCTCCATCACTTGCCCACAACTGACCAAAAAGTCCCTCTCTATAAAGTGCAGAAATGTATAACTACTATGGAAGCAGACTGGTAATTGCCAAGTATCTGTCAACTTGTCGACAACACAAGAACATAGGAGCGATGCAAAAGCAATTGTGCTGTTTCATTTTAAGAAATAGAAGCTGCCTGCCATATATGCACAATGTTACTGGATGTAGTTGCAGCGCTCATGCAGCTTTAAACTTAAACTTTTTTTCAGTTTGTGTGTGTGTGTAATTTTGAGAGATGCATTAATATTGTCTTGCGCTGAAGAGCCAGACAATATTGATGCATCTCTCAAAATCATACAAAAAAAAAAAAAAAAAAAAACTGAAGAGTAAAGTTGTATATTTACTCAAACATTACTCTAATATTTGAAACACATTGTTTGAGGATTAAAAAAATATATAGGCAGTTGCACAACCATGCAACAGATATCGGCAGCCGCAGCTGATGCCTAACTTGATAACAGCTGGCTTATTGTACTATTGTTTCCAACAATTCGTTAGAACTTTTCCACTCCTACTTCTAATTTGATACATTCTTCGTCGTGTCCACATTTTCAACGTATATAATCGTTTTACATCTTTCGTAATATCTAGAGCCCAGATTTTCATGCACAAACAACAACAAAATATTCATGCAAATATTTATGAAAAATATAAAAAATATGCTCTAACATATGCATTTAAAAATTTAACATATGAACTGAAATATACACAAAGAAAATATAAAATGTAAGTTTCTTACAAAAATATCTTATCTTAATGATCTCTGTTGCAATGAACTATTAACATATTCCTTATGTTTTCTTCTATCAACCCTCTGCGTTTATCAATAAGAAAAGTTTTGTAGATTGAAAAGTTTCTACATCAGCAGAAGTTACTGGCGGATGCATCATCGGGACTTAGTGAGTCTACAACTGACTTCACTTGATTTAAGTTATCTGCATAATACGGCACAGCATCCAGCCACGAGCTCCATTGGTTGAGAAGGTGCTGGAACATTTTTGCAACTTCGCGGAAGATACGTACGCGTGATGGAGCTTTCACAAATACTTTCTTTACATTTGATACAAAACCTACTTTCTTGTGATATACTCTCAAATATGTTAGTATGCAGCAATGAAATTCGGAAATACCCGTATGCAGTATCCTGCAAAGCTTACGAAATATGCATGCACATCGAAATTCACTCAAAATATGCACTTATATGCACCATCACATGCGTCTCAAACGAATACTTTTAAGTCCGTCGGAAACAATAAACCCAAGTAGGTTAGGGGCCTCTGGAAAGCTTGTTTTATGCTGAAGATAATTAACTATAAAAGATGATTTTCCAATAAACAATGTTCATGCAATAATTATTTCAGTGAGAGTTTACAATTTTCTTTATACTTATAGGTTAAATGGGCCCCAGGGACTTACTCCGTTGCCCATGGCACCTAATTTTTTGTGCACGAACATATTTTTGTTATGTTTATCGAATGGACTAGGTTTGATTAGGAAGTCCCGTTGCCAGGTTCATGTCCTTTCCTTGTAAGTTTTGAGAATAATTTTTAACGCGAAAAGAAACGAACAAACCTGGAAATTTAGGGAGCTGCTACTGACTTGTGAGTATCATACGTAAAAACTGAGATATGTAAGGGTTAGCCCACACCACTCACATGGGTATTATGTGGTAAGGGTAGTAAGTCTTAATCAAGAAATCTAGGGAAAGAGACCTTTGGGTGAACCAAGAAAATTGGAGTAAAATATAAGGTAGGATCTTTCGGAGGTGGGCAATAAGAACTCAAGAGTGGATTTGCTTGATACAGGACATAATCTAATTGATAGAATTTGTTTTTGAGGCAGTGAGCTTTAAGGTGTCTTAAACCATAGAGTTAGATTATAATGATATCTCCATCGCTTCTTGGTTGCAGTTCTTCAATACATTCGTACCTAAAATCATTCGCTAGCGGTTGCACTAAGTTATTATTTTTTAAATCATATTTCTTCCCCGTGTTTTTATTATTTTTAGTATTTCCATAGATTTCACTTTACTATAAGGGAAAACGGGGTAGAGTCGGGTAGTCAGGTCCAAACAAGGTAACCTCTTCAAACTGAATGAACGCTCATCTCGCTACGTAGGCGAATTAAATATATACTACTATTGAAGAAGAAGCGGCCATACAGCGATCGCCTTCGATTAGTTATCTTGTCTCGTAATGTTTGTTTTACTTTTATGCATTTGCATTTTGAGTTTTGTACGTTAGATCTTGTATTCTTCTACTTCTGCTGCAGAGAATAAACAGGTGAAAAGCATTATTCATATTGCATTTAATAAGGATCCTTTGACCCTAAGTAATCGTTGGGGTCACAGACTTGAGGCGCCGTCTAGCTGTCTCTTGATGTGTCTTATGTGTGAGAGTCCAGTGTAGCCTTTTCATTCTCTTCTATTGGAGTAGCACTGGCCTTATAAATGTGACTATGCGTAATTTGTGAGCACCACGCTCCCCTGTCGACCGACAGCGTGAGTGATTTTTCCGAGATCATGGACAACAAGGAACAGATTCAGCTACGGTTTGCGAAAAACAGAAAAAATGGTACGATATACTGCTTGTGAAGTGCCAATATGTGGGAAACACACTGTCAGTATCTGCTGGAATGTAATGGGTGACATCAAGACAGTGATGAGACATGGAGTAGAATAGCGTCTTATTGAAATACCTACTGTATGTATCAAGATACATAAGTAGAGTGTTCACACTGAGATAGGTATATCTTTAATTTCATTAGAAATTTCCAACTCAAAATATGAATAATATGAAATATGAAGAGCATGTACTGAAAACTCGCTCTAATTATGTATTTTTTTTTTTGGAAAATGTAATCCTTATGTGATAATGATAATAAAAATGTAATTTTATGCAACAGTGATAATCAACTAATTGTATTGTTTATGGGATAACGGAAATTGATTTCATAAAAAGCTCTGATAATAAAAATAGACATAGCTTATAATAAGAAATGGTTTTATATAAATGCATTATAATTTTATTTGCGATTTTATTTTAATAATAATAATAATAATAATAATAATAATAATAATAATAATAATAATAATAATAATAATAATAATAATAATAATAATAAATCACAAAATGTCAACATATATAAATGTGTTCAAAATAAATCTCATATAAAGTCATAAACAGCTATAGAAACGATTATATTGTAAGTAAGCGCCGCGTTCACCTGTCGACCGCTCGCGTCACAAATCAACACTCGACCGTTTCCAGGTTAAATAGGCCTAACTGTTCGATTTGAAAATAACAGTTATCATTAGAAGTAGTTCAGTAGTTAATATAACAGTACGAATTATTTCTCTGTTGGGCTTATAGGTTTGAAAATGCTGCAGACTAAACGATTTATAACAGCAATTAAAAAAAATACTAATAATGTTTTAACAATGGTATTTAAAAAAATAATCAATACAATACCTATAACAAAGTGATTATGGTTGTTGTGAATAAGAATGTCACAAAATGAAACTAAAAGTCTTAACTAAAACTCAAATAAAATATGCTAAGCCTAGCCCAATTGTAAACTTAAGAGTTTAGGCCTACTACGTATTTACCGTGCTGTTGTTTTACATACTTTCAATGTATGTTATCTTTCTTTTTAGATTGGAAGATGGCTAGGTATTACCAATGGAAGTTTGACCGACAATCGTGGAATCAATAAAGTATGAAACAATTCAATATAACAATTTCTGTTGTGAATTTCACCACTACACATCAAAAATTGTTTGTGTAGCCTACAATACAAATGCACGTTAATTAAAAAAAAAAAAAACGTTATTTTTAATTTTTGTAGAAGACTTATCAGTATGGTGTAAAACCAGGTGATTTAACTTCTTTCATTTATAGCATTGTTCAGAAATAAATTATAGAACTTTGCAACTTGTAAGATCATAACAATAAACATCAACCTACTGTATACTTGACCCATGAATAATTTTACAGCACTTTTCTAGCACAACCTTACCTTCCAGTTGCCATCAAACCTTAGGTACCCAGTTCTACTTAGTGATGGGTAAATTCCCGGGAAGATATTTTTCGGGAATCTTCCCTGGGAAGATTCCGGGGAAGATTTCCAAAAATGGGAATTTTCCGGGAATTTATGTACAATCACAAAGAAAATTGCATTCTATTACTATATTATGATTTCAAAGTTAAATTAGTTTTTATATCACAGTATATTATTACTGTTGTGCTCAGGGGAGTTTTTAGACCATTTTATTATATTTAGAGAGTACGCAAAATGGATATTTATTTACAATATGTTCTATGAAAGTAAATATGTTTTAAAAATGGTATAGTAGGTCGACACACTTTTAAACCGCTAAACAGTTTAAATTTACATGTTAGTGGATTTTCTAAACTTCTACTACTGATATTATAAACATTAAATTTTTAAATGTTATAAACAAATTAGGTTGAGTAACTGCCAGAACACACATGTCCCACCATTTTGTCAACATTTGCGCTTAAATATGTATGTTCACAATATTTGCAACATACTTTCCTGTCTTTATAATTTTTCATGTAACATTGCCACACAGAGTTTTCTTCCTGCCCATTTCTCGAAATTGCATACGTTAATTTACATATAAAAAAAGTTCGAGTACCTCTTCAGAAATTCGAGTCAGAGAGAGGAGACTGACGTCTATTACTAACGGTGGTTCAGGGTTTATTAATAGTACTTCATTTCTATTTCTACATAATTCTACATTACTTTACAAAATGGTTTCTTTCCATCATTTGTAAATTAGTACTTTGCTATTTTTGGCGATTGTTTAGCTTTGGCGGATCAGATTTTGCACCTACTTTTTTGCGATATTCTATTCCGATGTTGTTGTTTTATGTTTCATACGTTAAATCACGTTACCAACATTAAATTTAGACAGAATTGCCGAGCGAGCGTTAGCGAGTGATGGCGGGTTAGAACCCCGCAGGGCGTGTTGTTTTCTATCTTCGTTACCAACAATTCACTTTCTTTTCTCACATAAATCACTTCGACTTACCTTTACGGTTTGTACAAATCCCCTACTACCCCCCGAAAAATGTGTTCGATATTTTCTTGACTACTTGAAAAGTACTATCAACTCATCTCTTCCGTAAATCATCCTACTTTATGCTAGTTTTGGCCCCCCAATACTAAACAATTACTCTTTTTTAGTGCAAATGGAAATGGAACTTAAAAAATCATATTATTAGTTATATAAAGTACTATTAACGAATTTTAAATTTTTAAACCTCCAAATTCTTTAAAACCCAGAAGTAAGTCATAATATATTAAAATAAAGTAATTAGTCATATGGTTCTTATAATTTAGAAGATAAAGTAAAGAAATGGAAATAAATTCCTTCCCGAGAATTTATAGGCCAGGGAATATTCCCATTTTTTAAATTCCTTCCCACCGGGAATATTCCCACTGCCCATCACTAGTTCTACTCCACTTTCCTCTATATTTCTACATTTCTTATATCATTCCTAATTGTTCGATTTGCATAAATTTTTATCATTAAATTGAAATGTGTCACTTAGCCTCGGAGAAGAGGCCTTTGAATAAACGAAGAAAGTGGGAGTATAATATATCGTAGTGACTGCATAATTCCATGTCCTTGGGCAAGGAAATCACCAACTGTTAAAAAGAAAATGTTATTTCAAGTTAGTTCCATCGCAATGTACGTAATTGATCCTTTGGCCAGGGTCAGGATGCGATCATCTACATCCGGTCACGGAAGATATAATTTATATTTTCCTTTAGAGATATTTATATTCAGAATCTCATCAAGCATGTTATTCACTTTCGAAAATAACACTGTCATTAGAAACAAGACAATTTCAATTATTGACATAAGGATATTCGGATTGTTTCATGAATGTACAAAATTCTAGGTCCCCTTGGAATCGGAATTAACTTTCAGATAGTAAAGCAACGGACGTACGACCAGTGAAGAATATTTTTCAATATCTCCGTTTGCATCACATGGCCTACTAATGTCTCAATATCATAATGTAAAAACACATTGTGACTAATACTTACGACTATATAACAACTTTAATATCACCGTTTTCTAGATGTTGGTCAGTATAAAAAATGGCGATATTAATTATTTGAACATACAATAAAATGAATCAGAGTAACCGGAATTGGTGCATTTAAGTAATATAGTGTCCCACAATCGAAGGAAAGCAATTTAGATAGGAAGAGGTAGATTTAGTTATAAATTATATTGTACTTTCAACTATCAAGCCATGGTATATAGAGTGACCCACATAAATTAATCCGGAGTAGTAATACTGGACACCACCCGAAAGAGTAGAAAAAATGTAAAAATTGGTTTATCTGCATATTACAGGAAGTGCTGAAATTGGACCCCATTAACATTGAGACACTTCTACCCACTTCGCAGCATATTGGCTGTCATGACTTGTAGCTCTTCTCGGGTGATGCTCAGGATGGTGTGGGAAATATTTCCACAACGGAAGAATATGTTAGAACGGGATCAGATAAGAACACACAAGAGACTTTTACTGTCTTTACTGCCAGATGTCCAGAAAAAAAAGCGAAATGAGGCGGTTTTGCCGTAGTTCACCTATACACCTGTTTTAAACATTCTCAAAGATAAAAATCGCAGGAATACAAATTCGAAGCGATTGGCATAACACCTTGCTTACAGTGCGCACTTCCTGTTGGAAGTGTGGCATGTGGCTTCATCTTGTTAAAAATAGGACCATAATCTGTTCTATGGTATCAGTTCATCGTAAAAGTGTTACAAGAAACCACGATAAACTTCACTATTCACTGTTGATTCAAAGAACACTGGATTCCCTACTGTACACATCTCTGAAACTGCACACCAAACACCAACGCATTCACGACCTCCTTCGTGGCTAAGCGGTTAGCGTATGCGCCTTGGGTGTGGGAGACCCGGGTTCGATTCTCGGCGGGATCTCATGTAGTTCGGATTCCACGTTAATCAGTAGGTCCAGTTTCATATAGCCTCGCTGCTAAACGGGACGTTAAACTCAAATTCATCATCATCATTACCAACGTATTCACGTAACTCGATAAATAGAACAACACTCAGTCGGACATAAAATACAGCAGATGATGCAAATGTTCGTCCGCAATCATTATCACTAACCAACTACAGTATGAAATCCGTTAACCTGTATCCAGTTCCTTCACTTCCTGGACACTTGTTGTTCGGTACGGTTTAGCTGACAGAGGCTTCAGCAAACTCTGACACGTTATTCGTGACACACCAACCTACTGGAATATTTCCCTGGTAGATTTTTGCGGATAAGATGTTCAGTAGGTCATATCTCCGAACAACTTCCGTAGGCTTGTTGAATTCATGCCTCATCGTGTCGCAAACTTTATTAAGGTGAAAGAAGCAGCAATTTGTTACTAATCAGGTAGGCCTATCCGTAATTCAGTGGCATATCAATGTACGAACTATTGAATAAATACAACTTATTATCTAGTCAGAAGAGTTGATGAAACATAGCGGATTACAACTAACAAAAGGAAAGTTGCTCAACCAAGATTAATCAAGAGCTTAGTATTAGAAGAGTAAGAAAAAAGAGCAATCTCCTTTTTGGTACATTTATGACTCCTGTTATACATGTACAGGGTGTTCGGGATAAATGTGACACTTTTGAGTGATAGGTACAGGGAATACTGTTCTCAAAACATGTTGTATTGATCTCATGCAAATCGTACAGTAGAAGGGGAACAAGAGAAAGCAAAATCACTAAAAAAAAAAAAAAAACCTTTGCGGCCACAACTATCTCAAGGCGGCTCCTGAATCTGGAGCATGCAGCCTTCAAGGTGTCCCTATGGAGAGCTGCGAATACCGCCTGAATCCTGCCGATGAACTGAGTCTTTGTGTTGCAGGCAGTGCGGTTGGTGTGTTGCTCCACCACACCCCACACATAATAATCCAATTGCAATCAGGGGAGTTTGGGGGCCAGATGTCGGGGTTGGTGAAGTGGTACAAATTGCCTTGTGAATTTTCAGTCAAGAGTTGGCCTTTACACCACTTGTAGGTGTGCTAACAAAGGTTCTCGTACAAAGCCAGCTTCATGGTTGACAGGGCGACACTCATTTCCCGCTCAAGAGCTCGGATTCCCTTCCCTGGATCTTCTTGCACATTATCTTGCAATTAATGCACGAATTCCTGTGTGCGGCGGCAATCAAATAGTCTTCTGTGAGCTTTTTTTAAGCAGCCACGGCTTAGTAGTCACCGTTGCACTTCTGCATTTCATATCATATCGCGTTCACAGTGTTCAAGGAGCACTAAGCAACTGTCTTGATTGCAGAATTTGGTTGGCCGGCACAAATCACCGTGATGCCGGTAACTCTTTTCCAATATTCTGGTGCTTTCACTCGTCCTTTGCAGTTCTGTTTGACTTCACAGCTGTATCTGAGGCCAAAGAGAAGTAATATGTGAGAACGCTGTCAATACCTTTCGACAACTCATATTTATATGCAATAAAACCAATTGTCAAATTTACTTCGAAGACCTTTAAAAATGTAAATAAGAATGAACATTTTTTTTAAAAAAAAGTGTTAATTAATAATTACAAATTGTGAATGAACAAATTACTTTGTGTTTAATAAATTTAGGTTTGGCGCATTGTGTCATATTAATATAGGACATGTATAAATTATACAAGAGCTAATTAACGAAATGTTACAATCAATAAATTTGTTACAATTTTTAAACTTATGTAGCGAATTAGACTGAAGTCAATAATTCAATGGATGGAAGAAACAATAAAGTAAGTGATAGGGAAAAAAATGTGGTTTCTTGTTAATTTGATTTAGAAGACTTTAGAAAGTATTTAAAACATTGCAGATGAAAGTTCTGCTGATCCTGTTGGTAGATCCTGGAAAAGAAAATATTTTTTAGCTTCAGAGCTGGAAATATTTTTTCATATTTCTTCATCTTCAGCTTCAGCTTCCTCTTTAATTTCCAATGTCTTCTTCTATTTTCCAAATCATCCATCAGTTGTGTTTTTCTTCTTTCTACTCTTTGCTTTCATTCCATCTTTTCCTCTATGGCAGTTTGAGGAAGTTAAATTTCTTCGAAAGATTTGTCCAATCCAATTGACCTTCCTACAAAGGATACTGGCTAAGAGCGTCGTATTCTCCCTTACCTGTTTCAAAACATTTTCGTTTTTGCTACTCTCTTTGTCCATTTTATCTTTTTTATCTTCCTCCATAACCACATTTCGAAGCTCTCTAAATATTTCTTCCCTAACTTCCGTAATGTCCAAGTCCCCGAATCATACACTCCAGTACTCCATATATTGTATAGCACTTTATCAATTTTCTCCCTACTCCAATATTAAGCCTGCTATTTAAGAGTGATCTTTTCCTGTTGAATACTTCTTTGAGTCCATCAATTCTTGACCATATCTCTTCTGTCTCTCGTCAAAATATCCCAAATATTTGAAATGATCGACATCTTCAAATTATCTTTGTTCTGTTCTAAACCATAAGGATGTCTTTACACAGGATATTCTCTTGATTTTCGATTTTTCGATTATGGTTTCCATTTCAAACGTAACTTAGGGTTTGGTAAAATTTTTATAAATTTGCACATGAATTATTATTTCGCGTATGCAGATATCTGTAAAAGCTGCATCGATTCAAGTAGGAATTCTTCCAAGTTTAACAAAAAATGACATATTAGAGCTCTTCACCCGCATTACAGACTTTGGGAAGCACAAAACCTATTGCTGTGATTGACAACTTCCATAGATTTCACAAGGAGCATCTTCCTATATTGATGCGATATGCAGTCTTTGAAGAAGAGAAAGAATGCAAATAGAGGCATTTATGAAGCCATGGGAACATTATGTGACAAGTTTTTATTCAAACTCCACAAAGGAATTTCAGAACAAACGAATAAGAGGGTTTTAGTGCTATGAAGCTTGTAAACATGGTTCCTATTTTTTTTCCGTCTGAATGGAAAGAGTATATTACGTCACAGGCTACTTTAGACAAGAAGAGGGCGAGTTGGATTGAATACCAGGAGCAGGTAGGCCTACTCGATCGAGACGTTTCTAAATTCATAAACACACGGCGCAAGAGTTTGTTAGTAATTTGGATTTAAACTTTTTGAAACATTTTCTAAGCCGTGAACTACATTATATTACATAGCTATGATATATATTTATAAATTTTTTGCACTCAAATATGAATACTCGTTGTCAGTAAAATGTAGATTCTTTACAAAAAATCTTGCCTAGCCAGGATTCAAACTCATGTTAGAAATAAATTTTAGCAAATGAATTCCTTAAGTAATCCATTAGACCAAGTGCACGTGCTTGTTAGATTTTTCCCTTTGTTTCTGTTACTTTCTGTTGACGGTGTACTTTCCACCATAGATGGCCATTTTCCACTGGGCTCGCTCGGGCCCGCGCTCACCTGTATTAACTGGGTTCGCGCTCACGATCGCTTCTCCCAACTGAGCTTGCGCTCACTCGGGCTCACGCTCATCTCTCTTGACTCGACTTGCACTCACCCGGGATCGCGCTCACCTGTCCCAACTGGGCTTGCGCTCACTTGCACTCGGGCTCACTTCTCTCAGTTGGGCTCGCACTGACTTATTTCATTGAGGCTTGGGCTCAATTATTGAGCCCGAGCCCGGTTGAGCGTGAGTTTGTACACCGTAATGGGCTGCTTAATGGCGCACTCCCTCTTCCAATTTCCACCCCTGATGGGGTTGTTACAATTAACTAACACTAATTGATTAACTAAGTTGTTGGAATTTTCTAACTTTTCCTATTTTTGCGACAGCCCAAACTATTATCTAAATCTTTTTTTGTTAAAATAATGTGTCACTTTTGTATCCATTTTCATTGTTTCTGCTTGCAGAATCTACGTGGATAGAGCTATCATTTAGTTACAAAATAATGTTTATTCTTATCTCATAGAAACACCTGACACGTTAATACTAAACTTCATTAAAACAGCTGCTTTAACAAAATGAACTAACTAGTTTCACAAGTCATAGGTTGTTTATGCAGATGAAATTTGCAATACTGTTGCTTGATTAATTGATTATCTTTCAGCGTACCCTCTCATCAGCGAGGCTATATGAGACGTGGACTTATAGTTTTAACATGGAATCTGAACCACTGTCGTTCAATGCTTTCCCACCGGGAATCGATCATCAAAGACGCGCTTGCTAGCCACTAGACCAGTGGGAGGGCTTGTAATACTGTTGTCCAATGATTTTTATTAGGAATAAATTATACGCGATTTTAATATCGTAACCAAGCGTAACTAAGATGTCCAAATTACAGTATGATATACTGATTGTGAATGTGATAATGCAAGTGTTGAACCATTGTGTGGTCAACAATCCAGCTTACACCCTCTGAACCTCTATCAACAAGTCAGCCTAAGGCATTCAAAGTGAAAGTGTTAGTGCTATGAAGAATGTTAACCCTCCTCCCGTCTCATCCTCATTGTTAAGGAATCAACTACCCAACCCCGAGTCAGTGAAGCGGAAATCTACCTGGGCCGATGAGAATTTTGTGCTCAGGAACTGCATCAATTAGTAAGTACAATAAAATTAGTAAATCTCAGGTTTGTTAAAAGCAGACCTTCACCTTCAAGTTTCATTGTAATGCCAAGCTCCGAGGCTCATTCATGGTCGTGATCTGTAGATATTAGTCCACCAGCGAACGAGTGCGGGCGGCCGATTTTGGAACTAAAATACAAACAACAGTGTTTCTAACCGGATCACTTGTAATTAATCTATCACAGTTGTTTTTGCCCTGTTCATAATAAACCACTTCACGCATATGTTCAAGTTAAGACAAACACAATTTCAAAAGTTATGGAAGTTATTTTCAGAACATTTTAAGGGACTGCAAAAAAAAAAAAAAAAGTACATACACCCTCCATATTAATATAACAATAACTTGCGAATAAACTAACCTCAGTGTTGTACAAAGGAACACTGAGAACTTCGTAGCATTAGAGTGTAAGGAATTCCTAATTCATCTGTTAACGAAACCTCGAAGTTCATCTTTGTGAATCAAAGTTACACTTTGGCAACTGCGCTTTCATTGTTTAAAGTAAGTTCTGTTGTGTAGTTTTGAGATAAGGCGTCTTCGAAATTGCTACCAATTTGGACCATGTGATCGATCCATTGACAGTACCTTCAGTAACAAATTTGCATTGAGATCATTTTCGGATGTGCTGCAAAAGACTGGTGAGAGAGAAACTGATAATCTAACCGCCTCCGAAGGAGATTTGGATCCGCCCCTAATTAAGAAGGTAGATAAAGATAACTTTCTCTGATATCTAACCTGTCATTATTTAGCATGGCTTAATTTAACCTGTCATTATTTTTTTTTAATCCAGTATTTCTACCATATTTTGAAAAAAAAAATACTTAAAAGAAATAAACCCAATGTTACATTGAGGCGGTAGGGGAGCGATTAAAATTTAAAGTGATGAGCGTGACAATTGATTTCTTATAGCTCGTGAAATTCAGAAGAAATGAATTTCATATTAAAAAAGAAATACAAAATACATCTTCAGGGTAACTCTTACATTCATTATGTTATTATAAAGTTATTGGTACTTTTGAAATTGGTTAGAGTGAATACATATGTATTTAAGTAACAAAACCACTTGCGTAAGTTTTTCAAAATATCAAGTTAGAAGAACGAAGTTTTTCTTCCACTGCTATCTCATTGCTCAAAGATACCGGCGATGAAACAATTGGCCGGAAATCTACGTAGCACATTTTAGTACTTACACTTGAAATAAAAATACAGCTGTTTAAAGACGATTGATTACCTTTGTCTTTGAATTTCATATGTGCACACAGGATTTGTTAAACAAGACCGTACATCTGATATGTTTGAACTATATGCAACTTATGCTCACGGGCTAAACTCAGTCTTCTGAAGTCAATCGATAAATGATTACGTATTACAGACACAAAGACAACACTAGGCTCCCAAGTTTCAAAATTATATTGTGTATGAAAACAGATAATAGAATTAATTCTTTGTCACAAGAGACCTATGGTCTGAAAGAAATTCAGAGGGAGTTCAAAGGAAATTTCTATACTCATAAATAAAAGTTGTGAATTTATTGTGTATTGAACCAATGATATTTATACTTACATTACCCATACGCTGATGTTTTATCGATACTTTTATTTCACATTTACCAAAAGGCTGGATTACGATTATAATCCTAAAAGAAAGATACATTGTAATCAGGTTTTACAAGGCAATCCCGAAAGACAAGCTATCCAATCCCGTAACCCTTTAAAAAATTAAGGAAAATTTGTTCTTCACTTCCTTTTCCCCCAAATTGTTCACATTAATCGAAACAATGAAATGAAATTTATTAGTTTAACGTCCCATGATTATGCTCTTTATGCTAGAGGAGACAGATGATTAATGAAAGTGAAACATTGTAAAATTAATTGTTGGGCTCTCACAGAACCACGTACAACAAAGACACATGCGCTAGCCAATAGACCAACGGAGAGAACTTCCACAGTTCTCGAGTGGAAACGTATCGGAATTCTTTCTTGGCTATAAACCAAGAAAATAATTTAGTTGTCAATCGATAGACCTACATTAAAACAAATACAAGCATCGCGAGCCTTAACTTGATTTAAACTTACAGTTACAAGATATTGCGCAAGTACCTAAGCCACCAACCCATAATTAATATTTTAGTCATTACATCTTATTACTGAGTTTTACAGGTTTCTACTGTTTTATAATGAAATCAAATAAAACGTAATCAATTTATATATATATATATATATATATATATATATATATATATATATATATATATATATATATATATATATATATATATATATATATATATATATATATATATATAATCTGCTTAATACACGGTAGAAACTCACTTGTATGCTATCTTGCTCTTAAATTGTTAATTTCCATGCATATGCCATTATCCACAATACATCTGCATTACTGCAGGAATAACCATTACTGCATTCAATAACAACTATATAATTTATGGAGTTCTTTATTAAGCGAAACAGATTAGGCTACTTATAACATGTAAACTGCAACTTTTGAAAATCGTTGGATACACTGCAGAGTGACGCTCTCCGTTCCCCTGTCCCACCGCGCTTACCTAGAAACTGATGTAAACACTACACTAGCGCCCTCCACGAAAAACCGTATCAAATGATTAACCACGTATTTTCTGTATGGGTTCCAACCAAAGGACATATCACCGGAAGTTATCCATATGTTGGTTAACTTAGAATATAATTAAGAAAATAAAATTCAAGACGTACAACAAGTGGAAAAAGGGATCAATAACTGTACTTTACCATGGTGATCAATATGAAAGACTGCCTAAAGAAATAAAATCTGATATAAAATTAGCCTACAAAACTTATTTTAAACTCAGAATGCTCTATCGAAAAAACCTCAAGCCAGATTTGTTGTTTTGTTAAACGCAAAACACATTTTTCATCAAGTACCCTTACATACAATGGCCATGATGTCCAACATTACAATGAAACAGAACAGACATTTGTACATTATTTTCATTCAGTTTACAATAATGTACCCACGACATAAAACGTAGACTCTGGTTTCTAATCGGACTGACTGTAATATACTAAACAACTTTCAATTAGATGAAATAAAAATCGAAGAAATAAAAAATGCTATACGAGCGTTCAAACCAAAAGGTGGTCCTGATAACATTCCTTCTTATGTTGTGAAAGATTGCAGTGATGTATTTAAATACCCACTCCGCATTATATATAATATTTCTATCAGAACAAATACTTTCCCAGGTAAATGGAAAGCAAGTTTAGTTTGTCCATTATCAAAATTTGGAAACAAGACAGAAATAGAAAATTTCAGACCAATAGCTATTCTGTCGCCCTTTGCCAAAATTCTTGAAAGTATATTATATGCGCGAATTTTAAATAATGTAAAATCCGTTCTTTCAGCTTATCAACATGGCTTCTTACGTAATAGATCTACTTCGACAAACTTATCAATTTTAACAAATTTTATAGCAACAGAATTAGATATAGACGGTCAAGTAGATGTCGTTTTTACTGATTTTAGCAAGGCGTTGATCATGATGTCTTGCTACTAAAAGTAGCATCTCTTAATTTTTTGAAACAGACAATGGAGTATCTTGTATCATACTTGCATGACCGAAAAAAAATAGTTTCTTACAAAGAATTTGTAACTGAAAAGTTCAATACTCTTCGGGAGTCCCTCAAGATTCTAATCTAGGTACCCCGTCGTTTCTTCTTGTTATTAATGACATTCCTCTGTGTATTAAAACTTCTCAAGTTCTTTTTGACGGTGATCTTAAATTATACTCCAAAGTAAGTTCAATTGATGAGTGCGTGAAACTTCAACAGGGTCTACAGAGAGTTCAAATATGGTGTGATAAGAATAAATTAGTCCTGAATGTGTCCAAATGTAAATCTGTATCTTTCACGAGGAAAAAAATCCGATTAACTTTACCTCTACAATAAGGACACTTCCTTGTCTACTCCAAATACTATCAAAGATCTAGGAATTACATTCAATAGCAAACTAACCTTTGCCCAATACATTGACGCGATAACAAGTAGTGCATATAGAAACCTAGGTTTAATGTATAGGGTAGGACAAGATTTCTACAAAGAATTAACATTTATAAGGGTGTTATATTTTTCGTATGTGAGATCAAAATTAGAATACCGTTGTACTGTTTGGACACCAAATATCACTAAATACTCTGACGCAATAGAAAATATACAGTTTAAATTCTTAAAAATGCTAGCATAAAGAAAACCGTCTACCCAGAGTATGTCCTATATAAAGACAGTAACAAATTTTAGTTTTTAAACATTATAAAAATGGAGATGGGTTTTTGATTTGTTGTTCTTATATAAATTATTAAACGGTAAAATTGATTGCGCAAAATTAGTTTCAGAAGTATTATTATGTGTCCCAACAGGTAAAACTAGAACAGCAAACACTGGGACATTTTATTGTACAAAAGCAAGAGCTAACATATTACGTAGGTCTTCTCTGTGGAGAATGTGTGCTTCATATAACGAAATGATTACATTCCATGTAGTAGATGTATTTAGTATGTCCGAAAACCAGTTCAAAACAATTGTCAGACAATAATTTCTCCATAATTAAACGATGCATATTTGTGTATGTATAATAATATATGTACAAGAGTGTATGTTAGATGATTATGTACACGACACTATAACTATAGTTCAGTAAAATTAGCTCGAATTTGACGAAACCTATGAAGTAATTTATATAAAGCTGAAATTTTGTGCGGTTGTTTATTGGTTGATCCTCATCTCTCCCTGAAAAATCCCCCAAAATCCGATGACGGGTTTCGGAGTTATGACATCATCAATATGGCCGCCGCTAGAAGTTGCAGTGTTATCTTTAAACATGCTTTATTTCTCACAGACTCTTCGTTTTTGCACTAAAATGTGGAAAATTGATTGGCAAATACACAAAATAAAAGATATTATATGTACCTCACGGGTGTTGGGTGAAATTATTGAGTGAAAAATATGGTTCCGCTAAATTAGTAAATTCCATTCCGTTCAGCTAAATTAATAAATCACAAAGGAAAATCATATAACGTTGAAACTTTGTGGGATATTTCATTGGTTTGTCATCTCTCTACGAAGTCTCGAACAATTCGGAGGCAGGTTTGGCCGCCATATGGGGAAATGGAGCAAGCTTTATTTCCACCCTGGTTACAGTACTCTTTAGAAGGGTAAAATGTAAACTATTTGGCGTAAATATGAAAATAAGATATTTTGTCCGCAAAGATATTTTCGCCCATGTTTGATATGTAATGTACTTCACGTGATACATTACGGAAGAAATTGTCATGAATAAATTGACAAATATTTAATATATAATAAAGGTTTATGTATATTTTTTAAAAGTTTCTGTATGTCCTGTGGCTCTTCTGGATGAGAACCTGTGTATATCCAAGTTGTGTACAGTTTGTATATTTGAGGTAGCGTGGTAATATTCCAAATTCATGGTAGAATCAAATAGTAAGTAATGCATCTGTAATGCTAAAAGCTGACAAGTAAATTAAAAATTACATTAGGTTGGTTTTGGCAGTAATCTGTATTATTTTTCAATGTAGTTTTTTACGAAAGGTGATACCATTATGATCATGGTTATGAGGTTTATAAACAGAACCACTGTATTTACTATGTGTTTTACAATTTAGTCTCATTATCATCATGACTGTATAGTATATTCTCGCAGCTGTATACCCTTGCAATGAAGACAAATTAGTGAATATGTGAGACCTGCCTGCTCACATCCACATTTTCTACTGTAATCACTTTTACAACCACAACTGATTAGATTAAGCAACTCTTCTGGAGCAGGAGGTGCAGTCGTAGCATTTGACAATAAAGTATTCCCAACATTTACCCATCCAAAGTTTCTAAGATGTAACATTTTATCAAGCCATTGTTTTCCCTGGTGATGTTCTAAATGTATGCTTGTGTGCTACATCTCTGGTTGGCGGAAGAGAAGCAATTTCAAACTTGTTATCAACAGTCTGACGTGCTATAACTTTAGTAAAAGTAGAATGCCTTAATTCATTCAAGTTGTGTGATTTCCTCCACCATAAAGTGCCAAGGAAAATGACTCTGCTGCTGCAGCAATCTCGTCCTCCGTTGCATTAGCATACTTGAAAACATTCACTGAGTCATAACTATTATTTTTAGCAAACTGTAAATTATTTTCTTCCCTTTTCTGTATATAGCTGAGATGGTGTCGCAGCTGGAGATAGTGTGATAGAAAAGTAAGACGTCAGCCATCTCTCCCAAAGCCAGTCGTATTTGTGCTATATCAATAATACGATCTTGGTTAGATGCATGTCCAGGCGTTAGTATGTTTATGGATGCGACTGAACAAGATTTAGCAATAAGCATGATCAGTATATCTGTGTCATTTGCTACAACTGTCACTTTTGTGTGTACGTCATTTTCAAACGCACTTAATACTGTAGACAATAACTTCATCTGCATCATCATCAGCCTGAATTCCCTTCACTCCTGCGTTCTGTAATCGATCAGAAAGGAAACCTATTATGCGACATTTGTTGGTCTCGTTGTTAAGAAAAGCTTCCTAGGAGGCAGTAGTATGCATCATGGGTGTGAACTGAATGTCTGGAGAAGCTTCAGATTGCTTCTTCGCTTTATGAGTTACAAAGTATGTCACATATGATTGGAATATATCTTCATATGTAGCTGGCTTTGGTCGAAAAAAATTATGCAAGAGAAATTTATAGTCTATTAAGAACAGTGACGAAAGAGGCACCACATTATTTCATGGTGTTAATGTAGCTAGAAAACAGGACCGTACTTTGGTAAGTGCTATTCTGTGCTCGAGCACAGGACGGCAGAATTTAGGGGGCCGCAAAATTTTGGATTTTTTAAAGTTTCACAATAAAGTAATATTTAAAACTAGCAACCCACAGAATCCCGTACAAGCGCGAGAAAATATATTCATGTGTTCAATTCGCTCTAATTACAGTTGTTACTAATTAGCTAGCTTATATGATTATTTATAAAAAGTTATCCTTCCCATTCCCATCTGAAGGGTGAGGATGAACTTGAGCATCATGAAAACTGATACCGTTAAACTCGGTGACCTCTAAAACTATGAATTCAATACTAATATCTGTCGTTTTCGATTACTTTTAAAATCTCACCACCTCCCTGGAGAGTGGAATATGACCTTGAAGTTGAATTGGATTAAAACTGCCACTATTCATCTCAGCGACCCCAAAATCTGTGAATTCAACTCTAATATTGGTCGTCCTAATATTGGAAGGGCGGCAGATTATTTAGAGCACAGCGGCGCACAATATGGGCCTGCTAAAAGATAAGAGAACACTGATTTTTGAGCTTTACGCATCGTTGATCCGCTGAAAAGAGAAGGTGCTTTTGCTGCAAGTTTGGATTCCAGATACCTACTAAAATCTACCCTTTCTTTCATGATACATAAAATTTTGCAGAATTGTACCAACAGTAGTTATTGATCGATGAGTAAGTGCCGGTGTGTAAAGGGAATGCTCTGCAAGGGCGTATGCATGTGCACCTATCATATGACATACTGATGATACATACATTGTTTCCCACAATTCCTCTAAACCACTTCCAGACATTATATGCCCTTTTGAACCCTGAAAGAACATCAACAGATGGAAGCCTCCAAGTCGTACTAGGATCACGGCCAATTCACTGTCACTGTTTGCTGCAACTATATTCACAACCTTGATGTACACTCATATTCAAAATTATTGTCGCATGTCTATAAATATGTTGTAGGAATATAATTTAATAACAAATTCGCCCGGTGTTTCTTATAAAGTTAGTATGTGTATAATCGGCAAAGACATAAATGTGGTAAATTTCCTGTGAAAAGAGCAGTAAATAAGAACAATGAAATGAAAATAAAACTTTCTTGTCCATTCAGCAACATTTTCTTTTACTCATTCTAATTTTCGTATTTATAATTCTTTTCCTATGGAATTTACCACAAATATGCATTTCTCGATTATACACATAGTATCAGTATTAAAAGTACCCTGCAAAACCATAATCAAATTATATTCTTACAAGAAGACAGTTATAGATATGCGACAATCATTTTGGAATGAGTATACAAAGGCTGGTAGAAAGTCACAAAACATGTTCTGTGATTTTGTCTCCGACACTCGTCACTAGCAAAGATCAAAGTTGAATAAATGGTATCTGGATTTAATGGATCCGGATTGATGAAAGGAAGGGCATCTAAATGGGATATATCGAAGTCCTGATTTGTACTACAAAATACTTGCAAATTCAATTCCATCCTGGTCTCGGTGTTGCCTTCAGCCAACAGGCACTACTCCAATTAAAACTAAGATATTCTGCAGAATGAAGACATGGTGGTTTCTTCATTTCTAAGTCCGCAACCAGTAAAATTTGTTTTGTCTTCAGTCCTTCATCAACATTCTTTTTATATCTTTTAATAGGAAGAAATCCATATTTTCCAACAACCTGTGAACCAACACTTGTAGATATTCTGGCCAATGTTGATGTCTGAGGAACCGAAGAAACAGGAGTAGTACATTTTATATCTCCCATAGTATGAAATATGTTGTGAACATCGAGTGTATGTACAGTACATTGAAATTGGCATGGTCAAAAATAAACTGTGGAAACCTATTCAATGTCGCACGACGGGTATCACACTTGACTGCTGATTCTTCAAATTGCAATACTTCAGTATAACTAGCGTAGAAATAAAGCTTGGTACCACTTTCCAATATGGCGGCCAAACCTGCCTCCGGATTGTTGGAGACTTTTCGTAGAGAGATGAGGACAAACCAATGAAATATCCCACAAAGTTTCAACTTTATATGATTTTCCTTTGTGATTTATTAATTTAGCTGAACGGAACGGAATTTACTAATTTAGTGGAACCACATTTTTCACTCAATAATTTCACCCAACACCCGTGAGGTACATATAATATTTTTTATTTTGTGTGTTTGCCAATCAATTTTCCACATTTTAGTGCAAAAACGAAGCGTCTTATCTCTATTCTGTGAGATATTACGTATGTTTAAAGATAACGCTGCAACTTCCGGCGGCGGCCATATTGATGACGTCATAACTCCGAAACCCGTGATCGGATTTTTGGGGACTTTTCAGGGAGAGATGAGGATCTACCAATGAACAACCACACAAAGTTTCAGCTTTATATAAATCACTTCAAGGTTAAACCCTAATTTGACTGTACTACTAGGCATTAAGCCTGTTTTGTTGTCCTTATGAAATAAAGAAATAAATAAATAAAAGAAGAAATATAAATTTGTACAAACTAAATGTAATAAAATCGGCTAGAAATAAACTGTAGCATATATTTACCTGTTAACTGGGGAGTTTCCGAGTGAGAAAGTTGCATCTCAATGGGGAATAAATTTGTTAGAAATACACATTATGAAATGAGATGAAATCTTTGACTTTCACGTTCCACGCCATGCCAAATACGATACGTATTATTTCGTCACGTCCAATATGAATCTTAATATGACGAACATTGTAGTCAGACTGCAAATACAAACGAAATTCTCATGACGAGTTAAATCGTCATTGGCAGCTAAGAGGTCGACACAGGAAAATCCACTTCAACAAAATGAGTAGGATTTTGTTGTGAGTAAGCAGTTTATCATTGCCAATCCTTACAAGGGAACCTTCCGAAAATGATAGTTGCAGTGAAAGATGTGACCTATGCCAATTGAAAAAGCTGTAACAGAGATGTTCATTCCCAAAAAATTAGCTGCCCATAGCAATAGGTTCAAGAAATATAAGGGGTGGAAGTTCGGGAAACAGCAAGGTTGGACAAGGGGGAAAAGTGCAAATTTCGCAAAAAAGGGGGCACGGCAAAATACAATGCTGACAAGTGATGTATAGAAAGAGACTTGCCACAATAGGGAACAAATGAACGCCACCAGTGGGGTTAACAGTGTTGCCAACTGCAATGAAAGTACATGTTTTGCAAAGAGTACTATATGAAGTGAGTGCAATATTCAGTGTCAATCTGTCATGTAGAACATAAGATATGACGTGTATAATCAGTGGTACAATCTAACAAAGGAAAATAGAAAAAACAGAAAGAAGTACGAAAAATAGAAGTACTATCACTCGGAATGCATCAATGCTAGAGTGATTGAGGCAATGTCAAGTCGGGGAACATGAAATGGTTGGGTTGAACCAACAACCGATAATAGAAATAGTGAACATTATGTCATGGTTGGATCGTATGTGGGAATATACAGGGTGTCCCACCAAACTTTGTGACCTAAAAGATTTGCGAAACGAACAAAAATGTGACGGATCCAGTTGTGCAGGAATGTACCAATGTCAGGGGGTGATAAGTCTGTGAGAAGCAAGTGCCCACAGGATCCCCATCATAGGGCCCCAGGAGCCAACTTCAAACTTTCAAATGGCAACAGGGACCTAGTGGTACCTCTTTCGATAGATCATGGAATGTGCAACAACACCTATAGGAAACATTTGCTATATGAAGCATGGTTTTCAAAATGGCTGCCACAAATATATGTTGTGTCTTAACATGGCATCGAACATTGTGATCTCAAATTGCTGCGAAGCGAAAAGAGATGTTGCAAATCCAATTGCACAGGAATGTACTCATGTCGAGGGCCAAGAAAACTTTGTAAGAAGCAAGTCCCCCAGGGCCCCCATCATAAGGCTCGAGGAGTCAACCGCAACATTTCAAATGGGAACAGGGGGCGGATGATATTTCTCTGGATAGATACAACACTGCCTATAAGAAGCATTTGCTATATGAAACACGGATTTAAAAATGGCCGCCAAAAATGCACGTTGTTCTTGTCACCGAGCAGATATTTTTGGCGGACATTTTGAAATCCCATATAGTAAATATTTCTGATATGCGTTGTTGCATATTCCAAGATTTATCGAAAGAAATATAACTCGACCGATAGTGCTATTTGAAATTTTGAAGTTGGCCCCTGGGACCCTATGATGGGGGACTTGGAGACACTTGCGTCTCACAGAAGTTTGTCGCTCGCTGACATGGGTACATTCCTGCACAACTGGATGTGTCACATTTTTTTCACTTTGAAACTATTTCAGTCGCAGAGTTAGGTGGGACACTCTGGATATATCATATAGTCGGTGATAGTACCGCAGACAGCAGCACACAGCAGATCAAGCCTTTGATTATGTTTGCTTTCTATAGGTGTGGATATGTGATAGAAAGACCACCAAAGGTTCCGACACCTCTAGAGTACTGTTTCGAGACATTCACAGGCGATCATTGTACCATGTGTGACGGATTGGCAGCATTCCGCTGTGCTCACAGCAAATGTATCTTCTGTTTGGACCATTGTCTCATCGAACAATTGCACGTACAATGTTGACGAGCATGCACAAATGATGCGAAGGCTAATGCCTGTTGCCGGAATTTTCTTTTTGTGAAGCGAGTGGCCTAACTATATTAGAATTGTCTGGATTTTCATAGAGAGTGCTGACAACTTTGGAACTCGTTTTTCTTTTCGACTCTAGGTACGTCGGCTTCCTGCATAGTTGGTGCTTCTTGTTTTGTTTATTCTAATATACACAGCTCGTGATCAAATGTGGCGCATTATGACCAACTCCGCCTTTTCGGTATTTTTCGTACTTCTGTTTCTTCTGTTTCTTTTGTTAGATTGTACCACTGATTATACACGTCATATCTTATGTTCTACATGACAGATTGACACTGAATATTGCACTCACTTCATATAGTGCTCTTTGCAAAACATGTACTTTTCATTGCTGTTGGCAACACTGTTAACCCCACTGGTGGCGTTCATTTGTTCCCTATTGTGGCAAGTCTCTTTCTATACATCACTTGTCAGCATTGTATTTTGTCGTGCCCCCTTTTTTGCGGAATTTGCACTTTTCCCCCTTGTCCAACCTTGCTGTTTCCCGAACTTCCACCCCTTATATTTCTTGAACCTATTGCTATGGGCAGCTAATTTTTTGGGAATGAACATCTCTGTTATAGCTCTTTCAATTGGCATAGGTCACATCTTTCACTGCAACTATCATTTCCGGAAGGTTCCCTTGTTAGCTATTTCGTCAGGTATGTGCTAATCTTCACGGTAAGAAGATTTGATAAATCCGCAATGAAAATATTGTGTCAAACAACACCAATCGAATTGTAACCAGGGGTAAAAATGGATCTGGAAAGGTTGGGGGACGCATGACATCATGCCGTCCCCTGTGCCTATTTTTGCCCATTATATTTTTTTTAGGAAGTGGAGGGACGCCATAGATATTTTTGGAAGTGGAGAACGACGTCCCCCGTGTTTTCCCTCACTTTTACCTCTGGTTGTAACAAACAACACGTCATCGTTTCAGAGTAGCTTTAGAAAAAGAACTTTAATGAAAGGAGGTGTGTGTGTGTGTATTTTCTTGGATGTTGAATTGCTATCTTTCTTTCTTTTTTTCTAGCTCATTGATTTATATGAGGTAGGATTTTTCTTTTAAATAGACGAGATTTTAACAATTCAATTTTACTAATTCCTCCTTCTGGCCCATTTAAGCGTTCCTTGCTTTAAAAATATTCTTATATATAAATGTAATATTGTTTTACTTTTTATTTATAAATATTAAAATTACATAATACAGTGGTTAAATTTCGCATAGAATACATTTAAAGATCTCAAGAAGTCAGTAAAATTAACTGGCTAAAATTCTTGTTTATTTCAAAAAATAAATAAAATGTTTCCTCATTAATTACTGGACTGAAAAACCATGATGGTGCAGGTATTCAACATTCTTAAGAGCTACTCTTGTTTATTGAGATTTAAAGAAGCTACAATTAAATAATACATAAGTGTTTTGCTCGACTTTTCTATGAACTCACAGCTTCATTACTTGCTAGTATATAAATTTCCTACTTCACAAGGTTAAGCAGTTTCCTCTGTGATTAAGAGAAAAAAGCTTGTGTCACGGAAGTTGTTACTAAAACAACAAACACAAATAGCTGCCTCAAACAAATACTATCCCCTCATAATAACCATAAAAAAAGTCGGTTCTCTATCGAAAGGTGTTTGAAGTCCTTTCTACAATAAAATGACAGCTCAGATCTCCTCGTACAGTTGTTTCAATCTTCCCTTTCAATTCTGCACATCAAATAAGTTTCCACGTCTATGAAGTTGTCCCGCCCACCTAATGAATTTTTCTTTTTCTTATCTACATCGTTAGTTTATCGTTAGTTTACGTTAGTTTTGCTAAAATTATCGTTAGTTTTGCAAAAATAACGATTTTATTCGAGAAATAAATGGGCAGGCCAACTTCACGGTTCCCCGCCCACAAACGAATTTCAAAAGTTTTTCATATCACATCGTTATTTTTCGTTAGTTTACGTTAGTTTTGCTAAAACTATCGTTAGTTTCGCAAAAACAATGATTTTATTCGATATATAAAGTTTCCCGCCAACTGTGAATTAGCCATTCCATATTGAATTCCCTTAAACTTCCTAATCATATCGTTAGTTTAACGTTAGTTTACATTAGTTTTGCTAAAATTAACGTTTGTTTTGGAAAATAACGATTTTAATCGACAAATAAAAGTTCCCGCCAAATGTAAACCCTAACAGCCCATTTTCATAACAGGCATACGTATATAAGGCATATACTGGACACATTCTCATGTACCTGAGGGAACATGATAGGCGTATGCCTGCTATGTAATTGTGTTTACATTTGGCGGGAACTTTTATTTCTCGAATAAAATCATTATTAATCTCGAAGATAGGTTTCCCGTAAGGGCGTAACGATCTAGGTTCAACTTTTTAGACTTTTGTAGACTCCGGAAGGGAGTCTCGCTTTTTGTAACCAGAGATGTACCTGAGAAATAGTAAGTCATGTACACATGAGTATCTAAGCACAGTATATAATGTTACATATGTGTTTTCCCCTACTCCTAATTTTTTTATCTATTGATTCATTTCAAATCCTTAATTAGCGAATTTCTATACTTCCTATTGAACCACAGAAGAAATTAACTGCCACCCTATTCCTGCTGCATTGGGTTATTGACACCGCCTAACCACAATCGCTAAATGGACTAAAACTTGCTTTTGGTTAGAACATTCAGCTAATTGTCATATGATATCTCCCAAAAATACTTTCCGCTACTTTCTTAGAAAATATTCCTGATCTATTTACCCATTTTGACTGAAGTGTCCAATACAGAGTTCATGAAGTGTTAAGAAAGAACCTACAACAGTTGTTACTGGTACGTACAAAAAATTGCTGCAAGTAGAAAATATTATTGCGCACGAAACTGATGAATGCGTGGGCGTTGAAACACGTCACGGTTTTCACATTTTTCTGTTTCGTTTTGTTACTAACCACGTCTACTTCCAGGATATTCTCGCTGCTTGCGTGATTTGCAGACTCCCGTAGTGCCCAAAAGGTCACGGCCAAAGTCACTGAGTAATCTGGAACAAAAGAAACTGGGCTTCTGGGTTTTTCAACCTTGGAAAAAAAAAATAATAAAAAAAAGGCCGCTGCCTTGGATATTGAAGTAATAATCAACCTGTTGTTACGTTGTATACAATAGCTGGTTACGATACGCTTAAGCTGTTTTTTTCTTTTTGTGGAAAAAAGAACTACAACATAGAAGCTACAGAATGATTAACGTAACGAAACCTTATGTTCTTGAAATACAAAATGGAGTACTGCATTCTTACACAAAATGCATTTGGTAAACTTCAAATTTCAGCTGGTACACTCTCAACAGCTGGTACACTGCTGGTTCAGCTGGTACACACTTACTTGAACCCTTCAATAAGCACGTCAATTCGCGTTACATTAGCAAGCGCATGGGGAATATTACACTCCATATGTTTATTTTCGTGCAGGTTAGCAATCAAATGTTTTATTATGAATGCAGTCAAAGTATGTTACACATAAACTGTTATAATTAATATTACATTCAGGGTTGCCAAGTATATGGAATATTTTTACTTTTATATATTACTAGAAATTTTTCTGTTACAATAGTAATTTATCATTGTTTTGATGCACATTATTATTGTATTACGTATCGCATTACTGAAACATTAATTTTTAACCCGATATTGATAAACGCAGGATTGCCAACTACATTGAATTTCTTATAAATTTCGTATCATTGACATTTTCGTGTAATGTTATTATGTTCTTAATTCGTGTTCACTTGGAACAAATAAAGAATACATATTTTCCACTCAAACTCATATAAAATATATTCGAACATAGCTTACTTATCAAAGAATCAAGTGTTGCCACATTGTAAAGGTAAACATTGGGACGCGATATAGAAAAAAATACCCATCATCCTTCGAACTGTTTGTTCTACCGATTCAACCTAATACTAATCGGATTAATGGTTAGAACACATAGTCCCACGTACAATGTTAACGTTCAGTATAGTTCAGAAAGAAAAGAAACACTTCCATAATAAAATAAAGAATAATTTTTTGAACGATCTACTCGATTTGTACGGCGTTCATAAAAGAAAAAGGAGACTCTGCCAGGAAGAAGCAATCATCTATTAAGAATGTTTTTTGAAATTGTAAGTTGATTTTTTTAAAGGTTTAGCTGCCTTTTTCACATTTCTGAATCATTTATTAATGAATAGTAAAGCAAGTTTATTCTTTTTTTGAATAAAAAGGAGAATTAGATCTACATTTTATATTAATTTGTATTGTTTATTTTAAAATTGTAAGTTACCTGTATTTGTACAGCGTACATATTAGGTTTCCAAGCTTGGTACACGAATCGCTGCTGGATAATGCTACTTCTTTCGGAGGTACGATAGTACAAAAGACTGACAACTCTGATGTACATCATTTTATGTTTTGCGCAATTAAGTTATATATCATTGAATTTCTCTTAAAACGTGTATAATATTTTTATTCTAGTGCTTCCTTTTTTCTATTTTTTCCCTGAAAGTTCAGTACAGTATGTAACAAATATTTGTAAAATACCTGTACTAAGAGGTCAGAAAATTTAAACAAGAACAGGCTTTGGCATAAAAAGTATGTTTCTAATGGTAGGGGTGTATGTTTCTAATGGTAGGGGTGTATATTTATGAACGGGTAGGCTTGTTCTACCTATTTATAATATGTATTAAAATATATATTCTCCTATCTATTTATGCAACCCGTACTTCTGAAATGCTCTAAGGATTGTATATTAGCGTAACGTGAAATGTATCTTTTTGAACAAATAGAATATGGATAGGCACTACCACCGTTACCCATAAGGATGTTAAGGCACTGATTCCATTAACAAACTCGGCTGAGATAATAGTCCTAGTTATCTAGTGTGAGAAACACAATTCAAAAATTCACTTTCTTTCACTTTCGTTCAAGAATTATCGTATCAATTAACTTATATAGGTACGTACTAACATTACAGTCTTATAAGGACCACTTGTGGGATAATAATAATAATAATAATAATAATAATAATAATAATAATAATAATAATAATAATAATAATAATAATAATATCTAAACATGTGTTAATAATAGCACGTCACTAGTTTTAAATAATAATTAATAAAGATTGATTTCAGTATGTTAGCTAATAAGATTAGGTATTCTCTACTCTAATAGCTATTAATAAATGCTGGTATTTTTTCAACAAGAGACATCTCTCTCTCTCTGAGTGAATAGGGTCCTACTTCTTCCGAAATAGGTATCAGGTTGTCTAAAATGTGTTGAACCTTTGGAGGTCAAAATTGAGAATAGAACTATTCTGGTTCGAAAATAACATTAAGAAACCATATATGCACTATTTTGTTCATTGACCTTCTGTCATTTTTACTCACAACACCAGAATGCGGTGGCTATAGAACTTCTGGGGTTTGTGGTCAAAAAAACTAACACGTGTTTTTTTAAGGCCTCTTTTGAAACTAACTTAACATCATTCTGGGAATTTTACAGAGTCCGAAACAAACAATACTTTGATTATATCAAGTTCAACCTATGTGGTGAATGCATTAAAACATGTCAGCCAAGTTCTCTCAATTTCTGATGGGTCGTTAAAGAAGTATTCGGTCTGGCGTTGTTGTGTAGTATACGACATTCTTTCTGTTGACCAATTTCTGCTGTTTCTTTTGACTTGCTCGGTGCACTGGCGCTAATTGTTATAATGCAGATTTGAGTTCATCGTTCTACCCAACGGTAGTAGCGCATTCTACACAATGCCCTTCCAATTTCACCAAACGCATAGCATAATTTTTGTGGGAGTCAGTCAGTGCGCGTATTTGTCACAGATTGTGGAGCTTTTCTGTCAATCATGATCTTTTTTGCTCACTATTGTCGTGAGTTATCCACATTTCATCACTCGTGTGCAACAGGCTAAGGAATAACTCGAGTTCGTTACGTTTTAGTAAATATTTGTAGTTAGAAATTCGATCAAGTAAATATTTTTTTAAGTTGGATCATGTGGCACCCAAATGTCCAGCTTCTTTTTGTACACAGTTTTCTCCAAATGGTTTAACACTGTTTGGTGATAGAAGTTTAGGATGATGGATGGCGAAGTCATGACCAGCGGCGCCGACTTTCCAAAATTTATGTGGTTGGATATCAATGGCAGAACATGTTAGCCTATATGTTTACAGGGAAGTCTCGATATTTGATTGATTTATTTTTAGTTAAAATCTTTTATGAACACTGTCATAAAGGCTGTGCTGTGATAAAGTAAAATATATCGGTACTATAAGGATAACTTGGAGCTGCCCTAGCTCAGTCGGTAACACGGCGGTAATTAAACGCAAGAGAAACGGGTTCAAACCCGAGTCCAAACTAAAATTATTTTTGTGGGTGCCGGAGCCCCGGAGCACCCGCGTAGTCGGCGAGCATGGTCGTGACTACTTAAATGCAGGTCTTGGTCGACTTTTGCCAGAATATCATCCATTTTCGTTATCATAGTTCGTTTACTGTGGGAAGAGTCATGAACATCGAAATTCCCAGAACGAAAGCTACTGAACCACCTTTTGGCTTTTGCTTTTGACAACATATCTTCTTCATAATCAGCACGAATTTCTTCACGGGTCTGCTCATCATTTATACATTTATCCAAATACTCTAAAGTGCAGCTTAGATTTGCAGAAAGTTGACTAATTTTCATTACGTCTGATTATAATACGTTTTATACATCTACTAGCTTCAACATCAGCTGTCGAGTGGCGTTAGATCTGACCTGTTGCGACTGACATACCCTGAGGTTGGGACACTGCTTTTTAGACTACCTGATATAAATACTAGACTGAGATTGTTCGGGACGATACGAGATATTTCACGACCCATATCGAATATTCGAATAGAGACAGGCATTTGTCTCCTCGTCTCAAATTCCACAAAGTGTATTTCAACTCGAATCTCGCCTCATTTCAGAGACTAGACAAAAACAAGATTTGAGACTATCGTTTCGTTTACATCTCTACTTACAAGCAAGAAGGGAATAACGGGGTCGATGGCCTTGTCGTTTCTCTAAGTTCAGTATGTTGAGCGTGAACAAAATTGACGCACGAAGGTGCTGCCACATTATTCGTAGAAATTATCCAAAATTCCACTTCAATTACCTCTGGACAACCTGATTCATGAGATCATTTCAGGACGTTAGAAAAGAAAGGGTAAATCCTGAAATCGGACTTTAAGATAGCAAGGGCGAATCTTTGTCTAGAAACTGTGAGAATACTAAGAGCGGACCAGGGCAAAAGGCGGTATCTATGTGTTGTCCAGATCTGTCTGTTGCGAAGAAAAAAGAAACAATTTTTCGAGTTCACCCTTTCTCTTCCAAGGTCCTGACTCCTCCATCCTTCATGTGGAATTGAATAGGTGAGTGGAAGAAAGGTACGAATCCAAAATAAGTCATTATACTTAACGTTATATATATATATATATATATATATATATATATATATATATATATATATATATATATATATATATATATATAAAAATTGAATGCACTGCACACCACACTCCTATGAATTGGTATAATAGTTTTCAAGTTATTACGTAATTTAAAAAATGAATTGCATGTGAAGACCACAATAATATAATTTTAAAAAATATTCATGAAGTGTGATTTTGGACTAGTAATGTTTTTAGTTTGACCGATTCAATTATACTTTGTTCATGAGCTGAGCTGAGATGACATATAGGCATACGATATCATGTGGGTATGCGGCTGATAGTTGCTGGCTCCCTTATGGTTTGAACGGTTAGTTTTGCTTTCTTTAGTATGAAAGACCTGGTAAAATGCCGAGTGTAAGCTTTCGTAGTTCGAGGAAGCTTGAACCTAAAATATAAAATAAAATAATTGAACCAATGTCGGTGTCTGTTACTATGAACAATTCTTGCCAGACGCTGCTGGAAAATCCACTCATGGTTAGTCGTTAAGCTATGAAATATTTGTACTTAGGTTAGTATCCCATGGCGTTTCTTTGACGCTAAAGGAGGCAATTGATAAAAGGAAATAACGATCATGCAAGAAATGATGGAATAAGAAGTCTGATCAAAGGGATGACCTCGAGAAATTTCACGGGCATGATGTTGTCCACCAAAAGTTCAGGCACTAGAGGTTAGTATTTTACCACTGAGCCACTATATCTCCTTCATTACACTAATACAGTTCAAAACAACGAACAACTAAAAAGAAGTAGAAATCTTTACTAATTGCGGCTGATACGAGATTAATAAAGACTAGCAAACCCGCACGTCCTGAGCAAGCGCAGGATGCTATTGTGTGAGTGATTCAATTTTTATATTAATCTCCCCTTCCCCTAGGTTCTACCGTCAAAATGAAAATATTAAAAAAAAAAAAAAGAACTTTCCAGTCTCGAACGTCATTGTATGTTGAAAATTTGATCGAGATCGGTCAAGTGGTGCGAGAGTTATTAAGTTTTATCTATCTATCTATCTATCTATCTATATAAATCGGGGTATTCGCGAATACTGGGGTAATGCCGAACACCCAAGTTTACACCCAAGGTAGCTCTTTTGAAAACAGACTATTTTGCTGCATGCTAGTGGAGAGATCTGGAAAAGAATAGCATAAATTTGGTTACAGTCAGTTCAGTGGATTGTCAGGAAGAAGACTTTTTGTTGTTTCTGTCGATTCACTTATAATGTTGATTCAGCAATCTAGGCAAGGTGATTTGGCTCTTATCTTATCTATATTGTTACAGATAAGGCTATATATTCCCCTATATTTGAGCATTAGTTATTTGTAATCTTACCAGCCTGTATGCAGTAAACAATTAAAAGTTTCAACTTTAACAATAAAATGGTGTCTCATGGGGAAATGCCAGACAGAATGTTTGCCATTATACCGGAGTGTCCGGGATTGCCCCATGGTGTTTAAATAGTTTTTTTTAATTGAAAAGTAAGTAATAAGTTAATGAAATTGATTTGGGAAATAGATAATCTCTTGGTAATAAGCTTTGTCAGCTCTGTTAATTAGAATAGTTTGCTATATTTATTATTTTATTCTATTAGTAGCTTACTTCATTATTCTATAGTCAGTAACCCTATTTGAGATATCTGATCGTTCATCATAGGCTGGAATTTTTTTCTGTGTGTGATTCACAGATTGTTCTACAAAGGACCCCGTACTTTTCTTATGGAAAGTGGCTTTCGGCTAATGTTGTTGAAACTTCGCTGGTTGATAGGTCTTAACATGTGGATCAAAAGTCTCAATGGGCACAAAGACCGAAATCCACTCCTTCCCCCCAAAAAACCGCCTCCGAGTAGCTGGGGGGGATTGAACTGATTTCAGCATGTAAAACAATTTGTTGTTTTAATCAACTCAACAAGGACCCCAACAACCACATGTTAGACTATCAAACTACCCCACTTGACACCGCCCTTTGCCCCCCACATCCCCCCCGCGAATTACCTTACGGATGTTCCATATTACTGTAGTTTATAGTTGCGCGTTTGTGTTGAAATACCTACAGTTTTGGTCTCACCGACGATATAATGGGTTTCACGTATCGCTGATTACGAATCTGAGGTGAGAGTTCTAGAATTCAAGATGGATGATCAATATGGCGGATTAAAAACACGAAACTCCTGAATGTAGCCACAAATAGCTGTTTACTAGGGTATTTTGGGTCGTTGGTTACGAATCTGAGGTCAAAATTCTTGAATTCAAGATATGGTGGATAAAAACGTCGAAGCCACAAATCGTAGTAGACTAGAGTGTTTTTAGATCGCTGTTTAAGTACGCAACATTCCTTGATACTTCAGCCACCACGTAGAATTATTCTGCACCCTTGCCCTTTACCAAAACCCACCACAGATACCTTAATGCTGAACGGTGTTAAAATAATTCATCAATTATATGTTCATTATTTTCATCATTTCGGTTTGCAGCATCTAATGTGGTACTTAGCAATGAGTCATCGGGATATCTAATATTCTGTGAATGTCGTGCATGGCCTAAATACCACAAGACACTTGCAACGTGCGCACATGTACCTAATGTATACACGACTCCAAAAGTGGATTACCACCTGCAATTCTCGTTTTCCTGCAATAGCAGGCAACCCAAAAAGCTCAGCGGTTTGGTTGGTTGCAAATTCGAAAGGCGTTGGACCAAACCTCAATTTTGTCACAAATATATCAGTGTGCCAAACTGCAAATAAGAGAATAAAACAAATTATTAAGAATGACAATTTTATTATTGTGACGGAGTTGGATGACATCAAAAGTTACAAAATGACTTACTTAAGCAGTTCAAACAGGATGAATGGTAAGAAACAGATATAAGAAGAAAGCATTTCTCTCTTTCCCCCCACCCCACCCAAAAAAGAAACTCATAAAAAGAAAAGTTATATAATATAAAGGTTTCATATAAAAGCCTCACAGCACAAAAAGAAATAGCTAAACGAAAGGAAAAAGAGACAAACACAGAATAGAGGACACCAGTGGCGTAGCAGACTTGCGGCCCTCCCATGCAAGATAAACAGATGGGACCCTAGTTGCAAACCCCATTGTTATAATAATAATAATAATAATAATAATAATAATAATAATAATAATAATACTATTATTATTATTATCATTATTAAAAAGTCAATTCCTTTACAAAATCTTACTCTGCCTAAGAGCATGAATGCATATAGCGATCATGTGTGCACGTTTTGTCAATGAGCGGTCCCAAAGCCCAAAAGGGGTGGAAATCTCCAAGAGAGAGAAATAAAAAACTTTCTTATGGTAAGTGCTTTTGCACGTGATTTTTTTGTGTCTTTTTTCAGGGAACAGAAAAGTTCTGGCGCCTAAGAAATTATACTATATAATATTGCAAATTTGAAAGTGGACTTATATACATTGCAATTTGTGGTAATAAAGATATTATGATTAGAAAACAATATTGTAAAAAGTAAGTTTAATTTCTTCATCCATCGCAAGTCTTAGAGGCCCCTTATACCTCGCCGCCTCCCGAATATCGATATCGAAAATTTACAATGATATATTCATGTCCATATATTTGCGATATCGAATGTTGATATATGATAATATAGATATCGACGATAGCGATATATCGACATATCACAGGCCCAGGTCTGAGAAGTGATGCTTAAAATATACTGGAGTCAACAATCAAATTCTAAATAAGTTCTCCATTCCTGTATTCAATGTAGAGGGGGAAGGCTGTGAACCTGATTAGAAATTTTAAGAAAAAAAGTTAAGATAAAAGTAGGTTTTCCGTTTCCCCTTGAATACAAAACTATTAACAGAAAACTATTACTGTAATTTACCTTTTACTTCTGTTTCTGATTGTTATAACAAATCAGTACACATACTTTACATAGTATACCAATACACTCTATAACTTTTCACAACCAAGCAAGCAGAAAGATGAATTCCTCTGATATTAAAGTGGAATGATCTACAAAATAGTCATAATTCATTGGCCACATTTCTATCAGTGCATTGGTACTGACTAAGAGCTACAAGACTAACAGAACTAGAAATTAGAGATTTCATTCCTTTTTTTTCTCAGACTAAAAGACTTCTGCATTTTCCTGAGACTTTCATTGTCTTCATATAAGTCCCGTATCATGGGCTAATTCTGGCTACCGCGGTTTGGAGGTAATCGGTAAACGAAAGAGTAAAGTTTGTCGACTCTAAACCCTCGACAGTTTGTGAAAAGATATTTCACTGCTATTAAAAGATGATCATCGGGCAGCGGACTTTACCTTTGAAAGATACTGCTTATCAAAATGTTTCCTAGTAACTTCCAATTTTTTTTGTTTTTGTTGTGGGGCGCGGTCACTTAATGGTAGAGCGCTTCCTCTGGTGCGTGGAGTCCTTATTCTTTCGATCCACAGCAAAATGAGTTGTGTGGTGGACAAGATCGTATCCGTGGGTTTTCTCAGGGTACTCCCGCTTCTTCCCCAGTTTTAATTCCACCAATTTCTCTATTATCATTGACTTGCTTTAATCATGGGGCACGGTGGCTCAGTGGTAGAGCGCTTCCTCTGATGCGTGGGGTTCTTATTGTTTCGATTCCCGGCCAAGGAAGTCTGTGGTGGACAAAATCGTATCCGTGGGTTTTCTCGGGGTACTCCCACCTCTTCCCGCTTTTCATTCCACCAATTCTTCTATTACCATTGATTTGCTTTAATTATTGGGCACGGTGGCTCAGTGGTAGAGCGCTTCCTCTGATGCGTGGGGTTCTTATTGTTTCGATCCCCGGTCACGTAAGTTGTGTGGTGGACAAGATCGCATTCGTGGGTTTTCTCATTGTACTCCCGCTTTTTCCCACGTTTAATTCCACCAATTCTTCTATTATCATTGACTTGCTCTAATCATAGGGCGCGGTAGCTCAGGGTTAGAGTCATTCTTCTTGTGAGTGGGGCCCATGTTGTTTCGATCCCCGGCCAAGTAAGTTGTGTGGTGGACAAGATCGTATCCGTGGGTTATCCCAGAGTACTCCCGCTTTTTCCCACGTTAAATTCCACCAATTCTTCTATTATCATTGACTTGCCCTAATCATTGGGCGCGGTAGCTCAGGGTTAGAGCGCTTCCTCTTGTGCGTGGTGCCCTTATTGTTTCGATCCCCGGCCAAGAAAGTGGTGTGGTGGACAAGATCGTATCCCTGGGTTATCCCAGAGTACTCTCGCTTTTTACCACGTTTAATTCCACCAATTCCTCTATTATCATTGACTTGCTTTAATCATGGTACGCGGTGGCTCAGTGTTAGAGCGCTTCCTCTGGTTCATGGGGTCCTTATTGTTTCGATCCCCGGCCAAGTAAGTTGTGTGGTGGACAAGATCGTATCCGTGGGTTTTCCCAGAGTACTCCCGCTTTTTCCCACGTTTAATTCCACCAATTCTTCTATTATCATTGACTTGCTCTAATCATTGGGCGCGGTAGCCCAGTGTTAGAGCGCTTCCTCTTATGCGTGGGGTCTTTATTGTTTCGATCCCCGGCCAAGTAAGTTGTGTTGTTGACAAGATCGTATCCGTGGGTTTACCCAGAGTACTTTCGTTTTTTCCCATGTTTAATTCCACCAATTCTTCTATTATCATTGAGTTGCTCTAATCATTGGGCGCGGTAGCTCAGGGTGAGAGCGCTTCCTCTTGTGCGTGGGGCCCTTATTGTTTCGATCCCCAGCCAAGTAAGTTGCGTGGTGGACAAGATCATATCCGTGGATTTTCCCAGAGTACTTTCGCTTTTTCCCACGTTTAACTCCAGAAATTCTTCTATTATCATTAACTTGCTCTAATCATTGGGCGCGGTAGCTCAGGGTGAGAGCGCTTCCTCTTGTGCGTGGGGCCCTTATTGTTTCGATCCCCAGCCAAGTAAGTTGCGTGGTGGACAAGATCATATCCGTGGGTTTTTCCAGAGTACTTTCGTTTTTTCCCAGGTTTAATTCCACCAATTCTTCTATTAACATTGACTTGCTCTAATCATTGGGCGCGGTAGCTCAGTGGTAGAGCGCTTCATCTCGTGCGTGGGGTTCTTATTGTTTCGATCCCCGGCCAAGTAAGTTGTGTGGTGGACAAGATCGTATCCGTGGGTTATCCCAGAGAACCCCCGCTTTTTCCCACGTTAAATTCCACCAATTCTTCTATTATCATTGACTTGCTCTAATCATTGGGCGCGGTAGCTCAGTGGTAGAGCGCTTCCTCAGATGCGTGGGGTCCTTATTGTATCGATCCCCAGTCAAGTAAGTTTGTGGTGAAGAACATTGTATACAGAGGTTATCCCAGAGTATTCCCGCTTCTTCCCACTTTTTATTCTGCCAATTCTTCTATTATCATTGAATTGCCTTAATCATTGGGAGCGCTGGCTCAGTGGTAAAGCGCCTCCTCTGGTGCGTGGGGTCCCTATTGTTTCGATCCCCGGCCAAGTAAGTTGTGTGGTGGACAAGATCATACCCGTGGGTTTTCCCAGAGAACTCCCACTATTTCCCACGTTTAATTCCACCAATTCTTCTATTATCATTGACTTGCTCTAATCATTGGGCGCGGTAGCTCAGGGTGAGAGTCATTCTTCTTGTGAGTGGGGCCCATATTGTTTCGATCCCCGGCCAAGTAAGTTGTGTGGTGGAAGAGATCGTATCCGTGGGTTATCCCAGAGTACTCCCGCTTTTTCCCACGTTAAATTCCACCAATTCTTCTATTATCATTGACTTGCTCTAATCATTGGGCGCGGTAGCTCAGTGTTAGAGCGCTTCCTCTTGTGCGTGGTGCCCTTATTGTTTCGATCCCCGGCCAAGAAAGTTGTGTGGTGGACAAGATCGTATGCGTGGGTTATCCCAGAGTACTCCCGCTTTTTCCCACGTTAAATTCCACCAATTCTTCTATTATCATTGACTTGCTCTAATCATTGGGCGCGGTGGCTCAGTGTTAGAGCGCTTCCTCTGGTTCATGGGGTCCTTATTGTTTCGATCCCCGGCCAAGTAAGTTGTGTGGTGGACAAGATCGTATCCGTGCGTTTTCCCAGAGTACTCCCGCTTTTTCCCACGTTTAATTCCACCAATTCTTCTATTATCATTGACTTGCTCTAATCATTGGGCGCGATAGCCCAGTGTTAGAGCGCTTCCTCTTATGCGTGGGGCCCTTATTGTTTCGATCCCCGGCCAAGTAAGTTGTGTTGTGGACAAGATCGTATCCGTGGGTTTTCCCAGAGAACTCCCACTATTTCCCAGGTTTAATTCCACCAATTCTTCTATTATCATTGACTTGCTCTAATCATTGGGCGCGGTAGCTCAGGGTTAGAGCGCTTCCTCTTGTGCGTGGGGCCCTTATTGTTTCCATCCCCAGCCAAGTAAGTTGCGTGGTGGACAAGATCATATCCGTGGGGTTTCCCAGAGTACTTTCGTTTTTTCCCACGTTTAATTCCACCAATTCTTCTATTAACATTGACTTGCTCTAATCATTGGGCGCGGTAGCTCAGTGGTAGAGCGCTTCATCTCGTGCGTGGGGTCCTTATTGTTTCGATCCCCGGCCACGTAAGTTTGTGGTGGACAAGATCGTGTCCGTGCGATTTCCCAGAGTACCCCCGCTTTTTCCCACGTTTAATTCCACCAATTCTTCTATTATGATTGACTTGCTCTAATCATTGGGCGCGGTAGCTCAGTGGTAGTGCGCTTCCTCTGGTGCGTGGGGTCCTTATTGTTTTGATCCCCAGTCAAGTAAGTTTGTGGTGAAGAACATTGTATCCAGAGGTTATCCCAGAGTATTCCCGCTTCTTCCCACTTTTTATTCTGCCAATTCTTCTATTATCATTGAATTGCCTTAATCATTGGGAGCGCTGGCTCAGTGGTAGAGCGCCTCCTCTGGTGCGTGGGGTCCTTATTGTTTCGATCCCCGGCCAAGTTAGTTGTGTGGTGGACAAGATCATACCCGTAGGTTTTCCCAGAGAACTCCCACTATTTCCCACGTTTAATTCCACCAATTCTTCTATTATCATTGACTTGCTCTAATCATTGTGCGCGGTAGCTCAGGGTTAGAGCGCTTCCTCTTCTGCGTGGGGCCCTTATGGTTTCGATCCCCGGCCAAGTAAGTTGTGTGGTGGAAGAGATCGTATCCGTGGGTTATCCCAGAGTACTCCCGCTTTTTCCCACGTTAAATTCCACCAATTCTTCTATTATCATTGACTTGCTCTAATCATTGGGCGCGGTAGCTCAGTGGTAGAGCGCTTCCTCAGATGCGTGGGGTCCTTATTGTATCGATCCCCAGTCAAGTAAGTTTGTGGTGAAGAACATTGTATCCAGAGGTTATCCCAGAGTATTCCCGCTTCTTCCCACTTTTTATTCTGCCAATTCTTCTATTATCATTGAATTGCCTTAATCATTTGGAGCGCTGGCTCAGTGGTAGAGCGCCTCCTCTGGTGCGTGGGGTCCCTATTGTTTCGATCCCCGGCCAAGTAAGTTGTGTGGTGGACAAGATCATACCCGTGGGTTTTCCCAGAGAACTCCCACTATTTCCCACGTTTAATTCCACCAATTCTTCTATTATCATTGACTTGCTCTAATCATTGGGCGCGGTAGCTCAGGGTGAGAGTCATTCTTCTTGTGGGTGGGGCCCATATTGTTTCGATCCCCGGCCAAATAAGTTGTGTGGTGGAAGAGATCGTATCCGTGGGTTATCCCAGAGTACTCCCGCTTTTTCCCACGTTAAATTCCACCAATTCTTCTATTATCATTGACTTGTTCTAATCATTGGGCGCGGTAGCTCAGTGGTAGAGCGCTTGCTTTGGTGCGTTGGGTCCTTATTGTTTCGATCCCCAGTCAAGTAAGTTTGTGGTGAAGAACATTGTATACAGAGGTTATCCCAGAGTATTCCCAGTTCTTCCCACTTTTTATTCTGCCAATTCTTCTATTATCATTGAATTGCCTTAATCATTGGGAGCTCTGGCTCAGTGGTAGAGCGCCTCCTCTGGTGCGTGGGGTCCCTATTGTTTCGATCCCCGGCCAAGTAAGTTGTGTGGTGGACAAGATCATACCCGTGGGTTTTCCCAGAGAACTCCCACTATTTCCCACGTTTAATTCCACCAATTCTTCTATTATCATTGACTTGCTCTAATCATTGGGCGCGGTAGCTCAGGGTGAGAGTCATTCTTCTTGTGGGTGGGGCCCATATTGTTTCGATCCCCGGCCAAATAAGTTGTGTGGTGGAAGAGATCGTATCCGTGGGTTATCCCAGAGTACTCCCGCTTTTTCCCACGTTAAATTCCACCAATTCTTCTATTATCATTGACTTGTTCTAATCATTGGGCGCGGTAGCTCAGTGGTAGAGCGCTTGCTTTGGTGCGTTGGGTCCTTATTGTTTCGATCCTCAGTCAAGTAAGTTTGTGGTGAAGAACATTGTATACAGAGGTTATCCCAGAGTATTCCCAGTTCTTCCCACTTTTTATTCTGCCAATTCTTCTATTATCATTGAATTGCCTTAATCATTGGGAGCTCTGGCTCAGTGGTAGAGCGCCTCCTCTGGTGCGTGGGGTCCTTATTGTTTCGATCCCCGGCCAAGTAAGTTGTGTGGTGGACAAGATCGTATCCGTGGGTTTTCCCAGAGAACTCCCACCATTTCCCAGGTTTAATTCCACCAATTCTTCTATTATCATTGACTTGCTCTAATCATTGGGCGCGGTAGCTCAGGGTGAGAGTCATTCTTCTTGTGAGTGGGGCCCATATTGTTTCGATCCCGGGTTATCCCAGAGTACTCCCGCTTTTTCCCACGTTAAATTCCACCAATTCTTTTATTATCATTGACTTGCTCTAATCATTGGGCGCGGTGGCTCAGTGTTAGAGCGCTTCCTCTGGTTCATGGGGTCCTTATTGTTTCGATCCCCGGCCAAGTAAGTTGTGTGGTGGACAAGATCGTATCCGTGCGTTTTCCCAGAGTACTCCCGCTTTTTCCCACGTTTAATTCCACCAATTCTTCTATTATCATTGACTTGCTCTAATCATTGGGCGCGATAGCCCAGTGTTAGAGCGCTTCCTCTTATGCGTGGGGCCCTTATTGTTTCGATCCCCGGCCAAGTAAGTTGTGTTGTGGACAAAATCGTATCCGTGGGTTTTCCCAGAGAACTCCCACTATTTCCCAGGTTTAATTCCACCAATTCTTCTATTATCATTGACTTGCTCTAATCATTGGGCGCGGTAGCTCAGGGTTAGAGCGCTTCCTCTTGTGCGTGGGGCCCTTATTGTTTCCATCCCCAGCCAAGTAAGTTGCGTGGTGGACAAGATCATATCCGTGGGGTTTCCCAGAGTACTTTCGTTTTTTCCCACGTTTAATTCCACCAATTCTTCTATTATCTCTGAGTTGCTTTAATCATTGGGCGCGGTAGCTCAGTGGTAGAGCGCTTCATCTTGTGCGTGGGGTCCTTATTGTTTCGATCCCCGGCCACGTAAGTTTGTGGTGGACAAGATCGTGTCCGTGCGTTTTCCCAGAGTACCCCCGCTTTTTCCCACGTTTAATTCCACCAATTCTTCTATTATGATTGACTTGCTCTAATCATTGGGCGCGGTAGCTCAGTGGTAGTGCGCTTCCTCTGGTGCGTGGGGTCCTTATTGTTTTGATCCCCAGTCAAGTAAGTTTGTGGTGAAGAACATTGTATCCAGAGCTTATCCCAGAGTATTCCCGCTTCTTCCCACTTTTTATTCTGCCAATTCTTCTATTACCATTGAATTGCCTTAATCATTGGGAGCGCTGGCTCAGTGGTAGAGCGCCTCCTCTGGTGCGTGGGGTCCTTATTGTTTCGATCCCCGGCCAAGTAAGTTGTGTGGTGGACAAGATCATACCCGTAGGTTTTCCCAGAGAAATCCCACTATTTCCCACGTTTAATTCCACCAATTCTTCTATTATCATTGACTTGCCCTAATCATTGGGCGCGGTAGCTCAGGGTTAGAGCGCTTCCTCTTCTGCGTGGGGCCCTTATGGTTTCGATCCCCGGCCAAGTAAGTTTTGTGGTGGACAAGATCGTATCCGTGGGTTATCCCAGAGTACTCCCGCTTTTTCCCACGTTAAATTCCACCAATTCTTCTATTATCATTGACTTGCTCTAATCATTGGCCGCGGTAGCTCAGTGTTAGAGCGCTTCCTCTTGTGCGTGGTGCCCTTATTGTTTCGATCCCCGGCCAAGTAACTTGTGTAGTAGACAAGATCGTATCCGTGGGTTATCCCAGAGTGCTCCCGCTTTTCCCACGTTTAATTCCACCAATTCTTCTATTATGATTGACTTGCTCTAATCATTGGGCGCGGTAGCTCAGTGGTAGAGCGCTTCCTTTGGTGCGTTGGGTCATTATTGTTTCGATCCCCAGTCAAGTAAGTTTGTGGTGAAGAACATTGTATACAGAGGTTATCCCAGAGTATTCCCAGTTCTTCCCACTTTTTATTCTGCCAATTCTTCTATTATCATTGAATTGCCTTAATCATTGGGAGCGCTGGCTCAGTGGTAGAGCGCCTCCTCTGGTGCGTGGGGTCCTTATTGTTTCGATCCCCGGCCAAGTATGTTGTGTGGTGGACAAGATCGTATCCGTGGGTTTTCCCAGAGTACTCCCGCTTTTTCCACTTTTAATTCCACCAATTCTTCTATTATGTTTGACTTGCTCTAATCATTGGGCGCGGTAGCTCAGGGTTAGAGCGCTTCCTCTTGTGCGTGGGGCCCTTATTGATTCGATCCCCGGCCAAGTAAGTTGTGTGTTGGACAAGATGATAACCGTGGGTTTTCCCAGAGTGCTCCCAATTTTTCCCACGTTTAATTCCACCAATTCTTCTATTATCATTGAATTGCTTTAATCATGGGGCGCGGTGGCTCTGTAGTAGAGCGCTTCCTTTGGTGCGTGGGGCCCTTATTTTTTCGATCCTCGGCCAAGTAAGTTGTGTGGTGGACAAGATCGTATCCTTGGGTTTTCCCAGAGTACTCCCGCTTTTTCCCACGTTTAATTCCACCAATTCTTCTATTATCATTGACTTGCTCTAATCATTGGGCGCGATAGCCCAGTGTTAGAGCGCTTCCTCTTATGCGATGGGCCCTTATTGTTTCGATCCCCGGCCAAGTAAGTTGTGTTGTGGACAAGATCGTATCCGTGGGTTTTCCCAGAGAACTCCCACTATTTCCCAGGTTTAATTCCACCAATTCTTCTATTATCATTGACTTGCTCTAATCATTGGGCGCGGTAGCTCAGGGTTAGAGCGCTTCCTCTTGTGCGTGGGGCCCTTATTGTTTCGATCCCCAGCCAAGTAAGTTGCGTGGTGGACAAGATCATATTCGTGGGTTTTCCCAGAGTACTTTCGTTTTTTCCCACGTTTAATTCCACCAATTCTTCTATTATCTCTGAGTTGCTTTAATCATTGGGCGCGGTGGCTCAGTGGTAGAGCGCTTCCTCTGGTACGTGGGGTCCTTATTGTTTCGATCTCCGGCCAAGTAAGTTTGTGGTGGACAAGATCGTATCCGTGGGTTTTCCCAGAGTACTCTGGCTTTTTCCCACTTTTCATTTCACGAGTTCTTGTATTATCATTGATGTGCTTTAATCATTCGGAGTGCTGGTTCAGTGTTACGGCGCTTCCTCTTGTGCGTGGGGCCCTTATTGTTTCGATCGACAGCCAAGTAAGTTTGTGGTAGACAAGATCGTATCCGTGGGTTTTCCCAGAGTACTCCCGCCTCTTCCCACTTTTTATTCCACCAATTCTTCTATTATCATTGACTTGCTTTAATCATTGGGCGCGGTAGCTCAGTGGTAGAGCCCTTCCTCTGGTGCATGGGGTCCTTACTGTTTCGTCCCCCGTCGTATTAAGTTTGTGGTGGACAAGATCGTATCCGTGGGTTTTCTCAGGGTACTCCCGCTTCCTCCCACATTTTTCACCAATTCTTCTATTATTATCATTGACTCGCTTTAATCATTGGAGAGGTCTTGGTTCCTTAAGCATTGCGGTGATGTCAGAAATTAGATCCGGGTCCCAGATATTTGGGTTGTGATGTAAACTGACGTAAACCTCAGTATTTGATTACGCGAGATAAAACCATTAATACAGCTATAAATATTGTTCTATCTTGCGCAACCAGGTATTGAGATTGAGCCAATTCGGGACATCATTTCTGGAGCTTTGATTCCAGGAACCGATTTCGGACGTTACCCTGTGCTCAAACGACTAGGACCTTTCTAATGTTACCATCCGCGTCCAACAACCCCATGTTTAAAAGAGGAATAGGAAGGACTCGCGTCTAAAACTTCGGGACCCCGTTTCTTGGGGTTCAATGCTAGGCATCGACTTCTGACATCACAATTGTGCTCAACGGATCAAATCCTTTCAAATGCCACCAGCTCCGTCCAACAACTTCATGTTTAATAGGTGAATAGAAGGGACCCTAGCACATAACGTCAGGACCCTATTTCTTGACCTTCGTGGCCTGGGCCTGATTTCTGACATTACTACTGCACTCAGGGGACGCGGACCTTTCCAACGCTACCACTCGCGTCCACTAACTCCATGTGTAACATGGCCCCCCTGACTTAGGAGAATCGACTGCATGCTTTTCTCATAATTATTCTCCAAATGGATTTGTATACAAAGTAGTTTTGTCAATTTTAACAGCATGTCTAAAATAAGCCTCTTGAGAGCGGCTCTTATTTATTAAAGAATACATAACGATCGCTTTTGGTTGTTGTAATGGTCTGTCCAAGTAGCTTGGTAAAAAAAAAAAAAAAAATCAGCGTAGCATAACAACAAAGAGATGTTTCTCTTATATGTTAAAAGCACGAAAAGGAAAACTCAAAGCTTCGTAAGGTGAGTGTCGGGGGAGGCCGAATTCTACTTCGCCCCGGGCAACAAAATTTCTAGCTATGGCTCTGAGCTCCAACACTTATCGGTCTTTCAGAGTCTCATCCCTTACCTACAACAACGTAGTTTGATTAACCTGTTATACCAAAACGTTTGGAAAGAACCTGTGAGTGTGACTTATTGATAGCTATGCAATATATTGACAGAATGCCAATCTTCAGTTTAGCAACGAAGCTCCCTTAGGCGAAATATCACGTGGCTCTCTACTTTTGTCTGTGCCTTGTAAATCGTAACATTGTGTTTAAAGGCAAACAGAAACAAGGTCAGTTGTTTAGTAGCACAACTGATAAGACGTTTGTGTCTTTTACACAAATATTTTTTAAGATTGCTGTTTGAAGCCTTTTTGCATTATACTTAGAAAACAACATATCCAGATTCAGAGAAGCACACATAAATTTTAAAGGGTGAAAAAATATCTTCATTATTCAGATGCTTTTATTATTATTATTATTATTATTATTACTATTATTATTATTATTATTATTATTATTATTATTATTATTATTATTATTTACCAGAGTTAGTAGAACAGCTTCTCTTTGTTGATAAAAATCGTAATTTGGCATTTATTAAAAGTAATATGACTGGGTCTAGAGACAGAAGAGATGGGATCTTATTGCCAGATATAAAGATGAGAACTTTGTTCAACAATGACTACGTATTAAATAAACAAATGTATTGATTGCACCTTTTTAAAAGAAAAATTAGTATAATTACAAAAAAAATGCATTTATTGAAAAACTCTGGGGTAGTAAATGCATACTCTTAAATCGGCTTGAGAGCGTTTGGGTCCAAATTCAAGTAAAGCTAAGGTGTGGGAGAGCCGAGTTCGATTCCCAGTGGGACGTCATGTGATTCGGATCCCACGTTAATCTGTAGGTCCACGTCTCATATAGCCTCGCTGCTAAAAGGGACGTTAAACTCAAAATCAACTCAAGTAAAGTTAAAAGAATGATAAAGTTTTCAACTGTTTGCCGTATGAAATTCTACGTTAAATGAAACTACACATCTGATAATGAAAGCATCGTCAGAAATACAGTATCCAATAGAGCAAACATTTCGTGGAGGATTTCTCTCATCATAAATAAACCTATTGCAAGTTGTTGAAAAAGGTGCGTAATGCAGAAATGCTATTTTATCGCGTGTGAACTTGAGGCTTCTGGAAGCGCAAGTTGTGAGCACACATATTCGCATCCTTGATTATCATAAAATAAAATACCAATTCATATTTCATAACATTCACAGACGGCACGATCAAGCACTGAATCTATTGAAAACTTACTACGTAATAATTAATGAGTGATTACACTTTTTCTTTTAAAGCTCATGGTATAGGGTATCATAATATAAATTGTTACCCATGTAGTGTGTACTAATGTTTAGAAAGATGGATTTCTTTAAAAAGAAAAAGATTGAAAGGATTACGGTGGTCTCGAACTGCCGCGTAGAAGACATGTAATTTATTAACCCGTCTCGCAATTCACTTTTTTTCTAAAGTTAACTGTTGCACCGAACGTGCCTCATTAACTTGCTTATCTACTTATTAGTACGTTTCTAATTACTTTTATTCGCTTTTTACTTATTTAACTTGATTTTCCAGTAACCTAGAACGACTGGCACACGCACACAAAACATCGAGGACAGTTAAATTTCGAAAGCTCTCCCACACGGAATCGAACCCGGGACCCCGTTTACCAAAGGCTCACGTGCTAACCACTAGACCAGTGGGGAGGACACCCACTCGGCCACATAGTTAGAGTATGCTCTTTACACTTTTTCATCCTATCTAAAGTATACGCTAATCTTCAATTTACATTGCCGATTTGGGTTTTTAACGAGAATTGTTATATTGCAACTTAATTTGGATGTAGAGGGCCGCGGTAGCTCAGTGGTAGAGCGTTCACCTCTGGTTCGATCCCAACTTGCGCCAAGTAAACTTTGTGGTGGATAAACACCGTGTGCGTGGGTTTTCTCGGGGATACTGCCGTTTCCTCCACATTCTTCATTCCACCATTTTCTTCATTTCTCATCATCACTGTCTCCTTTAGCCTAGCCGGCATAAACGTGAGACGTAAAACTTAAAGATTTCATTTCATTTAATTTGGATGTAAAATCCTGAGTTAATTAGCATATAAGGACTTTGCACTACTATGTTGGTAGGAGATGAAAGTTGTTATTGATTTCTATTTTTCGCTTATTTAATCTTCATTTCCCATTTCTTTTGCATAAAATTTTAAAGAAATATTAGATACTAACTTCTTTCTCCCAAGAACACTCAAAGAAAAAATTATACGTAACGAAACAAAGTTATTGGGGAAAAATATGTTACAGTATAAGAGCAATTTTTCTTTTTAACACAGTTGTACCTGGAAGATCTAAAATAGGCCCCATCAGCATCGACGATATTCTGCCAACGTTCTGGAGGGCCATGGATTCCTTCGCGTTAGAACTTGTTGGGTCGTGAAGCAAAGAATGTATCAAGTGCATTTTGCACCTGTATTAAAGATTTGAGCTGGCTTCCTCTAGGGTGATTGTCAAAGGAACAGTCCTACTAGGTTAATTATAATGTATTTCGGATGAGTACGTTTAATGAACACTACCGAATTTGCAACCGAACCATGGGGAAAGAAAGGGTGTGTATTAAACTTTTGGCATGATCCTAGATGTGTCTCGGAACTCTACAATGTCACTGGAAATTATCTAATTTGACCACCAAGTTTACTATTCATTTTCAAAGTGACTTAATGAATCTTTCAAGCATTCTCTATATATTCCAATATTTCTGAAAACATATTAAAAAAAGAAACGCTATTTTCATATTACTGATGGACTTCTGGAAAGGGAACTTTACAATGCTAAGTTCTTTTACTACGTCGAATATTTTTATCTGTGAACCCTTTTCTTTCTCTTCTTCTGTCTCTTTTTCTCTCTGTCTCACTTCTGTACCTCTAACAGATATCTATTCGTTTCAATTTTTTATTGAGAAGTGTTTAAGTTTCTCCCTACATTAATTATGAATCTCGTTTCGTCTCATTTTTATTCTTTCACTTTATTGATACTAATACATGTATATTTTGAAATTAGCATTGTGCTCATGTTGTTGTTGATTTTAATACGGGAGAAAGGAAACGAGAAGAGAGAGGAGTGGTCTTTTTACCAGACACGATTATGGGATAAGAAGGGGTATATTGGATGGTCTAGCTGCACGGTGTTAGCTGCCACACTATTTTTTTTTTTTTTTCATGTGTATAAGTTCAATAATTCATCATGAATAGAATCAAACCATGAGTGTTTTTGTAATGAACAAATAACAACATGAAATGTGAAATCTCTTTTAACAAACTGTTGAGATTTCAGAGTCGCCAAACTTTACACTTTTGGGTACCGATTACCTTGAATCACTCAGTAGCCACAATTATTCCGAGATAGGGAGCTTATATTTAAAAGAATGACATTCTCAGCAAAATGCAGAAGTCTTTTAGTCTGAGAGAAAAGAAGGAATGAAATCTTTCATTTCTAGTTCTATTAGTCTTGTAGCTCTGAGCCTGTGGCAAAAGTACTGATAGAAATAAGGACAATGAATTATGAATATTTTGTAGCACATTCCACTCTAATATCACAGGAGTTTCATCTTCCGGTTTGCTTAGTTCTGAAAAAATATAGAGTATATTGCTGTACTATGTAAACAGGCACGTAGCCAGGATTTCGTAATAGGGGGGGTCCGTGACAAAATACTGTGGTTAGCAGACCACGGGCTCGATCATACTAAACTACTTTACTGGCAACATATGTTGGTCCGCTTAGTCTGTATTTGGTAATAGGGGCGGCGTGACATGAAGTACTGTGGTTACACACCAGGGGCACAATCCATCTAAACTATTTTACTGGCAACATACCCATATTGGTTTGTAAGGACACTAAAATGAGGATATGTCGGTAAGTATTTTAATAACAAACTATAAAGAAATCTCAAGTAAAAAAATATGTAAAACGTTTTGTAAAAGATATCATCTTCCGAGGTCATTCGAACTCAGTTCTTGTCTTCTTTCTTTTTCTTTTCCTCATCTTCATTTAATGTCGTCAAGGATGACAATGAGATCTCTTTCGACAGTAAACACATCCTATAAAATGGATTAGTGTTGCCGAGAAACTGAAAATTTCTTCAAGTGTAACTGGAATCTATGTTGCAATGCTCATATTATTGGCGATTGGGAGCATTTTTTAAGTTCTATCTGAGAGTGTCTGTTCGAACCAGTTTATCGATCGTCATTTGTAGTCCATAGGATTAGCGTGGAACTAGATGGAATTCGAAATGCTCCATTACAATAATATACATTTTTAACTTGAATCCCCCCGTTTCCTCCACACATAGCTCCTCATAAGAAAGAGTAGCCAAACGCTTGCTGTGGCTTTTTATTTTAAATGCTGGTTCTTCTTTTTCTTTTTGTTTCATCCTTCCTTAATATTTTTTCGTTTCTGGTCTGAAGGGGGGGTCCGGACCCCCCGGACCCACCCCTTGGCTACGTGCCTGATGTAAAGTACCTGTACTGTGACTGTTTGTGATGACAATCAGAAACAGAAGTAAAAGGTAAATTACAGTAATGGTTTTCTGTTAATAGCTTTCTATTAAGGGGGAAGTATAACTAGTTTTATTTTAACCAATTTTTGCCTTAAAATGCTTGTCCAAGTTCATCCTCTTCCACTTCCACCTTGAGTACGGAAATGGAAGAACATAATTAATTTTGATTGTTGATTCTAGTACATATCAAGCATAATTTATCGGATCTCGGCCTGTATGATATGTCGATATAATCGATATCGTCGATATCGATATTAACACATATCAACGTTCGATATCGTAAATATATCGACATCAGTATATCATAATCCTAAATTCTCGATATCGATCATCGGAGAGGCGAGGTAGAGGGAGCCCATAAGACTTGCGATGGATGAAGAAATAAAACTTATGTTTTACGACAATGTCTTCTAATGACAATTGAAGATTTTGGTGCAAAAAACCGCCAAGTCTAAAAATTGAAAGTGTAAAGGAAATATCTTCACAAAGGGTTCTCTTCTCTTTTTATTTCTTTCAAATTTGGCACACATATACTAGACCGAAAATAAATCGACAAATATTTTTTGTTTCTTTCGGAAAATAGGTTAAGGGGGCAAAGGGTCCCTTTTCAAAACGGGATCCCCTTGATTAAAAGGATCACATTAAAGAAACGAAACTCTGCTGATGCACAGATGACTTCAAAGTAGAAAATATGGGTTTTGTCGTTTGCGAAAAAAGGGTTGCAGAGTCAATGCCCCTTCGAAACGCCAAAGACCCCGCACAATCCAGACGAAAATTGGATTTCGGTGGAACTCCTTGAAACCGTGGTATGTTGTAGATATGGTGTTCCTGAGAAGAAGTCTCAATGGGCACAACCACAAATCACTGACCGTTTGGCAACTACAGGGTCACATTTTTGCAAACAGCAGAAGGTAACGTTATTTTGGATTTCGATGGAATTGCTTGAAACATGATATGTTGTAGATATTGTGATCGTGAGAGAGAGACTCAATTTGCACAACCTTTAATCACTGACCGTTTTGCCACTACAGGATCACTTTTTAAAAAGAGCTGAAGGTAAAGGTATTCTGGATTTCAGTGCAATTGCTTGAAACTGTGATATGTTGTAGATATTGTGATCCTGAGAAAAACTCTCAATGGATACAACCACCAATCATTCGGTACCTACGGGCCCACATTTTTTTAAAACAGCAGAAGGTAAGGATACTCTGTAATTTTGGTAGAATTGTATGAAACCCTGAAAAGTAGTATCCCACAACCCGGAAAAGAGATTTGGAGAGTAGCGATAAGAATAGACAATATTCAGATATTTATCCTGCGGGACAAAGGAAAACCCTGGAAAGCTCTAGACAATTTTTCTCAGGACAAAGACATCTACAACATATCACAGTTTCATTCATTTATACCGAAATCAAAATATATGCCAAGGTGTTTTTTTTTTAAACTGTATCTGTAGTGACCAAACGCTCATAATTCAATGATTGTGTCCATTAAGATTTTCCTCATGATGAAATCAACACATCTTAGTTTTACTCAACCTTACCGAAATTCAGAAATCGTTATACTCGGCTGTTTTCAGGAAAGTCGCCCTGTAGTGACCAAACGATTAATGATTTGTGGATGTGTCCATTGATGCTTATTCTCAGGATGACAATATCTACAACACATCACGGTTTGTCACTTTGACCGAAACTAGAATATCGCTATCTTCGACTCGGCTGCTTTCAAAAAAGATGTTTCGTACTGACCAAATGGTCAGTGAGTAGTGGATGTGCCCATTAAGAGCTTTTCTCAGAATCACCATATCGACAACATATCACAATTTCAGTCATTTTTACCGAAATCCAGAACATCACCTATTTCGGTTACATTCAAAAAAGTGGCCTCGTAGTGGCCAAACGGTCAATGATTAGTGGTTATGCCCATTAAGACCTTTTCTCAGAATCACAATATCTACAACATGTCACAGTTTCAGTCATTTTTACCGAAATCCAGGCCATCATAATTTTTGGTTACTTTCAAAAACTGGCCGCGTAGTGGACAAACGGTCAGTGATAATTGGTTGTACCCATTAAGACCCTTTCTCAGAATCACAATATCTACAACATGTCACAGTTTCAGTCATTTTTACCGAAATCCAGGCCATCATAATTTTTGGTTACTTTCAAAAACTGGCCGCGTAGTGGCCAAATGGTCAGTGATTAGTGGTTATGCCCATTAAGACATTTTCTCAGAATCATTATATCTACATCATATCACAGTTTCAGTCATTTTTACCTAAATCCAGAACATCAACATTTTCGATTACTTTCGAAAAAGTAGCCTCGTAGTGGCCAAACGGTCAGTGATTAGTGATTGAGCCCATAAATACCTTTTCTCGGGATCACAAGATCAACAACATATCACCCCTTCCATCACTTTTTACCGAAATCCAGAACATTACCATTTTCGGTTACTTTCAGAAATGTGGCCTCGTAGTGGCCAAACTGTCAGTGATTATTGGTTGTGCCAATTAACACCTTTTCTTAGAATCACAATATCTACAACATATCACAGTTTCAGTTATTTTTATCGAAATCCAGAACATCACCATCTTCGGTTACTTTCAAGGAAGATGGCCTTGTTGTGGCCAAACGGTCAGTGATTAGGGGTTGTGCCTATAAAGACCTTTCCTCAGAATCACAATATCTACAACATATCACAGTTTCAGTCATTTTTATCTAAATCCAGAACATCGCCATTTTCGGTTACTTTCTAAAATGTGGCCTCGTAGTGGCAAACGGTCAGCAATTAGTGGTTGCGCCCGTTAAGACCTTTTCTCAGAATTACAATATCTACAACATATAACAGTTTCATTCATTTTACCGAAATCCACATTACCGTTTTCGAATACTTTCAAGGAAGATGGCCTCGTTGTGGCCAAACGGTCAGTGATTAGGGGTTGTGCCTATAAAAACCTTTCCTCAGAATCACAATATCTACAACATATCATAGTTTCAGTTATTCTTACCGAAATCCAGAACATCTCCATTTTCGCTTCCTTTCAAAATGTGACCTCGTAGTGTCCAAACAACCAGTGATTATTGGCTGTGCCCACTAAGACCTTTTCTCAGAACCACAATATCTATAACATATCACGGTTTCAGTCGTTTTTACAGAAATCCAGAACCACGATCTTTTTTTTTTTTCCGTTACTTTGAAAAAGGTGGCCCTGCAGTAGTCAAACGGTCAGTAATTATTGGTTGTTACCATTAGGACATTTTCTCAGAATCACAATATCTACAACATATCACAGTTTCAGTAATTTTTACCTAAATCCAGAACATCACCATTTTCGGTTACTTTCAAAAAGTGGCCTCGTAGTGGCCAAACGGTCAGTGATTAGTGGCTATGCCCATTAAGAACTTTTCTCAGAATCATTATGTTTACAACGTATGACAGTTTCAGTCATTTTTACCGAAATCCCGGCCATCTACATTTCCGGTTACTTTCAAGCAAGTGGCCAGGTAGTGGCCATACGGTCAGTGATTATTTGTTGTGCCGATTAAGACCTTTTCTCAGAATCACAATATCAACAACATATCACAGTTTTAGTCATTTTTACCTATATCCAGAACACCAACATTTTCGACTACTTTCCAAAAAGTAGCCTCGTAGTGTCCAAACGGCCAATGATTATTGATTGTGCCCATTAAGGCATTTTCTCAGAATCACCATGTCTACAACATATCACATTTCAGTCATTTTTACCGAAATCCAGGCCATCAACCTTTTCGGTTACTTTCAAGCAAGTGGCCTGGTAGTGGCCAAATGGTCAGTGATTAGTGGCTGTGCCCCTCAAGATCTTTTCTCAGAATCACAAGATCTACAACATATCACACTTTCAGTCATTTTTACCGAAATCCAGAACATCACCATCTTCAGTTACTTTCAAGAAAGTGGCCTCGTTGTGGCAAAACTTTCAGTGATTACTGGTTGGGCCTATTAAGACCTTTTCTCAGCATCACAATATCTACAACATATCACAGTTTCAGTCATTTTTACCGAATCCAGAATATCACCATCCTTGGTTAATTTCAAAACAGTGGCCTCGTAGTGGCCAAACGGTCAGTGATTAGTGGTTGTGCCCATTAAGACCTTATTTCAGAATCATTATAGCTACAACACATCACGGTTTCATGCAATTTCAATGAAATCCAAAATAACGTTAAGTTCTGTTGTTTGAAAAAATGTGGCTCTGTAGTTACCAAACGGCCAGTGGTTGGTGGTTGTGCTTATTGAGAGTTTCTCAGGATCACTACATCTACAACATATCACAATTTCAGTCATTTTTATTGGAATTCAGGATATCACTATACTTGGCTGTTTTCAAAAAAGTGGCCCTGTAGTGGCCAAAAAATCAGTGGTTGGCGATTATGCCCATTAAGACTTTTTCTTGGAATCACAATATCTACAACATCACGATTTTTGTCATTTTGTCCAAAATCTCGAATGTAGTTTTCTTCGGCTTTTTTTTTTAAAAGTGGCCTTTTGGTGGCCAAACGGCTAATGATTTGTAGTTGAGCCCATTGAGACTTTTTCTCAGGAACATCATATCTACAGCATAACACGGTTTTAAGCAATTCCACCGAAATCCAATTCCCGTAAAGATTGTGTGGGGTCCTTTGTCATTTCGAAGGAGCATTGCCTCTGCAAAACTTCTCTCTCAAAAACGACAAAACCAGTATTTTGTACTTTGAAGTCATCTTTGCATCGGCAGAGTTTCGTTTCTTTAATGTGGACCTTTTAAATCAAGTGGACCTTCTTTTTGAAAAGGGACCCTTTGCGCCCTCAACCTGTTCTCTGAAAGAAACAAAAAACACGTGTTCATTTGTTTTCGGTCTAGTATATGTGTGCTAAGTTTGAAGAAAATCGGATGAAGAGAAACCCTTGTGAAGCTATCTCCTTTATAGTTTTACTTTTTTGACTTGACAGGTTGTTTGCCCCAAAGTCTTCAGTTTCTTTATGACTTCAAATTGTATTGTAAATAAATGCACTTGCAAATTTGCAATATTATATACTGTAATTTCTTAGCCGATAAAATTTTCTGTCCCCGAAAAACAAGAAAGCACCTGTCAAAAGCAATTCTTCGAACTTTCTCGTAGAATTTATCATATAATAAGTTTTTTTTATTCCTCTCTCTCAGAGATTTGCATCCCTTTTGGCCTTTAGGGCCACTCATTGACAAAAGGTGCACACATGACCGCTATATGCAGACATGCTCTTAGGTAGGATCAGAGATTTGGAAAGTAAACGATGTTATAATAATATTAATAATAATAATAATAATAATTGTTATTATTATTAATAATAATAATATTCTTATAACAATTAGGTTTACAACTAGAGTCCCATCTCTTTATCTTGCCTGAGAGGCCCGCTAGTTAGCTAAGCCACTGGTGTTCCTTATTCTGTGTTTGTCTTTCTTTCCGTATCGTGTGGATGTTTGTTTTTGGGCTGTTAGGCTTGTTGGCTGTTAGGCTGAGATGATATGAGTTGGTCGCGGCAGTAATGTTATTTTGTATAAAAGTAATAGTTACTCCCGTGACCAAGTTGTGTCACCCCGTTATCTTATCTGATATTTAGTAATCAGAGAGATATCAGGAGTTTATAGAACTGGTCTATAAAGACTCCATTCAGTGAGTTCAGTCACTGAATACCAAATTTTATCGCAGATTTATATTTGTTCTTCGTCAAAATATGCTTAACCATTTCCGAGAAAATTACATTGTAGGAATTATGTAGAACAGTAAATCAGTGGTGACGTGAATTTTGAACAGGATATAAGCCTACTATTTAATGCTGTGCCTTCATATCCAATTTCAAAACTAACAATATTAATTTAGCATCGACTACAGGATAGTAGCGTTAAGTTACTTCAACTACATTTGAATTTATTTTAAGGCTTTGAAACACCCGAGGCTCAGAGAATATAAATGAGGGAAATGAGTCAATTGGGCCATAAACATTTCGCTAGTGAACTAAGGAAGAGTCTTGGTAAACTCCTAAGTTGAAATATTTACCCACTAGGGATCGATCACATCATCTTCCTAATCTGAAGTAATTGTAATACCGCTAAGCTCAAATGCACATGGTTGATCATACTTTTGTTTTTGTATTTACAAGCAGTTTTATTAACTACCTAAGTAAACTACATACTGTTTTGTAATGTAAACTGTTACAAACTGGTATTGAATAATGCTTCTGTGTGTTACAGCTGCCAAGCACACAAGTGAAATTAGCTATTTTAACAAGATAATATAAACGAAGCGCTGTTTTTGAAATTTATAATCTTCCACCTTTTCTGAAATAATACTGTCCGTTCTACCGTTTAACACAACATAAAATAATTTGCCTTGTCACGTAATAATACTTGTTTATTAAAAGATTTAGAAAGGTAACGAAAGTGTATAGTTTATACAAGTGTTTGAAGTGTTATATTTAATGTATTTCTTTGTTGTGAGAGTGAGGAAAATCATTACAATAAATAGAATAAGTTCAGTTTACTTTTAATGGAGTTTCCACTAGTCTGTTTGTGAAAACCTAATATAGCAGTATGCATATCACCTTGATTCGAAAGTAGAGCTAAAGTTCTGGTAGCTCTGGTTTCGTATATAATAAGCAAATTTCTCAAATAACTAGCACCATGATATAAGTGCAAATTTCAACAAGGCACTTTGTCCCTTTTGATTTTCAGTATGTGTGTGTATATATTTATCTGCTTCTACGTTCCACCTAAATCAATCAGCCACACATATTTTAAACGCCGTGATTAAGTAACTACTTATATTAGAATGGAAATCAATTCTATAAATGTGCCCTAGTTGTTTGAGGTAGTAAATTCTTATATTTTCGCTGTTTTGAAAACAGTAAAATCATGAACAACAAAGACAGAAATATTCATCTTGAACACACACACACACACACACACACATACACACACACACACACACACACACACACACATATATATATATATATATATATATATATATATATATATATATATATATATATATATATATATATATATATATATATATATATATATAATTTATGTGAATAAAGTTTTTCATTCATTGGAGATGGCTCCCTCAAAATTTTCTTTGGCCCTTCGTTGGCGCCCCCTGAGAAATATTCTAGCTACGCTACTGATCCCCGGTGGGGATACTTCAGTTGATATCTTTGAGGGGGACAAAATGTGACTGAAGGGGAAAATTCCCCTCATCCCCCCCGGTAATTCGCACCCTGAAAACTAGGGTACCATAATTAACTATATACAGTAAGGGGTTAATATAAATAAACTGTGTTCTGATGAGCAGGCCTACTGTACTACTAGAAAATAGTTTGTTGATGGTATGTAATATTGGAGTTCTTTCAGATCAGTTTGCGTATCCTACGCTTCTCTATATTCTGTATTTTTAATTTTAGATAAGAACATTGTTATTATTATATAATTAGTTTAGGAGAATAATAATAAGCAGCCATTTTTTTCTGCCTTGGGATGGGCACGAGTCGAGCTAAAACTCGACTCGAATTCAAGTCGAGTTTCGAGTCGAATCAAAGGTAATTTTCTCGAATCGAGTTCCGAGCCGAATCATTGTTTTTGACGTCGAGTTTCGAGTCGAGCCATTTATCAAACGGCTCTCTCGTTCCGCTCGTTTTAGAAAGACTTCCAGCATTTATGCACAGCATAGGTTGGAAGGTCATTTCTATATCAACTTCATGAATTAAAGGGAACTCGTATGCCTCGAAAGGCATTTGTTTTGTCCTTCAAGGTCAATAGAAGAATGAAAAAGCTGATACTAGGAGTATTTTAACACGCGACTCACTACAACGATATAACAGAATGTTGCCTCCGGCTGTTAATAAAAGGCTTAACTAGCTGGAACTCGCTAGTATAGTAGCAACGTTCTATGCTGTGTAAGCAATGCTAGGGGTTGTTCTGTCCATGCACGCCGACTACGTGGGTGCTCTCTGGCTCCAACACTTACACAAATAATCTTGTCAGGGCGCTGCAGGCAAGATTTTTAGGTTCATAGAAACATAACAAAATAAATATTTCTCACTTGCCACTATCAAAAAATAAACAATTAAAACATAGAGATTGAAGTTAAAATTTCTAACCTCGAAAGCATAATTATTTCTTTCAAGTTTGTTTGTGCAAAGGCAACACAGGAACACACTAAGCTAGTCACTTTATACTTTATGTCCACAACAAAATCCTTGCAAGTTCTTTCTGCTTTAAAATTATTTTCTTTTATAATGATTTTTTCATTTTAATTTGTATGAATGTAGTATTTTCTTTTAGTAACGTGTTGATAATATCACTGCCTCTTGCACTCATTGTGCATCATGTAAGTTGTTGAACATATACACTAAATATCACGATTATATATGTTGGGAATATGCATTACAGTAATTAAACTTGAACCCGGGGGATTAAACCTGTTTCTTTACGTTTAAGTCAGCCGTGTTACCGACTGAGCTAGGACAGCTCCAACTTATCCTTATATTACCGGTATATTTTACTTTATCACAGCACATCCCTTGATGACAGTGTTCATAAAAGATTTTAACTGAAAAGAAATCAAACAAAAAAATCGAGACTCCCCTGGAAACATATAATACGCCCCGCCATTTATATGCACCCACATACATTTTGGAAAGTCGGCGCCGTTGGTTCTATCTGTTGTGTTTGAAACCAGTGTTTCTTTCAGAAACTATGTTCCGGGGGGGGGGGGGAACATTTCGTATTCCGGAGGGCATTGTTGATATTATTCTGTTTATTATTATATTATAGACGTATTGTTTTGGTCTCTTCCGGCGGACACTCTCAGAGCTCCGGGCGGGCAGTGCCCCCTGAAAACACTTCTGGAAGAAACACTGTTTGAAATACACCTAATGTAATATAAATAAAATAAAAAGTTTGTTTCTGTGTCTGTCTGTATGTATGTATGTATCTGTGTGCTGCCTGGAGACCAGACGAGAGGCCCGAGAGTTACCAAATTTTGATCTCGGGTACCTTGGTCCAAAGTGTTTTTTTTTTAAATCGAACCAGGGGGTCTCAAGAGACGTTTACAGGGACATGTGAAAGTAGCAGAAAATGACCGATATTAGTGTCGAATTCATAGTTTTTGCGGCTCAGACATCAATGGTGAAACTCCGACTGCATTAACTTCCAAATTCACCCCATTTGGTTGCGGGTCGTGGTACCGTAGAGGATATCCTGACATGTAAATATAATCCAAAATACCTATATTAATGTCAAATCCATCAAATCAAAATAGATAAGAATACATTTTGAAATAAAGAAACGAAAGTGTAAACATACATAACCATATCTGCATAATCTATCCTAAATCACTAATCACTGCACGATCACTAATCTAACAAGAAGAAAGTAGACTTTGATAAATTAACTTCGGGGTCATTTTTTGCGAGGTAGTGTTGCGCATTTAAAATACGAATATTTAGGGATGCTCACGAGTCGAGACGTGTCTCGAATCTCGACTGGAATTCAAGCCAAGACACACTTTGTAAAATTCGAGACGTGTCGAGACAAACGTATTTCTCGACTCTAATTTTCGAGTCGAGACACGGGTGGAGTCGGGACTGTTCGTAAAACTTTCGACTCGACTCGAATGTCTCGAAAATCTTTCTATAATTTTTAAAATTATTTTGAAGAAAGTATTTACTCAGAAACAGCCTTGAAACCAATTCCAGCATTTATTACTTTAGAAAGGTACAGAACGGATAAACTTAATAGTTAATCTTTCGAAATCAAGATTTTATTTTCAGCTCAATTCAGTTATTTAAAACTAACAATTAATGTCGTGATATTTGATTTTACTTCAAATATAATAATAATAATAATAATAATAATAATAATAATAATAATAATAATAATAATAATAATAATAATAATAATAATAATGCTCTGGGGAACATCCACGTGACCATCCATGTGTCTGGTGGAGCTCGAGCAAGGCACAATGATGGCCGAGGCGTATCGCACACTGCTTGCAGACTATGTATACCCCTTCATGACGACCATGTTTCCCAACGGTAGTGGCATTTTTCGACAAGATAATGCACCATGTCACAAGGCCAGGAGTGTGATGAAGTGGTTCAGGATATGTTCAACAATGTTCTATATCTGTTGACGGTGTGCGAATTACAAGAGGGATGAGGGAAATCCCCATTGGTAATACTGGATGTTGCTATAACCAAAGGAGATTTCTCTCTATGTCAAAGAACTATGTGCTGTGTAATTAAAATGCTATGAGTAGTTTTATCTGTAGTGTGTATAAAAGAAATTATTAAGAAATGCAACCTATGTGACTTTATGATTCCAAAAATGGCTTTGGTTCGAATAACATCATAAAACAATAAAAAGAAACTAAATTTCATTGTCAAACCAGCATCCTTTGAAACTCAAACAGAAAAAGGCTAACACGTTTGTGTCTTTGTTCGGAACGAGAAAACTCATGGAACAATGATTAGTCACTGATGAAACTGGCATTAAGAGAATTTGTATTTGTATAAAGGATTTTTATACATACATATAAGCACCAACCCTCGGAATGAAATCTTCTGAAACACTGATCTCGATGCATGGTTTAACATTTTATTTGAATCTGGAACACTATCACAAAATATTTAAACTTGAATCGATTGGAAAATGAAAATAAAAGCTGTTTGTAAGAATCATTTAAAAAAATAACTTTAGGTATTCCTTGTTCTTTAAGGATAGTCCTCATTTGAAAATAATAAACACTGGTATACTTTCGAAGGCAATAATTTATTCCGAGTTAATACATTTAAAATAATTTCAAAAACAGTGTTTGCATTTTTGAGACATTAGAAGAGACGAGGCATTTCAAGAGACGTCTCGTCTCGTTTCAGAGACGAGAACGGACAAGTAGTCTATCTCGTCTCGTGTCTCGTATTAAAGGGTTCTGTCTCGTCTCGTGGCAACACTATTTGAAAGAAAGAAACAAATATGTAAAGATACATATATGACTACACACACGGATAAAGTAGTCATACATGTATTTTAACCTTCTGACTACTTAACCCCCACTAATTTAAGATAATCTACAAAAAATGCAAGAAAGTAATTATTAAGAAGAAATATAAACATATAGAAATGTATTTTGAAAGGGAAAAAAGCAAACCGTACCAGCCGTAATATGAAACTGGGTTGCTCACTCAACAAGCAGACACCTTACCGAATTATCTGCGGGAGAACTTGCAATTTGTGGTTTCGAAGCTTTATTTATACTGTGTGTGTTACGTAACGACGCTACGGGATGTCATTACTAGTGCAACCACCTCATTCAAGACCCATTTTGTAGATTGATTGAGAAAAAAAGAGTGATTTCGTAAATCTACAAAACGGATCTTGTATATACAGAGTGTAACAAAAAGGTACGGCAAAACTTCATGGGTGGATTCCTTATGGGTAGGCAAGCAAAAAAGTTCAGATGACCATATGTCGGAAAATGCATCGTTCCAGAGTTATGGCCCTTGAGCCGCCTAATGGTGTGAAATAGTCACATTCTGATCACTCCTTAATGTGTCTCAATTTAAACCTCAATATCTCAAACTCTAATTAAGATAGTACGCGACAAAACATAACCAATTTTTCCATCGAAGGTCAAGATCTAAGGGTTTACTTGTCCCTACCATAAATCCTTCATTGTAACTAGATTTCGGCGTTGCCGCTCCAACTCAGGTAGAACTGTATAAAGCTCTCATTATGGCTAACCCCATTACGGTTATCATAGTAGCATCGTACAGCGTTTGTTCCGTTTGGCATCTAGCTTTTAAAAGCGTGATTGAACAACGTATATTTCGGTAGCTAGGCTTTGCAATCAGCCCACGTCATGTGACAATATATTATCTCAATGGAATGACAATATATTATGCCTTTTGGGCATCAAATTTCAAAATTTTGGGTGTGGGCTTTTGCATCCTAAAGCCGTTTTTCCGCAGAATAAAAAACCGTATTCTTTTATTTTTTGCGTATTGTCCCTACACAATGTGTCGTTTCAATTCATGTCCTTCAAGCACTTCTGACATACTGTTATAAGCACTTTTGATGTTTCACGATCAAAGTTTTGGAGGGGTCTGTGTCCCACCTAAACGTTTTTCTTTTTTTTTCAGGAAAATACTTTGAAGCCTACGACTTGGTCTTAAACACCATGATCAGAAGATTTGAGGACTATATTTTCTTTCTGCTGTAGGATATTTAACAGTTGCTGATTAATAATACTAATGTAAAATCTGTTCACATATCTCCAATTTAATCTAAATGTATTCAAAGGACATACATTTTGATATTTTAAAAGCACAGTTAAAAATACTTTCCTTGCTACACCGAAGCAAAAATGATTCTTTTAAACGTATGTTCTTTCTAGAACAGCTTCTCTTTATTGATAAAAATCGTAATTTGGCAGTTAATTAAAGCAATATTTCTGAGTCTAGACGTAGAAGAGAGGGGACCATGAGCATTAAAATGATGACAGAAATATAGTGAAATCTCAGTTTCAAATTTCATGTCTACCTTGAATCCAAATACCTGTGCCGTCATTTCCTTCAATGTTGAAAGGAGCCGAAATTTGCAATTGATCTAAATTTTTCGCTTATATAATCGTTAATTCCCACTATTTGTTCATAAAATTTTAAAGAAAAAAATGAAATGAAATCTTTAAGTGTTACGTCCCACGTTTATGCCGGTCAGGCTAAAGGAGACGGTGAGGATGAGAAATGAGTGAAATGGTGGAATGAAGAATGTGGGAGGAAACGGGAGAACCCCGAGAAAACACACGAGCACGGTGTTTCTCTATCACAAAGTCCACACGGCGCTAGCTGGCATCGAACATGGGGCCCCAACCACCGAAGATGAACGCTCTACCACTGAGCCATTGCGCCCCCAAAATTTTAAAGAAATATTAGTTACTAACAAGTAAAACTTCCGATGTGTAACACTTCGAATTTGATAAAGTTTGGCAGGGAGATATTACACATGAAATAAACGAATACGTGTTTCCTATTTTCTGCGGAAAATCAGTTTTAGGGGGCAAAGCCCCCACGCAAAATTTTGAAAGTTGACGCCCGAAAGGCAAAGAAAGTGAACAGAAGTAAACGAAATTTTACACACATATTGCAGACAAAATTAAGGAATAAGTGCTTCGTATTTTCCTAAAAAAAAAAAAAACGGAGAGGTGGGGCACGGACCCCTCCAAAACTTTCATCACGAAATATTGAAAGTGTTAGTAACAGTATGTCAGATATGTGTAAAGGACATGAAAAATTGCAACGAAACTTCGTGTAAGAACAATGCGCAAAAAATAAAGGAATACGGGTTTTTTTTGCGGAAAACCGGTATTAGGGGCAAAAATCCCCACCCACATTCTTTTTTAATTGAGGCCCGAAAGGCCAGAGGAAGTCAACCGGAGTCAATGAAATTGTGCACAGATATTGTAGACATAAAATGAGGGAAAACGGGTTTCTTATTTTCTTGAAAAAATGAAAACCGTTTAGGTGGGACACAGACCCCTTTTAACTTTGATCGTGAAATATTAAAAGTGCTAATAACAGTATGTCAGAAGTGCTTGAAGGACATGAAAAATTGGAACATATTGTGTAGGGACAGTAT